>NC_137872.1:2596646-2601646 GCF_963924005.1 Protomyctophum bolini
GAGGGAGAGGAGAGGGAGGGAGAGAGAGAGAGGGGGAGAGAGGGGGGGAGGGAGAGGGGGGAGAGAGAGAGAGAGGGATGGAGAGAGAGGGAGGGGGGAGAGAGAGAGAGGGGGGGAGAGAGAGGGAGGGGGAGAGAGAGAGAGAGAGAGAGAGGAGGGAGAGAGGGGGAGGGAGAGGAGGGGCAGAGAGGGTGTGTGTGTGTGTGTGTCCACAATTATCTGCACACCCCTTTCAGTATGGGAGCTCAATCAGCTCATAGGTTTTCATTGCGAAACACCAGTGGCAGCTTGAATAATACATTCATTAATGGATGGATGGATGGAGGGATGTCCTTGATGTCCTTGCGTGCCCTTTGTCAGTATATATCCTGTCGATATAGAGTGCCACGCGTCGTCCTGTCACTCCGCTCTGCTCATCCCCTGGTTTATACGGAAGTCATCTATCTTATGGAGAACAACATTATAGGTCATCTTAGAATGGTCTCGTTTGTGGTCCAAAAATAAACACGCTGTCTCGGGCGTTATTGTCGGGGAGGAGGTGTCTGTCTCTGTGTCGTTTGTGCGACTGCAGTCAGTCACTCATATTTGATACGGAGAAAATGTAACTAATTGTGTAGCATTATCATTGTCTCACATGTTGATTCTTCATGTCCATATAGTATGTCCGCCGCGCTTTTCAAACCCAGTTCTTATATTATGAAGTGATCTAAGATCCCTCGATGGGGATTATATAATACAAATAAAACAGAATGGAACAGAGCCTTCACTGCAAACGCAGTGATTGCGAACTCAGTGAGCACTTACTATGAGACCTAGCAGATCATGTCTGTCTGTCTGTCTGTCTGTCTGTCTGTGTGTCCGTGTGTCACACTTTTGTGCCCATATATGGAGCTGCTTTGGGGACTCCTTATATGGTTATGGCTGAGTCATGGTGACATGAGTGTGATGGCGTGGTCCAACTTGTGCCCATATATGGAGTTGCTTTGGGGACTCCTGATAATGGTTATGGCTGAGTTAAAAACGTAACTTAAAAATAACTTAACTTAAATATGTACGAGCTGCGTTCGCTTCCCGCGTTTGCGTGTCTTACTGGTTAGTATCATCGGGTAACAACTGTGAAGGAGGTAGGGAAGGGGTCCAAGTTCTTTCCAAAATGCTGTGTGTGCATATAGAGCACTTTCTCCCGCTATACAAGACATGTTTTAATAAATTGACATTGGATGACGTAAGCTTGTTGTCGTGGATTCAGGCCAGATAGCAACTTGATAATGACACTCACTTGTTAGCCAACTTTCTTTTTAAAGTCTTTTGGATTGCACGGGGGAAGCCACACGTCTTGTTTACTAGTATTTATCGAGGCAGGTTTTGTTGCTTTACACCACCGTGATCTTTATCAGTAGATGCTTTAGGCTGCAGTGTAATCTGTAAAGATGCCAGGCTGCTGCTGCTGCTGCTGCTGCCTGTCTGCTAACAACCACCACGACAGTCAGACTGTTCTGCTCATGGCCGTGAAAAACAGCCTCCATGGTACAGTTAACAACCTGATGACACAGATGTCAGACTCCTCTAGTCGACACATGACTTTGTACATTGAGGGCTGTATTTTGCGTGTCTTAAGTACCAGGTCTTATTCCCTAACTTGAGTAAACTAAAGACCTGGAGGCGTGATCAATGCCATTTGGCTATTCTGAGTGGCCAAAGAGCATTGATCACGCCTCCAGGTGTTTAGTTTACTCAAGTTAGGTAATAAGACCTGGTACTTAAGACACGCAAAATACAGCCCTGAGTTTCTTAGAAGGGCTTGACGGGTAGCACAGGTCATCTTTTTTAGCAAAAGGCTGATGCACACCTCAGAAGGCTATAGTGACAGGTGCGTAGGGCGATGAAGCATACTTAAAAAGGTTATCTTTGAAAAAAAAAACAAAAGAAGGGTCTCCCGCACACTGGCAGAAAACTTGCCAAAAATGTTGCTCTTTATTCAACGTTTGGGTCGATTCGACCTTCATCAGGACAGACGATCTCAGTCAATCGATTGTCTGTCTGTCCTGATGAAGGTCGTAGACTGACTGACTGACACAGAAACGTAGCTTTTTCAGAAAACTTGTCAGGATGCAGAAGAGCTTTTTAGAATCTGATCTCAGGTCAGAATGGGTTAAGGGCAGTCCCCCATTTCCTGGAGCGGTGCATTTCCATGTACTTTGGCCAGTGTAACAGTATGTCATGACAACTCTGTAGCTCCACTCCAGTAGAAATAGAGGAATGGAAGCGCTGCAGGGATCTGTTAGTGGCTCCACTCCACTAGTTGGGCAATTTGTGTTTTTGTTTTGTGTGTTTGTCAGTCTGCATTGTGCGTGTGTTCGTGGAGTTTTTTTTATAATTCTCTTTTGTAAACACATTCTCTCCTGACCGCTGTTCCAATTTTAGTGGCAGCCTCAGAAGCAGTTCAAAGACACCTAGCATGGGACAGAGAGAGAGAGAGAGACAATTGATGCTTTGGCAAAGAGTCCATTAGAAACAGGATGAGAGAAAGAGTCGTTTGTTCCCCCATGGAGCCGGTCAGCAGGTCATGGACATTTGACCAGTGTTGTTTTTGGCAGCAAATTTGGATTTTAGTTTTATTCATAGTCTATTGAATACTTATCATTTAGTTTAGTCACATTTTAGTCACCTGGAATGTCTTAGTGTTTAGTCTAGTTTTAGTCGACTAAATATCTTAAGATTTTAGTCGACTAAATCTACAGTTGATTTAGTCGCCTTGATGCCGTTGTAATGACTGTTTTGACACTTGGTGAAAATAGCCGATCTACAAGCTCACAATGTGTCGCGTCGTATTTTCAGCACGCAACCAAGTGTAAAATGACTTATACTGGATCTCTTGTCCACTAGTCCCTTCCTAACATTTTAGTCTAGTTTTTATTTGTTGACGAAATTTAGTCTTAGTTTTAGTCATCATAGCTTAGTTTTCATTTAGTGTCAGTGGAAAAAGGTAGTGGACGAACATTTTTCGTTTTAGTTTTAGTCGACGAAAACAACACTTCATTTGACTACTCCAGATGTACAGTATATGACTTCATGGATGAATGACTTATGTGCAACGTTGCCCTCTCATCAAGAATGTCCCGCAGGAGTTATTTCTGTACAGTATAGTACTGTACTGGTACTCTACAGTTTCTACAGTATTATTGCCATTTGTGCTTCTAAAGAACTGGCCATCAACTGTAGTCGGTCCCCAGTCTGCTGCTCTGTGGCTGTGCATTGATTCTAAGCGCTGATGAACAGGTTGAACTCAGAGGACAAACCTCCCCTCAGGGGACACTACAGTAATAACGCATACTTAAACTGTAACAACGGTGGCCATGCACCGGTGGCCACAACATGCACCGCTGCTCCACCGCAGGCTGCAATATATATATATATATATATATATATATATATATATATATATATCTGTGATTGCTGCTGTTCACGTCCAGCTGGTGACGTCATCGAGTGGTTTAACTCCCAGAACCTGAGCCCAGTTGATTTGGTGAGATTTGGTGATTTGGTGATTTGGTTGATTTGGTGATTACGCTGAGAGCCACCTGTTTGTCTGTGAGCCAAGCGGAGAGCACTGACCTTCGAAGGTCAGTTGATTTGGAGCTCTATATGCTGAGAGCCACCTGTTTGTCTGTGAGCCAAGCGGAGAGCACTGACCTTCGAAGGTCAGTTGATTTGGAGCTCTATATGCTGAGAGCCACCTGTTTGTCTGTGAGCCAAGCGGAGAGCACTGACCTTCGAAGGTCAGTTGATTTGGAGCTCTATATGCTGAGAGCCACCTGTTTGTCTGTGAGCCACGCGTAGAGCACTGACGAAGGTCCCATGTCTGTGAGCCACCCGTATAGAGCGTCGCAGTCCCTCCCCCTTTCAGAACGACGAGTGGCCCAGGAAATGATTCTCCGTTCATTTTCTCCATAATGCTTTTCAAAAAGCCTATTTGTTTAGCTATAGCTTTTATTTATTTTTGTCTTTTTCTTGCACTATAGATGTTTGTTTATTGACTAATACACAATATATACTAGTATAACATAATAGACATACATAATAGATACTCTCTATATGCTCTATATCAGCTCTATATGCTGAGAGCCACCTGTTTATTACATATGTATATATAATATATAACTAGTATTAATACAGCACTCTCAAGACTAGATTGATTAAGACTGAGAGTGCTGTATTAATACTCTGTATCTACTGTATACACATGACAAATAAACCTGAACCTGAACCTTCTCTCTGCAGAACTCTGACGGAGTTGATGAAGCAGCCGGACGGTACCGACGGTCACCACCACCCCATCGGGACCAACGGCATCTCGGCCCGGGCCCTGCGCTCCAACAACGGTACGTTTTGGATTAAAGTTCTCATGCATGCAGGCCCAGATTATAGCCATATAATTGGGCCGGTGCTTTGGGCCGCCGTGCCCACAGGGGGCCACTGTGCCCACAGGGGGGTACCTGGGCCCTCAGGGGCCGCTGTGCCCACAGGGGGCCCCTTGGCCCTCAGGGGCCGCTGTGCCCACAGGGGGCCCCTTGGCCCTCAGGGGCCGCTGTGCCCACAGGGGGCCCCTTGGCCCTCAGGGGCCGCTGTGCCCACAGGGGGCCCTTGGCCCACAGGGGGGAACTGTGCTCACAGGGGGCCCCTTGGCCCTCAGGGAAGCTGGACTGCGTTCCGGTATACTGGGTTTGAAGCCCTGAAATGGGCTCCGGTGGAGCCCTTTCATTGGCTGTTGATTGTTTTAAATGTAGGTCAAAAAGATGATATAAACAAACAGGCCCAACGGTCTCAGTCGCCACGACTGATTTCAGTCATTTGTATTCCATAGAAGTCAGCATGTCTTCTATAGAAGTAGACAATCTACAAGCTTACAACACGTTGCATTTTTTTTAATTTATTTTATTATTAAGCTTAAGCAGATACAGGCTATGGGAAAAATACATTCAAAGAGCCTATCAATGACC
>NC_137872.1:2604146-2619146 GCF_963924005.1 Protomyctophum bolini
CCACGGGTGAGCGGAGGTGCAGGGACAGGCAGGTCATGTTTAATTAAACTGTAATTAGCCGCGTTCCGCCTCAGAGAACACAGCCATCCATCCACCCTGTTTTACTCTCTCAGTCACATCCATTAAACACATCCTTTAGACACCACAGACTGGAGGGACCCCCAAAATAAGCTTCCTGGTGGTCCCCACATATAGGTGTAAAGTAATCCTTACACGTCCTTACACGACATACTGGAGGACCCATGATTTTTTTTTTTTTTTAATTAAAGATTTTCAAAAATGTAAAAAAGAAAAAAAAGGAAAAAAAAGGAAAGAAATGCAGATGTACAAGCTTGAATCGTGGCACCACTCAGTTCACACAGGTGTGATTTTTATTCATAGTGCAACATCACATATATGTCCCCAACCGTTATTTTATTGTGGTATAAAGTAACTATACTGTCTATGTGACTCCCAGCATCTTGGGAGCTCAGAGGTCGTGGGGGGGGGGGGGGGGGGATGTATGTTTTATGTATGGTGGAGCAAGTCCATTTAGAGCTTTCAAGGTCAGGAGGAGCACCTTCAAGTGGACTTTTCTGGAAAAACCTTATGTTTCTGTATCAGTGGTGCTCAATATTTCATTTCCCAGAAGCAAAGATTTGAGTTCAAAATGTTCTCTCTGAAAGAATATATCATAGATTTGCGCTACAGTTTCACGATAAAAAAAAGAAAATAGCAGTGCCGCGCTATGAGCTGGTAGATCTGCTAAAGTATAACATAATGCTTATAAAACACCAAAAGGGGTTCCCCCGCAACACTAGAAGGTCTGAAATTAAATCAGCTAAATTTGCATGTGCTTAAATTCACATTTAGAATTTTTTTCAGATGTCAAGATTTTCTGAGATGATAGAATGGTCTATCATCTCATGAAATCTTGCTCATGAAGAAACCTTCTAACTGCTGACATTTAAGCACATGCAAAATGAGCTGATTCTCAGACCTTCTAGTGTTAAAGAAAACCCTTTGCTGAATTTCTAAACTATAATTCCCAACTCATGTGAGGAGATACAGTATCTTGTCTTCTGTATAGTTATGTCTCTGCAAAATGTCGACATCACAAACCCAGAAACGGTGACTGTTTCCTCTTTTCACATCCTCCTCCACGTGTCCCGAGCGGTGATTCATTACCCAACGAACGTCGCCCTTGGAACCAAGTGGACCTGGTCCATGGTGAGGTTAATGGTGAATAATTGGCTGGTCGATACCTTGAAACGCAAACCCTTTGATGTTGCTGTGTGTGTTATTACACAGCACAGCGTTTACAGCCGCGCAGAAGACGTCCACACACACACACACACACACACACACACACACACACACACACACACACACACACACACACACACACACACACACATTCTTTTGCCTTTTGCTTTCATCTTCCCACAGTTGCAATAAACATCATTGTCCTTTTTTTCAACCCGTACTGTACTATTTCCAGCAGCACGTCTTCCATTATATTTCTCACCATCCCATCGTGTACAGCCTATAGTCTCTGTGCCGCGCTCTGTACAGTAGAGTAGTTACTGTAGTTACCGTACGTCTCCTGTCTGTTAGAGTAATGATCAAATGTTGAAAATAGCATCGTTTTTATGTGATGTATTCCCATGCTTTTTTGTTCTTGCTTAATGCAAGTCGCTCTGGATTAAGAGCGTCTGCTAAATGCCTAAATTGTAAATTGTAGCAGATCTACAAGCTCACAATGCGTCACACTAGCATGCGACCGAGTGTAAAAATGACTTGTATTTTAGTTCTTCTTACTGGATCTCTTCTCCACTATAGCCGCTCGCTATAACATTTTAGTCTAGTTTTTGTTTGTTGACGAAATTGTCATTATATTTAGTCTTTAGTATTAGTCACCCTATATAGCTTATATTTTATTTAGGTTTTGTTTAGAAAAAAACGTAGTCGGATAAATATCTCCGTCATAGTTTTAGTGGACATAATCATAACGCTGATCAACAGTGTCGCTTAAGGCTTGGCTTCAGAACTTGGACATGAACTCTTTTGCAAGCCTCAGAACTCACTCCACAATTCATTAAGTCTAGCCTCTATAGTCATTTAAAAGCCCATCACTTGTCTTACGGTATAGATTCTGATATCTGCGTTTTGTTCAAGTAAAGCAAATAGATCACAATTTGCATTAGGATTAGAATGTTCTTAGTTACAGTACATTGAAATACAGATGTGAAGTTGTAGCTGAAATGCAAGAGGAAAGAAGGGGTCACATTCTATAACCAACTAAAATGACCAACATTGAATTCATGGCGCAGTAATCACTTGCGGAAATTGAGATGCCTTGCATGGAAATTAATACTGTACATGTACTGTATACGACCAGGTGCAGGCCCTAATTGCAGTGCTGGGTTCCAATCAGCAAACACATCATTGGCATGCGTCAGTTTGGAGAGACTGGCGTCCCTCTAACCACGAGGCCTCTGAGCTGGCCATCGCTCTGTAATGGACTGTTGTTTTTTAACATTCAGTTCTACACGAAGGCAACCTGTGTCTTTCTGTTTCTCTCCACTGAACCTCCCATGCACGGCATATCAATCTACAGCCCTAATGAGGACTTTAGCCTTCGCCCAAATCCTTTGTGTTTCATATCCTTGAGAGGAAAATGATAAACGAAACAACAACAACAGATAATAATCCATCTACCGTATATTTACAAATAATGGCCCATCCGGCCGGATCCTCTTAACCACCCAAGGTCTGACACCATTGTGCATATTACAGTAAACGCCCGTGCTACAATTTGGAAATATACTGTACACCAGGGGTGCCCAAAAGGTAGATTGTGATCTAAAATATACAACTTAAATAAGTAATAAAGTCTTTTTGGCATCTGCCACTTGAATTAAGGTCACTGCACTCGATTGATTGACATCAAAAAAGGGCAGCTCAAACCCACAATGCAACAGGCCTACCATGTTTTCAAAAGTGTTTTACACAAACATCAGTATATTACAAAAAAGTAAAAAGTGCTTTTGTCTAATATGTAACTATTTTCAGCAATGGAATAATATATATATTTATATATTTTTTGGTGGCTATAGATCTGGTTGAGCTGGTCATTTTGAAAGTATAGCTCTCAAGTCCAGGGACTCAAGTCTGTCTGTCTGTCTGTCTTGTTCTTATTAGATAGATAGATAGATAGATAGATAGATAGATTTCTTTATTTTTGTGTCATGCACCAAAGGCGCCCAGCCCACATGGGCTTACAGGACACACCATATCATTACATTCAATATTGCATTGTTATCAAGGCAGATATATTCCTTCATAACTGTGCAGCCTTGTTGCAACGGAAGAAGTGCTTGTCTTATCTGTCAGCGAGGAAGGGGAGAGAGAGAGAGAGTGGGGGGTGGGGGGAGAGAGACAGAGAGTGTGGGGGGGGGGGTGGGGGGAGAGGAGAGAGATGGAGGTCAAGCCAACGCAATCGGAAAGCAAGAACTTCAGACAACGGTAGAATTGTGCTGAAACGGGAGAGTTCCAGTGGAGAGAGCTGATGATGTCACGGAGGAGAAAGATGTCAAAAACTGACAGGAAGACAGGAAAGGAAACTGCAGGAAAAGTGCAAATAAACTAAAGTAAAGGAAGGTCAGAATGTCGTGGAGTGAAGACAGACGGCATGCAGGATACAAACAGAAACAACTCAGAGAAAGTAAAGGTTTGATTGATTGATTGAAATCTTTATTAACAGTTTGCAGAATTACAGTACATTTCAAGCACAAACTCAATACAAAGACTGTTAACTGTGAGTGGACGACCCAATTAAGCCTTACACTTGTTTACAACAGGGTCCACATTGTTCAATTCATCAAAACATTTAGAGACAAACAAATAGACACTTCTATGTAGTTAAAGAACAGAACAGGAATTCATCATATAGGAAGCGAAAAGGGAAAATATATATATATACAGTGAGGGGAACGGGGGGATAAAAGAAAACGAAAGACAGAGTGTAGGGCGCCTGCACACAACACCATGCGTTGATGCCATGTGTGCATATGTGCAGGCACCCAACACCACGTCCATACAAAAACATAGTACAATCCAGATAAAAATTCAGCTTTTACAGAGGCCAGTTTCGAATTGCAGCCATCCGTAGGTGCCCTTTGAGAGCAGTTTTGAAGGAGCCTAGGGATTCACATGTCTTAATGACTGTTGGTAGGGCGTTCCACATTTTGGTCGCATAGGAGCGAAAATAATTTAGTCCCTTGTTTGTGCCGAATCTGGGTTGTACATGTTAGAATGTCGTGGAGAGAAGACAGACGGCATGCAGGATACAAACAGATACAGTAAAGGAAGGTCAGAATGTCTTGGAGAGAAGACAGACAGAAGCAGGATACAAACAGATACAACTCAGAGAAAGTAAAGGAAGGTCAGAATGTCGTGGAGTGAAGACAGACGGCATGCAGGATACAAACAGATACAGTAAAGGAAGGTCAGAATGTCTTGGAGAGAAGACAGACAGAAGCAGGATACAAACAGATACAACTCAGAGGAGAGAAGAAGAGAACAGTGACCACTTGCCGTTGAAGTATAGAAGAAAAGATACCAGTAAGACGCGCAAACGCGGGAAGCGAACGCAGCTGAGACCCTGCAGATCATGTCTGTCTGTCTGTCTGTCTGTGTGTCTGTCCCGCTGTTACTGTATATGTGGACCTGACCCCTTTTGTGCCCATATTTGGAGCTGAGTGGACCTGGCCCCTTTTGTGCCCATATTTGGAGCTGAGTGGACCTGGCCCCTTTTGTGCCCATATATGGAGCTGAGTGATTGCTGATGCAACACACTCCATATTTGGATAGCGGGACAGACACACACACAGACAGACAGACAGACATGATCTGCTAGGTCTCATAGTAAGTGCTCACTGCATTCGCAACAACTCAGAGGAGAGAAGAAGAGAAAAGTGACCACTGGCCGTTGAAGTATAGAGGAAAAGATATTAACTCAATCAGTGAAAAGGCCTCCCTTTGTAGAAGGTTATCAGAGAGAGAGAGACAGAGAGACCTCTGCACTGTGTACACACAGGGCATATGGACTTAGATGGAAGACAGTTGAAATTACAACATGTTTTTGTTTGTCCATGTCCACTCGTGGCCTCGTTTTAAGCAGACCATATAGTGCATGGACTGAAGTACCTTCAGGGCGTCTCCACTTCTGCTAGTTGAACACAACAACAAACATAACAGTGCATAATCTGGGTGCAAAGTAAGGTGAATGAAAGCAGTTCTATTTATACGTAGGTGTGATGTGTGACAGGAAAGAATCAGCCAGAATGAAAGGGGAGGTGTGCAAGACGGTGGTGAGACCGGCAGTGTTGCATCTGTGTCTGTTTGGAAATGACAGTTTTCTGACAAAAGCTATGTTTCTATGTCAGTCGTTCTTTGATTTTTTTTCAAAAAATAGCAGACCTACAAGTTCTCAATGTAAGATTATGGAGAACCACCTCCAACCTTTGGTTAACATTGTGCTTTATTCATTAACTTTGAGGTATTTGATGAGTTACTTTAAAGATGGAGTGCTGTTGCCCCAGTGGTTCAGGTGTATATTTGGATATTATGCGTCTTATTATGCGTTGTCTTGGTGTCGAACAGGACGTGTTTTCCAATGTAAATGTATTATGCTCAGAATGAGGAACAAATGCACGTGAATTCCACAAGCACTGAGGCTCAATTTAACCCATTCTGACCTGAGATCAGGTTCTAAAAATGTCTTCCACATACTGACAGTTTTCATTCTGACCTGAGATCAGGTTCTATAAAAATGTTCTTCTACATCTTGACAGTTTTCTGAAAAAGCTGTGTTTCTATGTGTCAGTCGTTCTTTGATTTTTTTTTTAAATAGCAGACCTACAAGCTCGTAGCGCGCCACTCGGTGGCGCGCTACGAGCTTGTAGATCTGCTATTTTTCAATAGCTTAAAGCATAACATAATGCTAACACCAAAAAGGGGTTCCGACAGGAAGCAGACTAAAACGTTAAGGTTCTCTCTGGGAGTAACAAGGATGGATAGGATCAGGAACGAGTACCAAACAGTTTGGCTTTATCTCCAAAACATCTCTTTAACATTCGCTGTCAGAGAGGCCAGACTATCCAGATGGTTTGGACACGTTACGTACTACAGAGGAGGGATGAGTGGGTGTGTATTTGGTTGAGGTTGGAAACTGCCAGGCAGGAGGCCTTGCTTAGAGGAAGACCAAAGAGAATATTTACTGTATGAAAGAGAAGTTGACGTGAAGTGACATGAAGTTAGTCGGTGTGAGAGAAGAGAGGAGGCAGGGGGACAGGGTGAGATGGAGGGAGATGATTGGCTGAGGGGACAGGGTGAGATGGAGGGAGGTGATTCGCTGAGGGGACAGGGCGACAGTTTGAGATGGAAGGCAGATGATTGGCTGAGGAGTCAGGGGGACAGGGTGAGCTGTGGAGGCAGATGATTGGCTGAGGGGACAGGGGGACAGGGTGAGATGTGGAGGCAGATGATTGGCTGAGGAGTCAGGGGGACAGGGTGAGATGGAAGGCAGATTATTGGCTGAGGGGACAGGGGGACAGGGTGAGATGTGGAGGCAGATGATTGGCTGAGGAGTCAGGGGGACAGGGTGAGATGTGGAGGCATATGATTGGCTGAGGAGGCAGGGGGACAGGGGTGAGATGGAGGCGGATGATTGGCTGAGGAGGCAGGGGGACAGGGTGAGATGTGGAGGCAGATGATTGGCTGAGGAGGCAGGGGGACAGGGTGAGATGTGGGGGCAGATGATTGGCTGAGGAGGCAGGGGGACAGGGTGAGATGTGGAGGCAGATGATTGGCTGAGGAGGCAGGGGGACAGGGTGAGATGGAGGCGGATGATTGGCTGAGGGGACAGGGGGACAAGGTGAGATGTGGGGGAAGATGATTCGCTGAGGAGGCAGGGGGACAGGGGGAGATGGAGACGGATGATTGGCTGAGGGGACAGGGGGACAGGGGTGAGATGGAGGCAGATGATTGGCTGAAGAGGCAGGGGGACAGGGGTGAGATGGAAGGCAGATGATTGGCTGAGGAGTCAGGGGGACAGGGTGAGATGGAGGGAGATTATTGGCTGAGGGGACAGGGTGAGATGGAGGCGGATGATTGGCTGAGGAGGCAGGGGGACAGGGTCAGATGGAGGCAGATGATTCGCTGTGGGGGAAAAAGCCCAAAGGAAAATATTTTCAAGCTAGGATGGGGTGAGGAGTGACAGTAGAACGGGCCGTGCGATGTCAGAATAAATCAGAATGATGTCCAGGAGAAATGAGGAAAAACAAAAAGGCTTTTGCTGCTCACCGAAAACATCAAAACGTAAATATTGAGAATGTTTATTTCAGGAGTTTATTTATGGCGTGTTTGAGAGCACGCAGCTCAGAATATGAAACGTTAATGTGTTCTCATTACGTCTCAGAGTCTGTCAAATGTCATCTGTGATATATCTTGACTTAAAGGGGAATTGCGCACAAGCTGCTCTTACCGCATTATGAAGACACGTATCCATTCGGCATTAAAGAATCGGGTCAAAGGCTAGAACTCTTATTCAATTGCGCAATTGTTGTCACCTGGAATGTTTTAGTGTTATTCTAGATTTAGTCGACTAAATCTATAGTTGATTTTTGTCGACTGAAATGTATTTTGGCGGGCCTTTTTGTTCCATCGTAATGACTGTTTTTACACTTTCTGAAAATCGCTGATCTACAAGCTCACAACACGTCGCACTTCGACACGTTGCGAGCTTGTAGATCAGCGATTTTCAACATGCAACCAAGTATGTAAAATGACTCTCGTCCACTAGTCCCCTTCCTAACATTTTAGTCTAGTTTTTATTTGTTGAGGAAATTGTCATTATATTTAGTCTTATAGTTTTAGTCGTCGTAGCTTAGTTTTCATTTAGTTTCCATTTAGTTTTCGTCAGTGGAAAAAGGTAGTCGACGAACATTTTTCGTCTTAGCTTTAGTCGACTCGACAACACTGATTTAGTCGATGAAAACAACACTGATTTAGTCGACGAAAACAACACTGATTTAGTCGACGAAAACAACACTGATTTAGTCGATGAAAACAACACTGATTTAGTCGACGAAAACAACACTGTTTTAGTCGACGAAAACAACACTGTTTTAGTCGATGAAAACAACACTGTTTTAGTCGATGAAAACAACACTGATTTAGTCGACGAAAACAACACTGATTTAGTCGATGAAAACAACACTGATTTAGTCGACGAAAACAACACTGATTTAGTCGATGAAAACAACACTGATTTAGTCGACGAAAACAACACTGTTTTAGTCGATGAAAACAACACTGATTTAGTCGACGAAAACAACACTGATTTAGTCGATGAAAACAACACTGCTGCCCAGCAATTCATAACAGTCCCAAGAGAGACATCTCTGACACATCTGACACATCCACACCAAACAGACGGAGAGCTACTGTACGTGACGCTAACGATGTGGAGCGTATAGACGCTGATGAATCATGGATGTTATCCGTAAACAGGATTTAACCCATTCTGACCTGAGATCAGATTCATACGAGGTTTCCACTGGACACACACTGGTCTGATCAACCCATTCTGACCTGAGATCAGATTCTAAAAAAAAATCAGTCGTTCTTCGATTTTTCAAAAATAGCAGACCTACAAGCTCGTAGCGCGCCACTCGGTGGCGCGCTACGAGCTTGTAGATCTGCTGTTTTTCAATAGCTATAAAGCATAACATGATGCTAACACCGAAATGTGTTCCCGTTCAGAATGGGTTAATGATGATCTGTTTATATTCCGCTATACGTAC
The DNA here is from genome assembly GCF_963924005.1 of Protomyctophum bolini. Lineage (NCBI taxonomy): Eukaryota > Metazoa > Chordata > Actinopteri > Myctophiformes > Myctophidae > Protomyctophum > Protomyctophum bolini. Next base: position 2,612,996 of record NC_137872.1, read on the forward strand.
GTTGCCCACGGAGGCGGGAGGAGAACGCCATGATGAAGAGACATCTTTGAACAGGGTTTTCTTTCAGGGTTCTTTTGAACACATCCTATAAGCGACAAAGTTTATAGTATAATTATTACAGACATGAATAAATAAATAAATGGCATTTCTCTCCCGCTCTGCTCGTCTTCCGTGATGCTGAGCGGGGGTGGAAAGTACATTTACTTTAAGTGGAAAGTACATTTACTTTAAGTGGAAAGTACATTTACTTTAAGTGGAAAGTACATTTACTTTAAGTGGGAAGTACATTTACTTTAAGTGGAAAGTACATTTACTTTAAGTGGGAAGTACATTTACTTTAAGTGGAAAGTACATTTACTTTAAGTGGAAAGTACATTTAAGTACATTTACTTTAAGTGGAAAGTACATTTACTTTAAGTGGAAAGTACATTTACTTCTAAGTGGAAAGTACATTTACTTCTAAGTGGAAAGTACATTTACTTTAAGTGCAAAGTACATTTACTTTAAGTGCAAAGTACATTTACTTTTAAGTGCTGGACTTTTTGACCTGAGATCGGATTAAAAAAAAATTCTTCTACATCCTGACAGTTTTCTGAAAAAGCTATGTTTCTATGTCAGTCGATTTTTCAAAAATATCAGATCTACAAGCTCATAGCGGATATACTCGTATGTTCTTTTTAATTATTATTTTTTTAGAATACTCCAAAATCAATATTTGTTTCATCAGGTCCACTTATGAGTGCTTATTGCTTCCAAAAATCCCCCAAAAATAATTCAAGATGACACCAACCGTAACATCTTGTTAAAGAAAGGAAGGGCACGCTAAAGGATTTATTCTATAAGTCAGCGGATAATATGATTGATGTCGTGCAGAGAATCATCCCAACGTCTAATTTGCACATGACGGCGTGCGTACTTATAACGCCTTTTATTTAAATTACTTTCTGTACTTCCGTGTGATATTACAGACATTACTGAAACCAAGTGCACCCCTCAAATTAATTATCTGTTGGATGATGTGTAAAAAGAAAAGAAAGATACATTGGAAGGATAACTTTCAATTGTCATTACATGTGCACAAAAACACCCCGCACGCACATGCGCGCGCACACACACACACACACACACTCACACACACACACACACACACACACACACACACACACACACACACTATGCTAATACGCAGAACTGGAACTGACAGGCTAAGCGAGAATGCAATCCATCACGGAACAGACGCTGCCAAACAACGGATACTCTCCTAATGGCTGGAACGCTGATCGCAGCCTTGACGCAATAAGCTTGTATGTGCGCTATATTTCCGACCGTGCGTGTGACTATAGTCTCAGCCAGGCCCGGTCGAATTTAAAGCAATATTACACGAGAGGGGGTGGTTTAACGTCATCGGGAACTCGCCCTGCAATTTACAGTTACCCTTAACCCATTCTGACCTGAGATCAGATTCTAAAAATGTCTTCTTCATCCTGACACTTTTCTGAAAAAGCTATGTTTCTATGTCAGTCGTTATTCGATATTAAAAAAATAGCAGACCTACAAGCTCGTAGCGCGCCACTCGGTGGCGCGCTATGAGCTTGTAGATCTGCTATTTTTCAATAGCTAAAGCATAACGTAATGCTAACACCAAAACGGGTTCCCACCCAAAATGGAACATCGCTGAAAAAACAACATAATTGTTTTAATGACAGATGTACTATAGCCACTATACGACCACAAATGTCCCAAGAAACTAGCTAGCCTATAGCCACAGAGTCTGCTGCGCTCTGGTTGAACAGAGCAGCTGAATTCTTTGTTTTTATTTCAGTTTAGGCAACCTTACAGAATTACAAAAAACAACCTCAGCTGTTCCATACTTTCACAGGATATACATACATTATACACTCATACAAACAAACAACTTCATAATTATGAATTATTTGTTTTGATTAGCCATTCCATGATGCTGGTTTGAAGCACGGTTAGTTCTTTTGGCAGGTTGGCATTTTTGATGCACAGCTTTGTGCAGTGTCTGTCTGTCTGTTGTCCGTCCGTCCGTCCGTCCGAAGTTGGGGGGACTCCATGATCGCTCTGTTCCGTGCGTCGGTCTCACATGTGCTGTGGCCGTTGCGTCGTGCTTGTGGTTAGGGTTCGGGATCGGGTTTCAGCGTCGCTGGTTCATTACAACTCACCCGTGGCTCCTGACATGCGTTGGTCCGACATGCGATGCGTTGTGCTTACGGTCAGGGTTAGGGTTTAACCCATTTTGTGCGGGAACCCCTTTTTGGTGTTAGCATTATGTTATGCTTTAGCTATTGAAAAATAGCAGATCTACAAGCTCATAGCGCGCCACCGAGTGGCGCGCTATGAGCTTGTAGGTCTGCCATTTTTTGAAAAATCGAAGAACGACTGACATAGAAACATAGCTTTTTCAAAAAACTGTCACGATGTATAGAAGACATTTTTAGAATCTGATCTCAGGCCTAAATGGGTTAAGTTAGGTTGTCAGGAACTGATGCCGCAGAGGATTTACACTGTTGGGCAATTGGCGGGGAGACTCTGTACTGTATGTGAAGACACTCCTGTGTAATCTCTCCCAAACGCAACACGAGAAATGTCAACAGTTTCTGGTTGAAATGAGTCCTGCCGAGCGAGTGCACTCTGCCCTACGTAGTTTATCTGCAGGACAACAAACACACTGATAAGACAAATTATTTTGCATTTGTGGCACGTTAATTTGCATGTTGTTGTTGATCTGTGAGACGTGTGTGCATTTTACATCTTGCGTGTCCTTCATTTTCTTGTGTCTTAACTATCCACGTGGGGCCAATCCCAATTATATCCATATGGAGCTAGTCAATGACATACCGATACACAGAGAGAGAGAGAGAGAGAGAGAGCTCTCTGCGTCTAAATACAGCAATGGGAATAACTGTCGTACGCACAGTCACACACACACACACACACGCACGCGCATGCACACACGCACCTGTTCTGCAGTCAACACATGTACCTGCCATCATCTGTTTGATTTATGGAACCCATGAGCTCCCCAGAGCCGCTTTGCTTCGTTTATTATGGAAAGTATAATCCTGTGTGTGTGTGTGTGTGTGTGTGTGTGTGTGTGTGTGTGTGTGTGTGTGTGTGTGTGTGTGTGTGTGTGTGTGTGTGTGTGTGTGTGTGTGTGCGGTTCAATGGTGCATTTATCTAGCGCCTCTACCGTCCAATCACACATTACATTGGATCGCTCATGAAGCCATTCATGCAACGAGAGGCATGCAGAGAACACCATGCAAGGCACCAACCTGCTCGTTGGGAGCAGTTGGCCCACTAGCCTGGGGTCCACCTATGGGGTCCACCTATGCTTTCTATGGCATCCCGGCAGGATCCGCTGGGAGAATCTAGACGCAGCTGTGCGACATGAGACTAATTAGTTGGAGTGACAGAGAGAGACAGGAGTGTGTGCGTGTGTGTGTGTGTGTGCGTCAATTTATCAAAGGTGCAGACGATCAGAAATCAGCAGAGAGTGATGGACGTTTGCGCTACTCTATGCCGAGTTGAAGTGGTCTCAGACCCAGACTTTTTATTTCTCTCCCTGGAAATAAAAACGTCTGGGTTTCCGATGCTATTAATAAAGAGAAGGGATCTTTGAATATAAATATTCGTTTTTAGCTCAAATCTTTGCTTCTGGGAGGAGGGTGGTCCCTGGAACAACATATTTTCAGATGGGGGTCTGCGGCCAATTACAGATAATTCTGGGTGTGTCCTTGACATGAAAAAGGTTGAGCACCAACTGACATAGAAAATATAGGTTTTTTCATAAAAAAAAGTTTTTCAGAAAACTGAAGGTCGTTTAGACCTAAACGTTGTCAGCTGAATAAACTGCTGCTCTATAAGTGAAGACGACCTTTGTTCTCATAAAATACCTCTAAAGGTTGCAATTTACACCGAAAAGTACCATTCCGATTCACCTTTTAAAAGACGAATAGTAAAACTATAGCTATAAAATGTGTTGCATGGTGACATTTTGTAAAGATTTGTGAAATCTTTTGGAAAACATGGTCCGAACTACTGTAGGGACAGCCGGTTTAAACCAGCTTATACTGTACTATCTGCATTCTAATAGGCCTGTTGAATTATAATAATGGCCAATCCGACCGGGGGCGGTCCGGGATTACGTGTTCCTGTCCCGTGAGTCTGTCCGCTCGTCTGTCCGTCTGTGAGCAGCTTTAACCCATTCTGGTCGGGAACCCCTTTTGGTGTCAGCATCATGCTATGCTTTAGCTATTGAAAAATAGCAGATCTACAAGCTCGTAGCGCGCCACCGAGTGGCGCACTACGAGCTTGTAGGTCTGCTATTTATTTTAAAATCATGAACATGTGGTGCAAAGCTTTGAATATATATACTCTTTCAGAGCGAACGTGTTTAACTCAAATCTTTGCTTCTGGGGAGGGGGTCCCTGGAACAACACATTTTCAGATGGGGGGTCGGCGGCCAATTTCATATATTTTTGGGGGTCCTTGACATGAAATATTGAGAACCACTGATATAGAAACATACAATTTATTTATTTATTTCCGACGTCAGGCCTGAATGGGTTAATATCGGACATGAAACCGATTAGCCTGCCCCAGATTTATATTTTTCCCACGCCGTTATGACCGCACACGACACAGCCCTTTGGTAGGCAACCCAGGGTGCACAGTAGGGCATTCACTTCTAGTCATTTTTACTAGTTGCCTAGTTTACTAGTTTAACCCATTTTGGGTGGGAACCCCTTTCGGTGTTAGCATTATGCTATGCTTTACCTATTGAAGCAGATCTACAAGCTTATTGGCGCGCTACGAGCTTGTAGGTCTGCTATTTTTGAAAAATCGAAGAACGACTGACATAGAAACATAACTTTTTCAGAAAACTGTCAGGATGTAGAAGAGATTTATTTTATCTGATCTCAGGTCAGAATGGGTTAATGCCCTAGTGCACAGATGAGCACACGTTCTTCTGGTTTATTTCATGCTGTCCTTCTTCCTTCTACTCGTCTTCCTCGTGCATTCCTGACACAATCAGCTACACTGTGCGTTTAATGTAAGTGTATTTGAAAACGTAAGCTGAGCGACGTTCAAGTCAATTAATCTCAGAAGCCACAGTATAATGCTACAAACAACACACACGCGCGCGCACACACACACACACACACACACACACACACACACACACACACACAATCCTATTTTTCTTATTCACTTTGGCTTTATCTCACTGCTCCAGCTCTACACTGTATATGAACTCTGCGCTTCACAGAATCATTATTATTTATAGTCGACAGATGATTGTAGTCGAAGAAAACGGCACATCTCCACATGTAACAACCTGGGTTTTTCCAGGAGTGCAGCAGAGCTTTCCTAGATTAGGCGCTGTGAAGACGGTCTCCGTTAATCTTCACATTCCTCCCTTTTAATCGACTCTGTTCGTGTCATTTCTTCCCTCGCCCGTGCTCTCTGCTCTCTGCACTACATATTTATCATAAATCCTCGCATGTATGTATGCGCTCATGCAAAACACTGTTTAAATGGCTTAAGCATCTAACTTGCAACATTGTTTTTAATCGCGCGTTTTTATCTCCTATAATTTCATATGACACAAAGAAACATCGTTGATGTATTCCTTTACTTTTTTTAATATCCATTAATAAAAGGGCAGAAAGCCAAAGAAATATCTTAAAAAAAAAAAAGTTGACTAAGACTGAAAGACTATAAGGGCTCTATTTTCATCCATGCTAAACCCCTTAAAGAAATAGTAAAAAAAAGAGAAGGGGCAAAATAGTTTAGCTATAAGGGGTTTAGCATGGACGAAAATAGAGACTAAAATGGTGTGTTATAGAGCGTCGCAGTCCCGCCCCCTTTCATGACGACGCCAGGCCCAGGAAATGAATCCCAATGCATTTTCCCCAACAAACACAATATTTTGGACCAAACAAAGAAGAAAAACAAGAAAAAGTGTTGTATAACCTACCGTTTTCTTCTACTTTCTAATTCTTTGTTCAGCCCGAAATATTGTGCGGGACTGCCACGCTCTATTAAGACTATAGACTAAATCAAAATATTCTCAACACTTCTGTAGAAAAACTGATAGGCTGACACAACCATGGACCGGCAG
>NC_137872.1:2624146-2631646 GCF_963924005.1 Protomyctophum bolini
TCACTGAGTCTGTACCTAGTTAAGATGTGTCTTTGTTTTGGGTCGGTCACGGTGCTCAGGTATTCTGCCACTGTTTTGATTTTGATTTGATTTTTGATTTTTTTGATTTGATTTATTTAGAAAAGCAATCATAATACAACATTATAATCAGTGATTCAAGGATTACACAGTAAAGTCCAAAGACTTGTTTCCACTGAGGTCCTCTCACACTGAACGGAACAATACTTTAAAATACATAACAGTACATATACATTACATACACAACACAACAAGTACATCCCTACACCTAGTGTTTGAATTCTAAACACCTAATATGACTGACTTTGATTGTAAAAACTAAACACGTTTATGTGTCTAAAAAGTGTTACAGGCGATTAAACATGTTCTCCTGTTTATAATCTAAACACTGTGACACGTTTAAAAAGTGTTACAAATTATGTGTTTAAAACAGTGTGTAGACATAGAACTCTATAGTGTATACGCATAGTTCCGTTTGATATCCTTCTCCTTTATCACAGCAACTCACAAATCTTGCTGCTGTGTTTGCACACACACGTACTTCGCCCAGCAGATACGGGAGACCATGAAGTCCCATGGTGCTACATTGATCTGGGGGTTCTTCTCTGAGAGCTAGGCTTTGTACCGACATCACAAGGCATTATGGGAGATCAAATATGGGACAGCCATAACATTTGATCCCTGATTAGGTGAAGAGACAGCAGAGGAGAGGGGGGGGGGCAGGAGGGGGCACATGGGGGAGGAACAGAGAGGTGTATATTGTGCGTGTGTGTGTGCGTGTGTGTGTGTGCGTGACAGATATCAGGCCACTGAGGAGAGGAACTGTGGGAATTCAAACAGAAGGATGGAGAGTGTGTCTCTCTCTCTCTCTCTCTCTTTGTGTTAACCCATTCTGGGCGGGAACCCCTTTTGGTGTTAGCACTATGTTATGCTTTAGCTATTGAAAAATAGCAGATCTACAAGCTCATAGCGCGCCACCGAGTGGCGCGCTACGAGCTTGAAGGTCTGCTATGTTTTGAAAAATCGAAGAGCGACTGACGTAGAAGACATTTTTTAGAATCTGATCTCAGGTCAGAATGGAAAACTGTCAGGATGTATAAGACATTTTTAGAATCTGATCTCAGGTCAGAAAGGGTTAAATGTCACTGGACAGCGTACATGTGCTGGGTGGCAGGGACAGGGAAATGTCAAGCATGGCAGCAAAACTGCTGACATGTCTATCTTCGTGTGTGTGTGTGTGTGTGTGTGTGTGTGTGTGTGTGTGTGTGTGTGTGTGTGTGTGTGTGTGTGTGTGTGTGTGTGTGTGTGTGTGTGTGTGTGTGTGTGTGTGTGTGTGTGTGTGTAAAATGCTATGTGGATGGTTAGACATGCACAGCGCATACATTAGGCAAAGAAAAGCAAAGTTCTTTGTTTACCCAGGGTAACTGGACTAAGCTCAAGAACTTGTTTACAGCCAGGCCCTGCTCATATAGAACATTTCATGGTAGAGGTTCAATGCCTTGTTCAAGGGCACTTCAGCGGTGGTAATTTTAACGTGCCGGTCCGGGGATACGAACTATAGCGACCTTCACGATATCAAGACCGCTCCGCAAACCGTTCGGCCACCGCTGCCCCATGTGTGACTGCTTTCTCTGTGCTTCATTGTTCTTTTGTCTTGGCTTTCTGTGTGTGTGTGTGTGTGTGTGTGTGTGTGTGTGTGTGTGTGTGTGTGTGTGTGCGTGTGTCCGTGCGTGCGTGCTTCATGTGTGTTTTACTTACGTAAAAAGTAGCAATACTGTAATGTAGAACTATACTCCGTTACAGGTAAAAGTCCGGACTTCAAAATGTTATTGAGTGAATGTACAATGGCTTCAAAGTGTATTTAAAGTATCAACAGTAAAAGTACTCATAATATTGTGCAGGATGTGCCATTTAAAGTTTTCAAATGTATAACCAATCATTTGAAAATAGCAAAAAAGTATTGTGTCTTTTAGACCTGAGGACGATTCTACAAATGTCTTCAAAATCATGACAGTTCTATGTTTCTGTGTCAGTGGTGGTCAAACTTTTTCAAGTCAAGGACCCCCAGAATTATCTGTATGTGGCCGTGGACCCCCATGTGAAAATATGTAGTTCCAGTCTCCCCCAGAAGCAAAGATTTGAGTTGAAATCGTTTGAAGGGTTTGCAGTGTTGTACACGCAAGAGAGAAAATACTCAAACATTTTGACATCTTTGGCATTTTGACCTTCAGCTATTTGTTCCATGCACCGACTAACCAAACAACCCACCATCCACGCACACACGCACACACACACACACACACACGCACACACACACACACACACACACACATGCACACAAACTTCCTTTGGAAATCTGACCGAGATCAATCAGAGGTTGGAAAAACAGCTCAGTCTGAGCATCTCTCTTCCAACACAGTGACAACCTTGGCATTTTAAATCAGACATCTTTCCGATCCTTATACTGATGTTCAGAGGGAAACTGAAAAAGGATGACGACAGATCCTCAGATACCTCTAGAAAGCATACTTTATTTTACAGTTGCAGTTATATACTGTATACTGTGTGCCCATTATTATATTATAGACTACCCATTCTGACCTGAGATCAGATTTAAAAAAGTAGTAAAGTTTTCTGTAAAAGCTATGTGTTTCTGTGTCAGTGGTTCTTCGATTTTTCAAAAATAGCAGACCTACAAGCTCGTAGCGCGCCACTCGGTGGCGCGCTACGAGCTTGTAGATCTGCTATTTTTCAATAGCTAAAGCACAACGTAATGCTAACACCAAAACGGGTTATTCGTGCATAATGTTGTGCATAATGTTGTGTTTGCTTTGCCGGGGGGGTTGCAACGTTAACCTGCAGTTCTCCGTAGACCTCCAGCAGAACCTGCTCTTTGTAAGAATGGTCTGTCATTGATAATAAAATGGAGCCATGGGATGTTAGAAACCGTGTGTATTTTTAGCATGGCCGGACGGCCTACATTTCACAGCCCACCTTAACCCATTCTGGGCTGGAACCACCTTTTGTTGTTAGCATTATGTTATGCTTTATAGCTATTGAAAAATAGCAGATCTACAAGCTCATAGCGCGCCACCGAGTGGCGCGCTATGAGCTTGTAGGTCTGCTATTTTTTTTAAATATCGAAGAGCGACTGACACAGAAACATAGCTTTTTAAGAAAACTGTCAGGATGTAGAAGACATTTTTAGAATCTGATCTCAGGTCAGAATGGGTTAATGATGACAGTGCAGGGTTAGAAACATCATCCGGAGAGGGCAAGACACCCAAGTCTACCCTAGCTCTCTCTCTCTCTCTCTCTCTCTCTCTCTCTCTCTCAGAGGGGGCATTAGACTCTCTCTCTCTCTCTCAGAGGGGGCATTAGACTGCTAGTAGAACATGACAAAATCCACAAATCTCAGCCCTGAGACTTGAATTTAAATATTATCCCCCTCGGTCCGTCCCCGTTTGTGCTGTGCCAGGTCGTGCCACGCCCCCGTTCGCGGCGCTCGCACAACTTCTGGTCTTTTGGCGTTGACTTTGTATGTGATGGCGCCGCTATAACCATCCAAGTCTGAACGCAAACACCCTGTTCAAACCACTCCCTCCCTTCCAAAAAAACGCTAGCAGATTATCAAATCTCGCACCACCACCCGTTTCAGTAACAGTTTCTACCCCCAGGGGGCAGTCAGGCTGCTGAACAGCTGACCTTGAACTGTATTGCACTTCACTTTTTTTGGTCTTTTTCTTGCACTATAGATGTTTGTTTATGTCCTGTGTATGTAAGACTGAGAGTGCTCTGAGCAGAATACATGTAATTGTATTCATACTCTGTACCTGAACCTGAACCTGAGGACATGAGGGTACATGTGAAAGAGTGATACATTATTATTATTATGGGAAGCGAGATCACATTTAGATCTGGAAGAATGACATCATTTAGTGAGAGAGAGGGAGAGAGAGGGAGAGAGGGAGAGGGGGAGAGGGAGAGATAGAGAGAGATACTCTTGACAGATAGCCTGGAACTCAATATGCTTTCTATGACATAGGGCAGCTCCCGGTAGGAGAATCTAGACGCAGCTGCGCGACATGAGACTAATTAATTAAAGTGACAGAGAGAGAGAGAGGAGTGTGTGTGTGTGTGTGTGTGTGTGTGTGTGTGTGTGTGTGTGTGTGTGTGTGTGTGTGTGTGTGTGTGTGTGTGTGTGTGTGTGTGTGTGTGTGTGTGTGTGTGTGTGTGTGTGTGTGTGTGTGTGTGTGCGTCAATTTAACAAAGGTGCAGACGATCAGAAATCAGCATTGACGTTTGCGCTACTCTATGCCATATTGAAGTGGACTCGGTCCCAGACTTTTTTTCCCCTCCCTGGAAATAAAAACATCTGGGTTTCCGAGGCTATACTTGACAGATTTAGGTTTAGGTTTATTTATTTAGCATGTAGTACAAAAAATAGACAATAAAATATCAAAGAACAAAAATACAATGCAAGGAATAAGGGAAGAAGCCAGCTGGCTTCTTTTTGGAATCCTGTCCTGTAGGAAGAGGCCATTGGTTTAAACAGATTAAAAGTTCATAAAGAACAGTACATATAAGTCTACAGATGTCAGGTGGAGACTGGGAGACTAAAGGCTCATACATAGTCTAGATTTTCGGTGGTGAGGTGACCACCACCGCTCCGGTGGTGAGCTGACCACCGGAGCTGAAATAACGTTGAGCGGTGGTGAGTAAAAACAGAGAGAAGGGCTGGGGGCGGTGGTTTGCTCTTCACCGCGGCTCAGTGACGTCATGTTGTAGTTCGGTGGTCACCTAACCACCGAAAAGCCAGACTATGTATGTATGAGCCTTGAGAGTTGATGGTGGGTGGGTTTGGGGTGGGTGGGGTGAGGTGGATTGGGGTGGCGTGCTTCCAGGGCAGATGCCAGCGATGGCTGCAACACAAACAGAGGGTGATTGGTACTGTGTGAGACAAGAGAGCAGCTGGATGCAGACACGGAGGTTCCCATCCTCCTCCTCCTCCTCCCTCCTGTCTCCCTCTGTAGCCATCTGCTCCTCTTGTTTGTCAACATGTAACACATCTGCCCTCTCTCTCCCTCTCTCTCCGTCACGTCACCTCTCTCTCTGTCTCTCTCTGTGTGTGTGTGTGTGTGTGTGTGTGTGTGTGTGTGTGTGTGTGTGTGTGTGTGTGTGTGTGTGTGTGTGTGTGTGTGTGTGTCACACGCCATCAGACCTTATTGTCGTGATGGGCACCGCCTCTCTCACTTGACCCCTATCTCTCTCGCCCTCCCTCCCTCACTCCCTCATGCTATTTGTCTCACTTCCATTCTCCTTCCAGTTCACAAATCTCTCCTTCCTTCCCTCCCTCCTTAACCCCTTTTGGTGTTAGCATCATGTCGTGCTTTAGCAGATCTACAAGCTCAGAGCGCGCCACCGAGTGGCGCTCTACAAGCTTGTAGGTCTGCTATTTTTGAAAAATCGAAGAACGACTGATTTTTTTTAGATCTGATCTCAGGTCAGAATGGGTTAATCAGACCAGTGTATGTGTCCAGTGGAAACCTCGTATGAATCTGATCTCAGGTCAGAATGGGTTAAACATCTTTAAAATCACGTTGTTTTGCAAAGGGGGTGAAGTGGTCTGTGGTTGGTGGTCTGTCTAGAACTGGTCCTAATCGAAGGGGGTGAAGTGGTCTGTGGTTGGTGGTCTGTCTAGAACTGGTCCTAATCGAAGGGGGTGAAGTGGTCTGTGGTTGGTGGTCTGTCTAGAACTGGTCCTAATCGAAGGGGGTGAAGTGGTCTGTGGTTGGTGGTCTGTCTAGAACTGGTCCTAATCGAAGGGGGTGAAGTGGTCTGTGGTTGGTGGTCTGTCTAGAACTGGTCCTAATCGAAGGGGGTGAAGTGGTCTGTGGTTGGTGGTCTGTCTAGAACTGGTCCTAATGAGTACCAACAAGACATAGAGCAGGGGGAGGAGGAGGGTGGAAGGATGGGAGGGGGGGGGGGGGTTTGTTAGTGGGGATGAAGAACGATTTGAAGGTCAAACGCAGGCGTTTTAGCTCTCACAGACACACACACACACACACACAATGTGTGGGTTTCACAGTAGCGCGCGCACACACACACACACACACACACACACACGGTGCGCGCATCCATCACGGTTAGACACGGTTTGTGAGCATGCCGGCGAAAAGAGCCATGTTCTGGAAGACGAGACGAGGAGAGGAGAGGCAAGGCGAGGAGGAGCTGGAGCCTCCTGATCTGTGACAAGACAGGCAAAGGGACAAAGAAGAAGAATGGGCGCGCGGCGCGCGGCTAAATGACAGATTCTGGTGGCCCGAGGCGTGTTTCCTGCATGTGCACGTCTGTGTGCGACTGTACATTTCAGCACCATGGACAGAGACACAACATGCTAAGGCTGCATTTCAGCACCATGGACAGAGACACAACACTACAGGCTGGGGCTGCATTTCAGCACCATGGACAGAGACACAGTTCAGCACCATGGACAGAGACACGGTTCAGCACCATGGACAGAGACACAGTTCAGCACCATGGACAGAGACACACGGTTCAGCACCATGGACAGAGACACGGTTCAGCACCATGGACAGAGACACCGTTCAGCACCATGGACAGAGACACAGTTCAGCACCATGGACAGAGACACAGTTCAGCACCATGGACAGAGACACCGTTCAGCACCATGGACAGAGACACCGTTCAGCACCATGGACAGAGACACAGTTCAGCACCACGGACAGAGACACAGTTCAGCACCACGGACAGAGACACAGTTCAGCACCATGGACAGAGACACAGTTCAGCACCATGGACAGAGACACCGTTCAGCACCATGGACAGAGACACAGTTCAGCACCATGGACAGAGACACAGTTCAGCACCATGGACAGAGACACAGTGCTCAGTTCTGAACCAGATTAAAAAAGGAATATAGGAAAATAGAAATATAGGCAAATAAATGGCTTGGGCGTATGGGAACCACTTACTGTAATGTGGATGCATGCTGATGCTGTTCCAATTTGAGTTTCTGAGCAAGTCACACACACACACACACGCAGGTTAGCGTGTGTGTGTGTGTGTGTGTGTGTGTGTGTGTGTGTGTGCACGCACACGCACGTGCGTGTATACTATATATATTTACATTTTTTATATCTTCAATGCCTCAACTTACAGAACATAGTCTTGAATCCCTCATTTATCCAAAGAAAATAATCTTTTTCTTTTTTTATGTTGACCCCGTACTGGCATACATCTCTGCTGATGATTGCTTCGTTATAATTAATTACCAACTTGTGTGTGTGTGTGTGTGTGTGTGTGTATAATATATATATATATATATATATTTACATTTTTCATATCTTCGATGCCTCAACTTTCTTACAGAACACAGTCTTTAATCCCTCATTTATCCAAAGAAAATAATATTTTTTGGATGCAGTCCTGGCATACATCTCAGCTGATGATTATTGCTTC
>NC_137872.1:2636646-2661646 GCF_963924005.1 Protomyctophum bolini
CGTATCCTCAGTGATTATCCCAAGGTCATCACCTGGGACGTATCCTCAGTGATGTATCCTGAGGTCATCACCTGGGACGTATCCTCAGTGATGTATCCTGAGGTCATCACCTGGGACGTATCCTCAGTGATGTATCCTGAGGTCATCACCTGGGACGTATCCTCAGTGATGTATCCTATAAGGTCATCACCTGGGACGTATCCTCAGTGATGTATCCCGAGGTCAACACCTGGGACGTATCCTCAGTGATGTATCCTATAAGGTCATCACCTGGGACGTATCCTCAGTGATGTATCCTATAAGGTCAACACCTGGGACGTATCCTCAGTGATGTATCCTGAGGTCATCACCTGGGACGTATCCTCAGTGATGTATCCTATAAGGTCATCACCTGGGACGTATCCTCAGTGATGTATCCCGAGGTCATCACCTGGGACGTATCCTCAGTGATGTATCCTGAGGTCATCACCTGGGACGTATCCTCAGTGATGTATCCTATAAGGTCATCACCTGGGACGTATCCTCAGTGATGTATCCCGAGGTCATCACCTGGGACGTATCCTCAGTGATGTATCCTGAGGTCATCACCTGGGACGTATCCTCAGTGATGTATCCCAAGGTCATCACCTGGGACGTATCCTCAGTGATGTATCCTGAGGTCATCACCTGGGACGTATCCTCAGTGATGTATCCCGAGGTCATCACCTGGGACGTATCCTCAGTGATGTATCCTGAGGTCATCACCTGGGACGTATCCTCAGTGATGTATCCTATAAGGTCATCACCTGGGACGTATCCTCAGTGATGTATCCTGAGGTCATCACCTGGGACGTATCCTCAGTGATGTATCCTGAGGTCATCACCTGGGACGTATCCTCAGTGATGTATCCCGAGGTCAACACCTGGGACGTATCCTCAGTGATGTATCCTGAGGTCATCACCTGGGACGTATCCTCAGTGATGTATCCTGAGGTCATCACCTGGGACGTATCCTCAGTGATGTATCCCGAGGTCATCACCTGGGACGTATCCTCAGTGATGTATCCTGAGGTCATCACCTGGGACGTATCCTCAGTGATGTCCCAGTAGCTATACCCTCGATCAGACCCATTAGGGAATGACCGTTTTTAAATGTACAAATATTTATTTCCATTTTCTTTTTACATAATAGTTTAACTAGTCGACTAGTAAAATGAGTAGAAGTGAGCGCCCTAGAACAGACTGAGTACGGGAACAGGAATAAGGGGTTAATACAGGCCGTAACGGGGCGGTGCACAAACAGACTGACACAAACGTTCTGGCAGAAAACGGCCGGTCTGACAAGCGGTTTAATTGAGGACATGATGTGGCTTTTGAAGACAACGGAGGGCTAACGAGACACAGGTGCACACACAGGCTCTGGGCGGAGGAGGAGGGGAATATGAGCTCCAGTGGAAATGAATGAGACCGACACATGAAAGGAATTAACAGACAAGGGCCCGGTTTCCCAAAGGACACCTCTTTATACACCATGGTGTAAGAAGTGGTGTTGCACATGCTCAGTTGCTCCTCTATGCATAGATGTGCCACGCAATTTAATAATATTTGGACTGCTGGACAGCTGACAGTATATAGGCTAATAAATTGTTTAATTTAGCATTTACGTCCTGGGCATGGCGTTAAACTGTTTTCCGTTCGAGAGGACCGGCGACCCCTCGAATGTAAACAGCCATGAAAGGAAACTATGGAAATCTTTTTTTTGCATTTACCACTCCAAATATAGGACGTAATCATACGTCTGTGGCACGGAAGCGGAAGTATAAAATGACTTATGCTGGATCTCTTGTCCACTAGTCCCTTCCTAACATTTCAGTCTAGTTTTTATTTGTTGACAAAATTGTCAGTATATTTAGTCTTATAGTTTTAGTCATCATAGCTTAGTTTTCATTTAGTTTCCATTTAGTTTTCACCAGTGAAAAAAGGTAGTCGATGAACATTTTTCGTCTTAGTTTTAGTCGACGAAAACAACCCTGGAGATACTTCCCAGGATACTTCCATTGAAATGCAGGGTGGGTGTGGATCGTCTTCACTCTCTCCGGTTCTTAATATGCAGCTCAAAAGGTGTGAACGAGAAAATCTGGCGCCAATCATCACGAGTCTAGCAGTTTTTTCCGAGATTAGCTCCGAACGAACGCTATAAAGAGAACGCACTTATCCACTCCGTTTCCTGCAGAGCAGCAACCGTTAAATGAACGTATTGCCTGCAGTGTGACAGCACTTATGTACCACAAATACCCACCATGCACAGCTAGCAGCAACCCTGCATTAACCCATTCTGACCTGAGATCAGATTAAAAAAAAATGTCTTCTACATCCTGACAGTTTTCATTCTGACCTGAGGTCAGATTCTAAAAAATGTCTTCTATGTCAGTCGCTCTTCGAAATAGCAGACCTACAAGCTCGTAGCGCGCCACTCGGTGGCGCGCTACGAGCTTGTAGATCTGCTGTTTTTCAAAAGCTAAAGCATAACATGATGCTATAACACCAAAATGGGTTCCCGTCCAGAATGGGTTAAACCCATTCTGACCTGAGATCAGATTCTAAAAAAAATGTCTTCTATACATCCTGACAGTTTTCTGAAAAAGCTATGTTTCTATGTCAGTCGTTCTTCGATTTAAAAAAAAATAGCAGACCTACAAGCTCGTAGCGCGCCACTCGGTGGCGCGCTACGAGCTTGTAGATCTGCTGTTTTTCAATAGCTAAAGCATAGCATAATGCTAACCACCAAAAGGGGTTCCCGGCCAGAATGCGTTAACGCAACTGGATCTCTCCAAACTCTTCCATCTCGAGGGTCATAGAGCAGCGGTGCTGCGGAAGTATACGGCAATCACAGAACGAGAGAGACGAGGCATAACTAGATGGTAAACGGTGCATTTATATAGCGCCCTTTAATCCAAGGCGCTTTGCACAGAGATTGTGCATTATACATTCACCCGTTCACACACACGTTCGTTCATACACCGATGGCGGCGGAAACCATGCAATTCAATTCAAAGGGCTTTATTGGCATGAGAAAACATACGTTTACATTGCCAAAGCAGAAAGAACAATACAGCAATATACAACAATACAATCAAAACAAAAATGATGTACATTTGAAGGTCAGAATCTTCAATAGATCAACTTCTATGTACCGAGATCACTCGATGCAGGTATACTAGTGCAGGAATATACACAATGATTAGTCTTTAGGGTGGTTGTGTTCCATTTGATATCCTTCTCCTATATCACAGCAACTCACAAATCTTGTGTTGTGTTTTGCACATTGTTGTACTTCGCCCAGCAGATATGGGAGTTTTTTTGCATATTGTTCGTTCAGCCTAGTGCCGTTTCTGAACGGTAAAAAGAAAGCAGCTTTATGTTACATTTTAATGTTGGAAAACACCCGCGATAATAATCGCTAAGATAAATCGTTGGCAACGAATTTGATTATCGATTTTTATCGATTTAATCGATTCGTTGTTGCAGCCTTATTACTTACTTACATGAGAGGGGGGAGAGGTGGTGGAGTTAGTTGCTTTAGCAGCTTGAGGGTCCAATGGAGTTGAGAGGTTTTTATCCAAAGCATTTACTTTCCATTGGTTCAATATTTTCGAAACGGCACACCAGACGTAAAGCGTGTTCAATAGCACAGATGTATGGGGATAAAATGGAGTTAGGTGGTTTTGTCCAAAGCGTAAAGGGTGTTCAATAGCACAGATTTATGGGGATAAAATGGAGTTAGGTGGTTACCCCTCGACAGTAACGAGGGAAAATACACTGCAGTCAGATATTATATATTTTTTTTTACCATGGCGTGTTAGTCTTCTGAGCTTTCATGTCATAATGAATAAAATGTTACACCATCAATCAGCCAGCTGGTATAATTAACCCATTCTGAACGGGAACCCCTTTTGGTGTCAGAATTATGTTATGCTTTAGCTTTTGAAAAATAGCAGATCTACAAGCTCATAGCTACGAGCTTGTAGGTCTGCTATTTTTTTGAAAAATCGACTGACATAGAAACATAGCTTTTTCAAGAAAACTGTCATTTTCAAACATTTTGAACATATCCTGCTGACTCCCCTCAAGAGTTTTTATTTTTTATTTTTTTTATGAATCTATTACGTTTTACTCAGCGATTCAAATTTAGATTTAAATTAATTTGCACAGTAAAAAAAAAAAGAAGAAAACAGCCTGCACATCACTGGCTGTTTGCAGTGATTACCACACATGCTGTGATGGCAACTCTATAATAACCCATTCTGACCTGAGATCAGATTCATACGAGGTTTCCACTGGACACACACTGGTCTGATAAACCCATTCTGACCTGAGATCAGATTCTAAAAATGTCAGTCGTTCTTCGATTTTTCAAAAATAGCAGACCTACGAGCTTGTAGATCTGCTATTTTTCAATAGCTAAAGCATAACATGATGCTATAACACCAAAATGGGTTCCCGTTCAGAATGGGATAAGAGAGAGTCACGTGAAGATGTGCTTCTTTGTTTAGCCCATTCTGACCTGAGATCAGACTCTAACGCACAGAAGAATGGTGGTTCTTTAACGCATTCTGACCTGAGATCAGATTCTAAAAATGTCTTCTACATCCTGACAGTTTTCCATTCTGACCTGAGATCAGATTCTAAAAAATGTCTTCTAAATCCTGACAAGTTTTCATCTGACCTGAGATCAGATTCTACAAAATGTCTTCTACATCCTGACAGTTTTCTGAAAAAGCTATGTTTCTATATGTCAGTATATGTCAGTCAAAAATAGTAGACCTACAAGCTCATAGCGCGCCACCGAGTGGCGCGCTATGAGCTTGTAGATCTGCTGTTTTTCAATAGCTAAAGCATAACGTAATGCTAACGCCAAAAGGGGTTCCCGTTCAGAATGGGTTAATTCACACTCGCATGCGGACATAATCACCACTACAAAGAGCTGACAATATCCTTCCTTTTCAGTCAGTTTTTCATCCTTTTTTCCGAGACAAAAGGGATAAGAAACACATACATATTTATGGTATAGGAAACTCTATAGTAGTGCTCCTATTATAATGTATACTAGGATCTGTCAGATGTACAGTATCACACCCTGTTCTCCTAAAAAGAAAATGTTTAATGATAACATAATGTATAAATTCATAATACATTCAAAGGAAGGGTATGGATCAGCTTTAAAGAGTAATAGAAATCACACTCTTATCGTCATACATCCCGTTCCATGCTCATAATACAGACACACAGACACACAAAGCTATGCATGAAAAGAAAACATCAAATTGGTCTGAATGAAAGAGTGGAGTGACATTGATCACAGTGTAGTTCGATCCAAATGCAGGAAAACCAGAAGTGGAACAGATTAAATTATGTGTTTATTATATAGAAGAGACACGGCTTACAAGATCAGTACAACAGAGACACACACAGACAGACACAGACAGACACAGACAGACAGAGACAGACAGAGACAGACACACAGACAGACAGACAGACAGAGACAGACAGACAGACAGACAGAGACAGACAGGCAGAGACAGGCAGGCAGGCAGAGACAGGCAGGCAGACAGGCAGGCAGACAGAGACAGACACACACACACAGACAGAGACAGACACTCAGACAGACAGAGACAGACAGACAGACAGACAGACAGACAGACAGACAGACAGACAGACAGACAGACAGGCAGACACAGACAGACAGGGGTCATGAAGTAGGCGAAACACAGTCTAGGGAGCAGCGAATAATAATCCTGGCAAAAATGGGTCAAAAAAATATACAAAGCAATAGTGGAACTGAGAGAGGAATCTGGGACGAGGCCCCAGAACAGAAACGGCAGAATAGACACATGGAAACAGAAGGCTTATATATGTAGGGAGCCGAGGGAGAAAACACAGTGATGAGTGGAATACGTTATAATAGTGGCACGCTGATGAGCCAAGTGACACGCGTAGATAGGAGATATACAGTGTCAAGGAAATGTGGAATGCTTGTGCATTTAAGGACATCATAAACCAAACCATGAGAAGCTGTTTTCTGTGACCTGTGACATGTGTGGTCTGGAGGGGTCTTCTGATGTCATGTGTTAAGACCCACCTACCCCTGGGGTGGGGGGTAATAATGTATTAAGCTGAAGTCTGACTGAGATGTGTTGAGTCAGTACGGTGTTCCATTGTAACGCTTCACTACTGTCTCCGTATTCGAATACATTCTATTCCAATACTCTGAAACTCTGAATTGTGTCTGTCTCATTATTGTTGTTTCAACTATGTTATAAGTGCTCACCGACAGATTTCTTTAACAACAGTAGGCAGGGACGTTGCAGGCTGTCCATGAAAATGGACCCACTGTTTGGGAAACGTAGTCCATTCACCCTCACCTCAGTGCTATCTTCCATCCATCCATCCATCCATCCATCCATCCATCCATCTTCAACCGGTGAGAGAGAGAGAGTATATTTATTCTACCCCTCCCCTAAGTTGCAGCAGGTTTATGCTTCATACTGTACTTTGTACTGTACTTTGTACTGTGCTCTAGAGACGAGGGCCTCTATATTGACCTGACCCCCCCCCCCCCTCATACTGCTGATGCATTTTAATAACATGAAAACATAATAAAAACATATTGATTGTAAAAAAAAACTCATGGTCATACTAATGTGGAGGAATCCAATCATGGATTCCAGGTTAACCCATTTTGGGCGGGAACCCCTTTTGGTTGTTATAGCAGATCTACAAGCTCATAGCGCGCCACCGAGTGGCGCGCTATGAGCTTGTAGGTCTGCTATTTTTTGAAAAATCGAAGAACTACTGACATAGAAACATTGCTTTTTTCAGAAAACTGTCATTTTCCAAACAGAGATTTTTAGAATCTGATCTCAGGTCAGAATGGGTTAATCACCTTTGGGGGTCTTTTAATAAGTCATCATTCTGGGGAGTTTTATTTATTGGCCATGACATCAAACCCATCGTAAAAACAAGTTAATAAATTACGTACGAAAACGTATATTTATGCCTATAAGACCAGAAGCACTGGGGTAAGCATACTATTGGTGCCCTGTCCTGTTTGAAAGCCCAGTTGGGAAGGCTAAAACAAACTGGTTATCCATGTCATTATAGGGTCTGGTAATGAAGAACACAGCGAGGCCGATCCTGGGAGATTCAATCCAATCTGGATTCATATCGATCCAACGACGCTAGACTGGTTCTCTATAACGAGAACAATCTAGTGTATCCAATTCTGTGTCTTTTATCCCTCTGCACGCAGGATGGGATGAGTTGGCTGTCGGTCTAGTTATTAGTAAGACATACAATTCAATTCAATTCAATTCACTTCAAAGGGCTTTATTTGCATGAGAAAACATACGTTTACATTGCCAAAGCAGAAAGAACAATACAACAATATGTCAGCGATACAATCAAAACAAAAATGATGTACATTTGAAGGTCAGAATCTTCAATAGATCAAATTACTTAATGTACCAAGGTCGCTGGATGCAGGTATATAGTGCGGGAATATACACAATGATTAGTCTTTAGGGTGGTTGTGTTCCATTTGATATCCTTCTCCTATATCACAGCAACTCACAAATCTTGCTGCTGTGTTTTGCACATTGCAGATATGGGAGTTTTTTGTCATTGGTCATTGGCATACATGGGAGGTGTATAAAACAGACTAGTTATTAGTAAGACATACATGGGAGGGGTATAAAACAGACTAGTTATTAGTAAGACATACATGGGAGGGGTATAAAACAGACTAGTTATTAGTAAGACATACATGGGAAGGGTATAAAACAGACTAGTTATTAGTAAGACATACATGGGAGGGGTATAAAACAGACTAGTTATTAGTAAGACATACATGGGAGGGGTATAAAACAGACTAGTTATTAGTAAGACATACATGGGAGGGGTATAAAACAGACTAGTTATTAGTAAGACATACATGGGAGGGGTATAAAACAGACTAGTTATTAGTAAGACATACATGGGAGGGGTATAAAACAGACTAGTTATTAGTAAGACATACATGGGAGGGGTATAAAACAGACTAGTTATTAGTAAGACATACATGGGAGGGGTATAAAACAGACTAGTTATTAGTAAGACATACATGGGAGGGGTATAAAACAGACTAGTTATTAGTAAGACATACATGGGAGGGGTATAAAACAGACTAGTTATTAGTAAGACATACATGGGAGGGGTATAAAACAGACTAGTTATTAGTAAGACATACATGGGAGGGGTATAAAACAGACTAGTTATTAGTAAGACATACATGGGAGGGGTATAAAACAGACTAGTTATTAGTAAGACATACATGGGAGGGGTATAAAACAGACTAGTTATTAGTAAGACATACATGGGAGGGGTATAAAACAGACTAGTTATTAGTAAGACATACATGGGAGGGGTATAAAACAGACTAGTTATTAGTAAGACATACATGGGAGGGGTATAAAACAGACTAGTTATTAGTAAGACATACATGGGAGGGGTATAAAACAGACTAGTTATTAGTAAGACATACATGGGAGGGGTATAAAACAGACTAGTTATTAGTAAGACATACATGGGAGGGGTATAAAACAGACTAGTTATTAGTAAGACATACATGGGAGGGGTATAAAACAGACTAGTTATTAGTAAGACATACATGGGAGGGGTATAAAACAGACTAGTTATTAGTAAGACATACATGGGAGGGGTATAAAACAGACTAGTTATTAGTAAGACATACATGGGAGGGGTATAAAACAGACTAGTTATTAGTAAGACATACATGGGAGGTGTATAAAACAGACTAGTTATTAGTAAGACATACATGGGAGGGGTATAAAACAGACTAGTTATTAGTAAGACATACATGGGAGGGGTATAAAACAGACTAGTTATTAGTAAGACATACATGGGAGGGGTATAAAACAGACTAGTTATTAGTAAGACATACATGGGAGGGGTATAAAACAGACTAGTTATTAGTAAGACATACATGGGAGGGGTATAAAACAGACTAGTTATTAGTAAGACATACATGGGAGGGGTATAAAACATGGCAACTGCAAAGGTCGGAGGCAACAATAACATAATTATGCCATTGCCACATGTGCCCACAAACCCCATAGAAGTCCTGTAGATTATACCTATAGCCATGTTGTCAATGTTCTCTGTAGATTATACCTATAGCCATGTTGTCAATGTTCTCTGTAGATTATACCTATAGCCATGTTGTCAATGTTCTCTGTAGATTATACCTATAGCCATGTTGTCAATGTTCTCTGTAGATTATACCTATAGCCATGTTGTCAATGTTCTCTGTAGATTATACCTATAGCCATGTTGTCAATGTTCTCTGTAGATTATACCTATAGCCATGTTGTCAATGTTCTCTGTAGATTATACCTATAGCCATGTTGTCAATGTTCTCTGTAGATTGTACCTATAGCCATGTTGTCAATGTTCTCTGTAGATTATACCTATAGCCATGTTGTCAATGTTCTCTGTAGATTATACCTATAGCCATGTTGTCAATGTTCTCTGTAGATTATACCTATAGCCATGTTGTCAATGTTCTCTGTAGATTGTACCTATAGCCATGTTGTCAATGTTCTTGCTTACTGTAAATCGCTCTGGATTAAGAGCGTCGGCGTCTGCTAAATGTCTACATTGTAAATTATCAATATATATATATACTGTATATACTTTCACTACTACTTCACGTTGCCGGTATCTCCCTCGAAGGCTATAATATTTGCACTACTTTGTGAATACACGAGGAACTGTTCTTTGTATTAAAACATCTGGGATGTTTAGTGGCATTCCAGCAGGCTTGGTTCAGTTCCAGTAAGGTGGCACTGTCGAGTTTGTCTAGCCCATTTTGGGCGGGAACCCCTTTTGGTGTTAGCATTACGTTATGCTTTAGCTATTGAAAAATAGCAGACCTACAAGCTCATAGCGCGCCACCGAGTGGCGCGCTACGAGCTTGTAGATCTGCTATTTTAGAAAAAAATAAAAGAACGACTGACATAGAAACATAGCTTTTTTCAGGAAACAGTCAGGATGTAGAAGACATTTTTTATAATCTGATCTCTGGTCAGAATGGGTTAAGCCCCTTACCCCCATAAGCCTCAGTCTACATGTGGTAAAGTCTTGTGTTTGGTGTGTGTATATATGGGACCACTGCGCTATTCAACAAATGGCTGACATTGTAACATTGGATGTTTTCTTTTGAGAGCCTTATTGCCACCTCTGACGATTGGCACACAACACAGTGACTCTGCTCATTGGATTGCTAGCTGTGCGATGGTAGAATGGAAGCTATGAAATCCATTTGCGAGTTCTGAAAGGGTTCTGTGAAAGGTGAAGTTTTGGGCACTGATTGGCATTCACTGCCTGCACTACCCTTTTGTTGTGCTAAGTGCAGACGCGACACTTTTCACAAGCATCGTATCTATGAGTCATTTGAGAATCCCTTTGAGAATCCATATCCATTTATACAGCTGACACTTTTCTTCTCCTTTTCGCACTTTTCTCTCCGTGTGTCATTCTTGCAAAGAATGGAAAAAACTGATTTGTAGGCAAGCATACCAGACCAGACCATTATAGGATCATATACCATACCAGACCATTATAGGACCATACCAGACCATTATAGGACCAGACCAGACCATTATAGGACCATGCCATACCACACTGTCATTGAATGCCTGGACCTTTTATCCAAATAGTATTTTCGTAGACAATGTTGTGGGGAGCGCATTTGCCCCAACTGAGATAATGGGGTATGCCCTCTGTCGTGGTGGTCAAGGTTTTCTAGGCGTGTATGTGTACGAAAATTGCCAATCCGTGTTATTTCACCATGTAGGGGTGAGAACGGCCTCCTATAGTAGGTCCTGCAGGTCAGCATCCAGTGTCTCCCCCTGTGGAATACCTGTGAGTTTTAGATACATCCGTCTGTGCCACATCTGCCGTGACATTAACTTGAGAAATATGGTCTTCACATTATATATTATGGCTATATTTGAAGGGAGGCGGCCTTTTTTCCGACAGCATTCTAGCCGACGGGGCAACGGTCCGCTCCGCAGCGGGGGGACATTCGCTGCGATGCGAAAAAGCGATGGTCCGACATGCGCTGCTCCCGTGCTTGCGGTTAGGGTTAGGTTAGGATTGAGGTTTCGGATCAATATGCTGTCGGAGAAAAGAACTATAGGGTTTCCTATATGTAAGGAATATAGCCTATTATGCCTCCATACCATATTGCCCCTAAATCATACATACTGCACCAAAGGCATCAAGGGTAATGAATATTAACAGTTTTTTTGTAATTTGCATATGCTTGCGTGTATATTACGTGTATACGTGTGCATGAAGTACATTAATTATGCTGCTTGAGCAGAATAATGTGTTGGAAATGACAACATAAAAGTTTCATGTTGTGTGTGACAATTGAACAACATGCGCACGTCATGTGTGTGTGTGTGCGTGTGCGTGTGCGTGTGTGTGTGTGTGTGTGTGTGTGTGTGTGTGTGTGTGTGTGTGTGTGTGTGTGTGTGTGTGTGTGTGTGTGTGTGTGTGTGTGTGTGTGTGTGTGCGTGCGGTCCACACAGAGTTCCAGTGCATGCATTATGCTGGATGCCACACATGCAGGTCAGGCCTTTGTTCCATTGTATTATTTAGTTGATACTTCAGGGCTTTCACTTCTAGTGATATTTACTAGTTGGTTAACACTTTCAGGGCCCCAGACGGAGGTCTCCGTCCTGTTAACTAGTACAGTCTGATGCCCTATAGACGGGGATTGATTCATAGGATGGATTGATTTGATCAGATATCAAAACCGCATCGCATCGCTCTAACAGGCTGGGAGCGATGCGACATACAATGTTGTTGAGCAACAGTGGGACTTCATCGAAAATGTGTCCCCCCCTGTTTAGCCGCAGAATCTTAACCCATTCTGACCTGAGATCAGATTCATACGAGGTTTCCACTGGACACACACTGGTCTGATTAACCCATTCTGACCTGAGATCAGATTCTAAGAATGTCAGTCGTTCTTCGATTTAAAAAAAATCACACCTGTGTGAACCAAGTGGTGCAATTCCCTCCCCCCCCCCCCCCGCCCCCCCCTCTCTCTCTCTCTCTCTCTCTCTCTCTCTCTCTCTGTCATTAGAGACACAGCACTACCCCTCTCTCTGTTTCTGGCGCCCCCTTCTGGTATAAATAAGTAACTACTCAGGCTCATGGACACAGGTACACACACACACACGTGTGTACACGGACAAAGCTGGATGTAGAAGTGGTTGCACCACTTAAAAAATAGCAGAGCTACAAGCATTTTCCGCATTGCAACTTTTCAGGACTAGAACGCCTGCAGTTTCTATTGGCTTGTATTCCCCATCGATCGATGATGTCACTGGAAGACGGTTTCTGAACTGCCCCCACAGCCCTCCTATGATGAGACACAGACCGAGTAGGAAAAAATAGCACCATTTTTTTATCATGATCATTAGTGAGGACCTATTATAATGAAGATAGGTTGAAAAGTGGTGAAGTGTTGGCGGGTGGGTTGGCGATAGGGCCTTTCTGTGTGGAGTTTGCATGTTCTCCCCGTGTCCCCTATAGGGTAGATACCCTCACAAAAACATGCAGTAATCCTGGTCTCTAAACTACCTCCCCCTGGCCAGCCGGGGCGCCTGATGGAGGGGAACTGGTTGGAATAACGTGTCCCTTCCATGCACGCGCTACGTCTGGCCGGGGAAATTCCCCTCTGTCAGGTGAAAAGAAGCAGCTTGGACTCCTCATGCATAGAAGGAGGCATGAGGTCAGTCCGCTGCCCCCCCAGGTTGGCAGAGGAAGTGTAGCGCCCAGGATTACATTAGATAATTGGCACTGGGTGAAAATCGTGGGATAAAAAAAAAAAAAAAAGTGGTGAAGTGGTCCTTTTAAACCAGAGTCTTCCATTTGTTATTCATGGGGTAACGCCTCCTCCCTAATGAACCAGGAATGTGAGACAGCTGATCCCGATTGCTCTCAGCTCTCAGCAACCAGAATGTGATTGGTTGTTTGACTATAGCCCAGCAGGCTCTATACAGTATATATAATGTGACTTCAAATGTTTTTCCACATGAAACCCTGAAGAAGGCAGTTAATTGTTGTCTGCCCGAAACGTTAACGGTTTATTTTATTCTCTGCGTCCAATAACACAATTTTCCGGCACATTGGCTAAATGTGGCGCGGGGCCACTTATTTGTCTTTTTTAACACTATACCTTTTAGTGGGCTCTTCCTTCATCAGCTGCTGCTAACAGGGGTTAGGGTTATTACACCCATTTGGTGTTAGCATCATGCTATGCTTTTAGCTATTGAAAAATAGCAGATCTACAAGCTCATAGCGCGCCACCGAGTGGCGCGCTAAGAGCTTGTAGGTCTGCTATTTATTTGAAAAATCGAAGAACGACTGACATATAGAAAAATAGCTTTTTCAAGGAAACAGTCAGGATGTATAAGACATTTTTTAGAATCTGATCTCAGGTCAGAATGGGTTAAGCACAGTGCAATCTGTTCACAGTCTCATGTTCATTAGTACTGCATGTATTTCACCGTACACACTCACTCTACCCACCTGGCCACGGAGACGAGTGAGCTGTTCTCGGTGGCGAATGATGGACACTGTGTGTCCGTCATTCAGGACTAATGGTGTGAGATGCTGATAGCAAATTAGGTCTCCGGAGGCTAACGCAGCGTGTTCTGCCTGAGCTGCTCTTCAACACCTGGGCCTAGCCCTATAGTCCTGTTGCTCTACCGAGTCAAACTAGGATGAGAAATAGACAACTGACCTCATTTATTTTTCTTCTTCCACCATTTTCCCTCTAATAGGACCGAAGCCATGTAGTCATTTTTCCCCCACCATGATATGATATGATATGATATGATTTAGTACTTTATTGTCAGTTGTTCACACTGAAATGTGTCTTGCGACACAGCAGCCAAGTATGCAGAACACACATAGGGCTGTATTTTGCGTGTCTTAAGTACCAGGTCTTATTCCCTAACTTGAGTAAACTAAAGACCTGGAGGCGTGGTCAATGCCATTTGGCTATTCTGAGTGGCCAAAGAGCATTGACCACGCCTCCAGGTCTTTAGTTTACTCAAGTTAGGGAATAAGACCAGGTACTTAAGACACGCAAAATACAGCCCATACACAGATTTGACATAACACAAAGAACAAGACAATTTACATACACATAAAGACATGAAGACAAGAGCAATATCCACCGCTTAGATTACCCCGTGGCTACTACAACTCCTGATTAAGCCTCAAGGTTGAATGGTGGACAAAGGACCTCTTTAGTCTGACTTTATTGTATGCTGGTATACACCATATCTCCATATCCTTTGTTCCCATGTTCCCTCTAATTGGACTGAAGTCATGTCTTCAAGGTTCAAGGTTATCTTTATTTGTCTTCCTTGGGAGAAATTTGTCTTGGAGACAGTCACAGCTGCATACAAATAAGTTAAATAACAGACATGTTCACATACGAAAAGAAAAAAACACCATGAAACATCCACATACACAAAACAGAGATATTGCACACATTCCCTTGATAAAGTGCAACTATAGCAATCCCTGATTGTTCAATTCATCAAAACATTTAGAGACGTACAAATAGACACTTCTATAATAGTTAAAGAACAGAAAAGGAATTCATCATAAAGGAAGCAAAAAGGGAAAAGAAACATATACAGTGAGGGGTCAAAAGGGGGGGGGTGTGGTGGGTGGTGCTTTATTTTCTGCATAATGACTGCGCTATAATAGAGTAGAAAGACATTTAACTTGTTTCTTTTCCAAAGGTTCTGGGAGGTTCTGAATAGCATTTACACATCCTGGGGGTTCTGATAACATGCCACAGAAAAGGTCCCCCTGATGTAAAGTAGACCCATTAATTAGTTTCAGCTCTTTATGACCAGCCATTATTTTCCAAAACGTTGTAACAACCTTTTAGTATATCAATTTTACTACAGGCTTCTGTATAGTCGGTGAACAAAAGCATTAATCATCCTCATATATTATAATAGAACGCTTCCACCTGGCGAGGCTGGCAGTGTTACAGTTTTCTCCAGGTTTTCTTTTTAACCCATTTTGTGCGGGGACCCCTTTTGGTGTTGGCATTATGTCATGCTTTAGCTATTGAAAAATAGCAGATCTACAAGCTCATAGCGCGCCACTGAGTGGCGCGCTACGAGCTTGTAGGTCTGCTATTTTTGAAAAATCGAAGAGCGACTGACAGAAACACTTTTTCAGAAAACTGTCAGGATGTAGAAGACATTTTTAGAATCTGATCTCAGGTCAGAATGGGTTAAACACCTGCACATAGAGTATAGCTGGGCTCGCACAAAATCCTGGAAAGAGGCAAGTCCAGGTGTAAAAAGCCCCCCCCCCCACCCTAAAGAGGAAACCAGTGTTGCAGTTAAATAGCATTTCTCTTATTTCATTTGAATCTTCTAAATTGCATTTTCATTTTAATATTGACCACTAATTAGACATTTTTTGAAAATTGAAATACAAATGATATTTTTATTTATAATTTGAATTGTGTCATAGAATGAGCACATCTGTAGATTAAATGTAAATGCTATTGCATTTTAGATTTATTTTTGTCCCAAGAAATGCATTAATGACCTGAAAATGAAAAAAGCATTTATCTTATTTCAATTTACTTTTCGTATTTGCCATTTCATTTGAATTTTGGCAGCTTTATGCTTCCATAGAAGTTTGAGGGACATAAACAATATGATATTAAAGTTTTAAAATGCATGTTATAGCTGCTTTAATTACTAAATAAAGTCATTAACCAAGTACAATAATGTTGCTGCAATGGTGTAAATGTTAGGAAGGGACTATAGTGCACAACTTCCCCCTTGGAGAAAAAAAACTTTCTGCAACTCACAGTGGCTGCAACTGCCTTCCCCATAATTCGTTATTTTTTTTTCTCCCTTTTATCTGTTTTTCTGGAGTTTGCGGTTATGGGAACGCATATATAGGCAATTCTCTAGCGGTCCCTGCATCTTCCCTCGTACTGTAAGTCATCACTTATTTAGAGTCCTGTACATATCGTCTCTCCTCTGAACTAAATGCAGATAAACAAACTATTTTGCAATCCCAAGAATCACTAGAGGATATATGTCCTTAGTAGAATGAAAAGCTTTTTTTATTTGGAGTTGTTCAAAAGCAAAGCAAAGTTACAGATGTTTACCCAGGGTAACTGGACTAAGCTCAAGAACTTGTTTACTTGTTTTCTTGTTTACACAGATCAAGAAGGTGTTGGTTTGGAGATGGTTTTAATTGGGCCAGAATATTCGCTGGATTTCCCTTAAACTTTTGGTGTGGAAGGTTGACAGTTTGTGGAGATCATTTTCTGTCGTTCTCCAACATTCAGAACCGTATAGCAGGGTAGAACAGGACACAGCTCTGGTGAATACTGGACTACTCGCCCTGGTGCTTGCCCGTTTTTCCTCCCGGAATATTCCCCAGTGAGGGGGGATAACTTTGTAATATGCTATTGGCTGTTTGAATTCTTTTTGGAAAAATATAAAAAGATACTGCTGTGGAAAGGCTAAATTATTTGACTTATATTGAACCTATAAACAATTTAGTATTATTTAGTATATGTAAGGTTTTGCCCCCTCAAATGGTACCTCGTCAGATAATCCCCACATATCCTACAACAACTTCTGTGAACAGACTTCACTGTAGTAGCTTTTCATAAATTATATTTGTACTTAGGCTGTTCTGCTGTCATGAAAGTTTATAGTTAGAGAAATTCAAAGTCCAGCCGTCTGCTGTCCAGCCTCTCCCACCCCTCACTGGGGAAGATTCTGGGAGTAAAACAGAAACGGGGCGAGTAGTCTTGTTACCGCTCTGGTACAGTCTACGTTTGGTGCTGTATACTGGGCCAACTTCCAGACGTTGTTAAGCCTCTGTAAGGTGTTGTTGTGAGACAACCGGGCTGAGTAAGGTCATAATTCCCTGACTGTGCATATCGCTGTTCATCCGTCACGTCCACAGCTGGCCTGGCATCGCGCTGATTGAGCGACCCTGCCGGGGAAAATTGTGGAGGCAATTATTCGTTTAGTTGTCTTTGTTTCTTTGTTGAATTTACACTTTCAAGTGGACACAATCAATCACTTTAACCCATTCTGAACGGGAACCCATTTTGGTGTTAGCATCATGTTATGCTTTAGCTATTGAAAAATAGCAGATCTACTTGTAGGTCTGCTATTTTGGAAAAATCGAAGAACGACTGACATTTTTAGAATCTGATCTCAGGTCAGAATGGGTTCATCAGACCAGTGTGTGTGTCCAGTGGAAACCTCGTATGAATCTGATCTCAGGTCAGAATGGGTTAACAAAGAACTGTCTCAGGCAACCAAAAAAAAAAGAAGTCACATTTCCCTTCCTTCAGACGTGTGTTTTATCCTCCCCCAGAGAGGAAACAAAAGGAAAGACATATTTATTAGCCGCATTTAATTGACAGTTTTCTTGAAAAACCTGTTTCTATTTCATGTCCATTAAGGACCCTAAAAAATTTATTGTAAAATTGGCCGCCGACACCATGTTGTTCCAGGGACCCCCCCCCCCCCCCCAGAAGCAAAGATAATGGCAGATCTACAAGCTCATAGCGCAGCACATAATATGAGCTTGTAGATCTGCTATTTGATCTGCTACGTCAAGGTTAGACCACGACACTCCATATTTGGGCGTCTCTGAATTGGGAACTCGTTATAGAGCGTCGCAGTCTCTCCCCTTTCAGAACAATGAGTGGCCCAGGAAATGAATCCCAATGCATTTCTCCCATAGGCATTTCTTAAAGTATTTATTTAAAGACCTTTTAAGCGTCGTACGAAGCCAACTCTTGTCGTGACAAATCATGACAACACACACAATATTTTGGACCAAACAAATAATTACAAAGAAGAAAAACAACAAAGAAAGTCGTAACCTGCCGTTTTTTTCTACTTTCTAATTCTTTGTTTGGACTTTGTTGTCATGATTTGTCACGACAAGAGTTGGCTTCGTACGACGCTTAAAAGGTCTTTAAATAAATACGTTTTGAAATGCCTTATGGGGGAAAAGGGACTGCGACACTCTATTATGGCTGAATCATGGTGACAGCTGGAAAGCGGGCACAGAGTAAAGTTTGGACAGTTTTTACTAACGTACAATGAATTATTGTTGAACTGTTATTGAACTGTTCGTTTAGTTTTGCATTATTGTGAGTAAAACAAATATATTTAACCCATTTTGGGGCGGGAATCCCTTTTGGGTGTTAGCATCATGTTATGCTTTAGCTATTGAAAAATAGCAGATCTACAAGCTCATAGCGCATTTTGGCCGGGAACCCCTTTTGGTGGTTAGCATTATGCTATGCTTTAGCTATTTAAAAACAGCAGATCTACTAATAGTAGGTCTGCTATTTTTTGAAAAATCGAAGAACGACTGACATTATAGAAACAGCTTTTTCAGAAAACTGTCAGGATGTAGAAGACATTTTTAGAATCTGATCTCAGGTCAGAATGAGATAAATAAGCCCAACCTCCGACAGCCTTACCTCTGTTTGCAATCCTGTCACTCATGACAGAAACTCTGCCGTTCAAAGCTGACAATTATCTCTAGAGCGTTCTGTCTCTTGAACACACACACACACACACACACACACACACACACACACACACCTGCTGCACTTTGTGACATAACGTTCCATAGCTCTGCACCAGCGTCAACAACAAGCCAGTGAACGAGAGAAGCAAGTCAACAATCTAGCAAATTATCTCAACTTTGTCCAAAACAGGGCTGGACTGGGACAAAAAATTCGGCCCGGGCATTTTCGCGTGAATTTGGCCCTGACCGTCCCACGGGCCCACCACAACCAGCGCGCAGATATAGCAGAAACTCTACCGGCCAGCTCCGTCGAGGCACACACAAACAAACAAGCCCCTAATAATACCAGTAAGACGCGCAAACGCGGGAAGCGAACGCAGCTGAGACCCTGCAGATCATGTCTGTCTGTCTGTCTGTGTGTCTGTCCCGCTTTTACTGTATATGTGGACCTGGCCCCTTTTGTGCCCATATATGGAGCTGAGTGATTTGTTTGTGATTGATGCAACACACTCCATATTTGGACGTACACTCCATATTTGGACGTATAGCGGGACAGACAGACACACACACACACACACACACAGACAGACATGATCTGCTAGGTCTCATAGTAAGTGCTCACTGCGTTCGCAACCACCACTTTTACAGAACAATATAAATGATACAAACCAACAGACAACTACACAACCCTTTGTAGAGGGTTTATTTGTCACTCACTGGGAAAATGCCCGCTGGCCAGTCCAGCCCTGACGTTGTCTTCTGTATTATACTCATCTCACTCAGACGTCTCACCAACACTGTACTCTGTACAGTACAGCGCTGGCAAACTGTTTTGTTATACTGTACGTTTCTGTTTACTTAAGTAAAATAGCAACGGCCGCCAGAGGCAGAATGCAGCGAGAGCATTCTTACAGTATATGCAGTAAAGTGATTTATGTATGAATCATTTTTGAGACACATAGACTTCTAGGAAAAAACGTTCCGGGCCCTTTGGCGGTCATTTGTAGCAGAAAAGCCCTCCGTGATGTGATGTGTGTACTGTAACTGTACTTCTGGTCTCTGTGATGAAAGGGCATGTTCGTCATCCAAATTAACCACATGTATACTCACTAACTCGCCACAAGTTACCAGACAATGAATGGCCTTGTGGTCACAGAGTGTCTGCCCTGAAACTGGGAGGTCGGGGGTTCGATCCCCGGCCGGGTCATAGAACAAAACTCTTTTTACAAGTGGGAACTGAAGGCCAAGAGGCAGAAATAAAACTACACTTCAATACCTTATCGTCAATGTTATACATTTTGAACCAGCAAATACAACATCCATAATACACCTTAAACCCTCTAAGACCCGCATTAATTTCTACTTGCAAAAAATAGATTTCAACCTTACTACTACTTTGTACTACTAGGACTAAGACTAAAAAATATGTTAAAAAAAAAAGTTTGATGAAAAATGTATAATAATTATATAATAATATAATAAATTAATAATTTACATTTGGGGGATATCTTTCACAATAATGAATAAAACATGTTCTAGACATTCTAATGATCACAAAAAAACATATATTACAATTATTTTACCTACTTTTATTAGGGTAAGTCAAAAGTCTTAGGTTAAAAAAAAATCATAATTGCACAGCCCCAGCCTGTAGTGTTGTGTCTCTGTCCATGGTGCTGATCTGCAGCCCCAGCCTGTAGTGTTGTGTCTCTGTCCATGGTGCTGAAATGCAGCCCCAGCCTGTAGTGTTGTGTCTCTGTCCATGGTGCTGATCTGCAGCCCCAGCCTGTAGTGTTGTGTCTCTGTCCATGGTGCTGAAATGCAGCCCCAGCCTGTAGTGTTGTGTCTCTGTCCATGGTGCTGAACTGCAGCCCCAGCCTGTAGTGTTGTGTCTCTGTCCATGGTGCTGAACTGCAGCCCCAGCCTGTAGTGTTGTGTCTCTGTCCATGGTGCTGAACTGCAGCCCCAGCCTGTAGTGTTGTGTCTCTGTCCATGGTGCTGAAATGCAGCCCCAGCCTGTAGTGTTGTGTCTCTGTCCATGTTGCTGATCTGCAGCCCCAGCCTGTGATGTTGTGTGTCTCTGTCCATGGTGCTGAAATGCAGCCCCAGCCTGTGATGTTGTGTGTCTCTGTCCATGGTGCTGAAACGCAGCCTTAGCCTGTAGTGTTGTGTCTCTGTCCATGGTGCTGAAACGCAGCCTTAGCCTGTAGTGTTGTGTCTCTGTCCATGGTGCTGAAACGCAGCCCCAGCCTGCCAAAGAAAGCTGGTATCTGCAAAGTACACAGACTACAAGAGACATAAATACGCATGCACGCACACACACACACACACACACACACACACACACACACACATACACACACACACACACACACACACACACAGTAACAATTCCGAACGAGAGTGCACTATAAAAACTGAGTGTTAGCGCATGCAGACGTAATAACGTGGCAATTTGGGCCCATTTATTTTGTACACTCTCTGACTTCAAATGAACAACACAAAGGATTTGAATACTCAAAATTACCTCTTTTGCATAATTGATTCTTCTGAAGTTATGCATTGTCCTTCAAGAACAATTAGGAAGGGAGAGAGAATGAGAGAGAGATGGAGGGTGAAGGAGAGGCAGATGAGGGAAGAGAGAGAGAGAGAGAGAGAGAGAGAGAGGAGATGGGGGGAGAGAGAGGGAGAATGAATGAATGAATGACCTTTATTTATATAGCAGAGAGAGAGAGAGAGAGGGGAGATGAGGGCAGAGAGAGAGAGAGAGAGAGAGAGAGAGAGAGAGGGAGGAGATGGGGGGAGAGAGAGAGATAGAGAAGCAAGAGATGGGAAGAGAAAATATTCTCGGGATCCATATGGCAGTGGTGGAAAGTAACTAAGTAGATATACTTAAGTACACACTTTTGAGTTACATGTACTTTACTTGAGTATTTCCAGTACTTCTCCACTACATATAAACAAATATTGTACGTTTGCTCCACTACATTTATTTGACAATTTTAGTTACTATAGTTGCTTTTGTAGATTTTTGATTATTATTCCAAAACATTTCAGTCCTATATATACATTTCAGCCATTTGATAATAGCAGATCTACAAGCTCTCATTGTGAGCTTGTAGATCTGCTATTTTCAAAATGTTATTGAAAAACGGGGGGAAAATGCGACATTTTGGCACAATTAGTACTTTAACCTTTTGTATACTTTAAATACATTTAAGTACATGTTGATACCAATACGTTTGTGCTTTTTCTCAAGTAAATGTTGAATTCCAGACTTTTACTTGTAACAGAGTATTTATATATATATATATATATATATATATATATATATATATATCCCATTCTGACCTGAGATCAGATTCTATAAATGTCTTCTACATCCCGACAGTTTTCTGAAAAAGCTATGTTTCTATGTCAGTCGTTCTTCGATTTTTCAAAAATAGCAGACCTACAAGCGCTACGAGCTTGTAGGTCTGCTATTTTTCAATAACTAAAGCATGACACCAAAAGGCGTCCCCGCCCAAAATGGGATATATTGCAGCATTGATACTTTTATTGAAGTACAAACATTGAGTACATCTCCCACCACGGCCATATGGGAACAGCATGACAGTAATAATGCATCATGTGGCCATCTATGATGCAGCCATCTATGACGTTAGTATGTGGGACAGCCTGCCATGGCAGCCATCTATGACGTTGGTAATCTACAATCAGATCAGAGAGCCAATGATAATGACTTTCATCATTACTTGCGCAAGCAGAGCGCTCTGTGATAGGCTGTCGGTGTCCATCCAATGATATACTGTATGATATGATATAGTACTTTATTGTCAGTTCACACTGAAATTTGTCTTGCGACACAGCAGCCAACATGCATATTATACACACATTTGACATGACACAAAGAACAAGACAATTTACATACATAAAGACATAAAGCAATATCCACCGCTTAGATTACCCTGTGGCTACTACAACTCCTGATTAAGCCTCAAGGTCGACTGGTGGACAAAGGACCTCTTTAGTCTGACCTTATTGTATGCTGGTACACCATATCTCCTTCCTGAAGGTAGCAACCTATATTCTCCATACAATACATGCTTAGTATGAGCAACATGTATATGTGAATAGCAGGGGGCGGGGCTGTCCGCCTTCAATCCTTCATAACTGTAAACACAAACTTTGTCCTTAACACGAACATTGGATGCCATTGATAATGAATGGACAGTTTTGAGTGTTTGTGTAAACACAAACACTTATCATAATTGCGATTGGCCGGAATGAGTGGGGCAGCCACTCCAAGGAACAACAATGTTTGTCCCTATATATGTCCCAATTCAATTCAGTCTGTTTAGGGTACCAACAGGTGGCGCTTCACACTGTGTGCACAGGTGCATGATGGGAAGCTGAGTTTTTACAGGCCATTATGTGATTTGGGGTACAGAGGACGGCGGTGGCTCAGGGGGTAAGGTGACCGGATGGGAACCGCAAGGTTCCCGGTTCGAACCCCCGTGGGCTCCTCCAGAGTTAGTGTCGAAGTGTCCTTGAGCAAGACACTGAACCCCTGATTGCAGACGATGAAAGTGCCTTGGATAAAGGGAGCTCTATATGAATGCTCCATTTACAGTACACTATACAGTAGAGGGACCCCCTGGGGACCCCCCCATGCACACACGCTAACTCATTTCTTGATTCTGGAAATGTTACTTTTTCCCGGGGTTCTTTTCCCTGTTTAGCCTTGCTAATTCTTCTCTTTTGTTACTGAAAACAAGTTTTCAACACTCCTTTTCATTGTAAAAAAATATGAATAGCATTTACATAACAAGTTTTCAACACTCCTTTTCATTGTAAAAAAAGAAAATAATCTGAATAGCATTTACATAACAAGTTTTCGACACTCCTTTTCATTGTAAAAAAAAATAAAAAAATCTGAATAGCATTTACATAACAACACCTTTTGCAAATGCCTTCCTCGCTCAGGGACAGTGTTCTGAACAATTTACCCACAATCCACAATGTCTCGCCAAAAATGGTAACTGGTGCATTTAAATAGCGCCTTTATCCGAGGCGCTTTAACAGAGATTGTGCATTACATTCACACACACACATCATTCACGCACCGATGGCTGGCTGAGGGAGGGAAACCATGCAAGGCACCAACCTGCACATCGGGAGCAATTTAGGGGGTTCAGAGTCTTTGCTCAAGGACACTTGGACACTAACTCTGGGGGAGCCGGGGATTGATGGTGAAGCCTTCCTTCCTGCTGAGCCATATATGGCATGGAAAGAATAACAAGGAGAGAGAGAGAGTTTGTGCGTGCGTTCGTTGCCTGCCTGCGTGCATGTGTGTGTGTGTGTGTGTGTGCCTGCGTGCGTGCGTGTGTGCGTGCGTGAGTGAGACAGAATTGACTAAACAAAGGGGACAACAAATCATTAACCCATTTAGGCCTGACGTTGAAATTTTACATTCCGACAGTTTTCTGAAATACCTCATGTTTCTGTATCAGTGGTGCTCAATATTTCATTTCACGTCAAGGACCCCGAAAATGATAATTATGTAATTGGCCGCCGACCCCCAAATATGTTGTTCCATGCAGGAACCCTTCAGAAGCAAATAATATTTGAGTTAAAAACGTTGGCTCTGAAAGAATAAATATTCAAAGATTTTGCCACATTTTCACGAGTTCTCAAAAATAGCAGACCTACCTACAAGCTCGTAGCGCGCCACTCGGTGGCGCGCTACGAGCTTGTAGATCTGCTATTTTTTCAATAGCTATATAAAGCATGACATGATGCTACATATAACACCAAAAGGGGTTCCCGGCCAGAATGTGTTAACGTGTATGAAACCATAAAATGTCTGTGCCCATGAAGACAGGTATACGAGTGGATGCTTGGTTGGTTGGTTGGTTGGCAGCCAGCGCTAGCCAAGGCTCTGCAGCTCTGAACACAGAACCGCCACCACCTCCTATACAGTCCAACAAGAGAACAAATTGTTCTCGCTGCATATTATCCAAAAATCTGGCATTCACTAACGCTCCGCTCTCTCTCTCTCTCTCTCTCTTCCTCTCTGTCCCTGCTGCCCAGTATTCTCTCCATCTCTGTCTCTCTCTCTTCTATCTGTCACCTTCTGTTTACAACTCGTCACCACGCTGTAGGTTTTTTTTAGTTAGTTATAGTTTAGTGAGTTTCTGTTTCAGTTGTTGGTTGTGTAATAGTTGTTTGTTGGTGTTCTGTTCTGCGATTCTTTATCACTTCTCATGTTCTCGTCACAGATGTGAGAGGAGAGGAATGTGAACAGGGGGGAAAAAAC
>NC_137872.1:2671646-2706646 GCF_963924005.1 Protomyctophum bolini
CCCCAACACATTTACACGCAAGCACAGACGGAAGTGTATTTGAAAAAGATACACTGTGTGTGTGTGTGTGTGTGTGTGTGTGTGTGTGTGTGTGTGTGTGTGTGTGTGTGCGTGTGCGACTGTGCGTGCGTGCGTGTGTTACATGGAGTGAAGAAGATCCATTCCTAATTCAATCAGTCAGCACTGGCGTCACATCTCTCGCTATATCTCCCTTTGATTGGCTGGTGCTCTCTCTCTATCTCTCTCTCTCTCTCTCTCTGTTGAAAAAACGACTGACATAGAAACATAGCTTTTTCAGAAAACTGTCAGGATGTAGAAGAACATTTATAGAATCTGATCTCAGGTCAGAATGGGTTAATACAGTAAAGCTGGGTACAGTACAGGCTTCAAAAGAAGCTGAAGTAATAACTACGGTTCAACCAGAAGTCCAAACGTTTGCAAAGGAACAAAGGAGAGGCATGTGGTTCCATGTAGATATCCAGGACAAGTCTTCTATCCAGGGATTCTGACACTGATCTGAGATCTGTTCCAAGTCTTCTGTCCAGGGATTCTGACATCAGGCTGACACTGATCTGAGATCTGTTCCAAGTCTTCTGTCCAGGGATTCTAACATCAGGCTGACACTGATCTGAGATCTGTTCCAAGTCTTCTGTCCATGGTTGGCGCTGCATGCGTGGGGATTCTGACATCATCAGGCTGACACTGATCTGAGATCAAGTGTTACTGAAGATCAAAGAACAAATCTGGTTCTTAAGCCCCATTCACATTGAAGAAGCTGCTTTAAAAAGCAAAAGCAAAACTCTGGAAAACGCAGCTTTTTTTTGAGAAAGTGGGCGTGTACAAGGTACCTGTCACTCAAGCTGCCTGGACTGGCTGTCTGGCTTTGAGACGAGAGACGGGCAGTTTGAGCAGATGCGCATTTGAAAGTCTAAAATGTAAAATAGCGACTGTAGAGGAGACATAATTATATATTTAGTTACATCATAACCATTCATCGATGAATAAATAATATAATCTTGGTAAACT
This sequence comes from Protomyctophum bolini, assembly GCF_963924005.1. Classification (NCBI taxonomy): domain Eukaryota; kingdom Metazoa; phylum Chordata; class Actinopteri; order Myctophiformes; family Myctophidae; genus Protomyctophum; species Protomyctophum bolini. Next base: position 2,672,673 of record NC_137872.1, read on the forward strand.
TGTTTGTAAATAACCGAACGGACCGGATCTCAATCCTCCCCGTCTTCAGCGCTCATGTCTCCCCCCCACTCCGCTCTCCTCTCCCCCAGCTGGCCACGAGCGAAACCCTCCGGGCATTTTTTTAAATGGCAGCTCTGTATGTAATGTTAATGTTGATTTAGAAAGAGCATACCGTAGAAATACAATTGTATATATCCAGCACGTCGTAAAAGCAATTAAAACAGCTTATGTTTACGTGCGGTTTCCGGACATTCAGTCCCAAGTCTCCCGTGGAAGTGAGCCCCTATCTCGGCGCTGTCTGTCTGTCACTGACCTCGGTTGGCTATATGTGGCAGTAGGAGACCGCTCCTCCACCACCCCCACGGACCCTCACCGTTTACACTACAGCATCAGCACATTTAAAGTTTGCTTTTAATTAGCAGATGATGTGAAACATTGTGCCAACTAGTAGTAGCCGGCTATGCATACTTTAATTACTTAATTAATAATCAATATCACGGTGATATTATCACCGGAACGGAGTCCAGTGCAACGGACCTGTGCACATGCATATCATACAACTGATATAAACTTTATATCAGTTGTATGATATGCATGTGCATAGAGAGATCAATAATTAATAGCCTTTATAATAAAGGCTATTAATTATTGATCTCTCTCGCGCACACACACACACACACACACGCGGTGCATACGACGCGCTGGGGACTCTGGACTTTAGTTCTTTGTCTATATATATATATATATGCTCATTTATAAACCGTGTGTGTGTTTAGTCCACGGTCAGAGACAGCTACGGGGTTCAGTTGTTCACCTCGGTGGGAACCGGGAGGGGGTAATTACTGCAGGGGCACTGAGAGAGAACTGGCTCGCAAGTGAGCCCCGTGTCGGCTCCTCCACGGTGCTCAATATCTCTCACACACACACACACACACACACACACACACGTGTTCTATCTATCTATAAATATAGGCTATCTACTATCTTTCAACTTTTGGTATGAGGTTCATCGATAGGCCTACATGAACGCAATAGACCAATTTAAATGATTCCCTCAAATAAATCTTATATGCGATTGGTTTATCGATTCAGAACGCAGCAAACCAATCACAAAACATGGGCAACATATTGCATAAATAGAGGGGGTACATACAACTGATATAAGGTATGATCAAGGCCCCACTCCTGTAGTACATTACTAGCGCCACTGTACCACGGTGATAGTGCCTCGGGTGACCTGCGGCCAGACCCCGTCGTCGAGGAGAAACCTCGAGCGAAAGTGGACCGACTTCTGGACCCTGTGGCCCGGCCCGCGGAGGACCCCCTAAATTGAGACTGGGTGTCGAGGAGCGTACACCAGTGGTCAACTCCCTGTGCTCAGGGCGAGGTCCCGCGACAAGGGCAATTAATTTTAGTGCGAGGAAACGTCCAGCAAAACACACGAGGACCGGCACAGAAACGCGCTGAGAGCGGGCTGCTCCTCCACTCTTCTCGGGGAAGGTTTTGGGGAAAACTCCGACACAACTATATTGTTTAGTTGTTTGTCTATCTATCTATATCTGCTAATTTATCAACCGTGTGTGTGTGCACTGTTTAGTCCACAAACAGTCCACAAGCGACGGATAGCGTTCTGGAGAGTTCAGTTCAGTAGTCCATCCATAGCTTCGATGAGAACCGGAGGGGGGGGTGAATGCACGATCACTTGTCCCCAGAAACGTGACACTCGCGACGGAACACGGAACACAACCTGTTTTCACCGCTTCGACAACTTGTTTCTCATATAAACTTTAATTTCTATCACTAAATATGCTATGGTCTTGCCAAATATCCATTCATATTTCATATACAGCCCATATTTAAAAAGTTTATTTTTTAATGCGGACAATTGGCTCGGACAGCTTTTCCAGAGCTTTTCGGTTTCGTAAAATGAGCTCAACTCCGCCTCCTCAAACCACGCTGTGCTCTGATTGGCTACACGCAGATTTTTAAAGCTCCAGCTTTTAAAAGCTGCTTTAAAGTTAAAGCGGGTATGTCACGCCCCTCGGGAAGCTATTAAGGCTATTAACGCTAGCATCTAGATTGTGACGTAAAGTCGGGCCAGCTCAATTTGACCAATGAAATTGATCTTGTATCTGGTCTAAATGTCAGAGCGGCTCTGGGCTCTGCGAGTTAGCGTTCCTGGTGGCTATCAACTCATGCTAGTGGTTTTGAGGCCACCTTCAGCCTCATAGCTGGGTAAAAGTTTGGTGGAAAAATTACTTTTTTGCTACAAAAAACTCGCCAGAATGACACCGAGTTGACGTCCAAGTTTTAGGGAAAACTGTTGCATAATCGCAATTCCGCGCGACGGGTTCCATCGTACCCATCTTGTCTATCTGTCTCCCCCCCGCTGACACGCCCTCAGCCGGCTAAGTGCTGAACAGGGCTCACGGAGCCCTGGAGCTTCACGTAACCACTGCCTGTGACTACTCCACCTCTCTCTCTCTCTCTCTCTCTCTCTCTCTCACACACACACACACACACACACACACACACACACACACACACACACACGCTCGCTCGCTCTCTCTCTCTCTCTCTCTCTCTCTCTCTCTCTCTCTCTCTCTCTCTCTCTCTCACACACACACACACACACACACACACACCGATATAGGGGCGGTCTCTCTCTCTCGCACACACGGGGGACTTCGCAGCCGGTGTGTGGTGGGCTTCAGACGGACTAGTCACGCGAAATTGCGATTATGCAACATCTCAGTTCAGTTCAGTGCAACAACTCAATGTCATTGTAAGGAAGATTTCCGAGCAATAAAATAATTTTTTTGATTACACTTTCACCTAGTCTGACGCAAAAGGTTACCTCAAAACCACTAGCCTTTGTGCGCTAGCCACTCAGCTCGGCTAGATGCTAGGTCACGTCAGAGCCTGAGATATAGTCACGTGTCGTTTGAAACTGTTTTCATTCAGACCACGTGATGTACCTTATCAGCAATGTTAATCTCGGGCTTTGACACTCCCCCTTTAAGGTTCGGTGAGGAAAAAAAAACGCAAAAACAAAAAAAAGCTATTCTTCCAGCTTTTAAACGCAGAAGCTGTTCTGCATAGAGATAACATGGGACCACGAAGCTAAAGCTAGCTTCTGCTTCTTCAATGTGAACGGGGCTTTAAGCCCATTTAGACCTGAGGAGGATATTCTTCAGATGTCCTCTAATCTAAATCATGACATGACATCATTATGTCAGTGCAGGTTCTCAAACTATTTTGTGTGAAGGACCCCCAGAGAATTATCTGTATTTGGCCGTGGACCCCCATCTCTAAATATGTTGTTACAACTTCCAGGGACCCCCCCCCCCCCCCCCCCATGTAGAAGCAAAGATTTGAGTTAAAAAACGTTCACTCTGAAAGAATATAAATTCAAAGATATCCACCACATTTTCACGATTGCCGTGCTACGAGCTTGTAGATCTGCTATTTTTCAACAGCTCAAGTATGACGTAATGCTACGAGCTTGTAGATCTGCTATTTGTCAACACTTTTGTCCTTCGTGGGGGTTGTTTACTTTCCTGCTGGCGCAGCTACCATACGTCATGTGGACACGTAGTGTATATGATTGACAGACGGTCAGACTCAGTATAACTGCTCTAATTCCTTCACAGGTGTTAGCGATGATAGTAACGGAGGCTCTGTTCCATCCGTTCTGCTCCAACAGAGCCAGGGTGCTGCTATGTTTGGCTCACTGGAAACCCTCGGCTACACTAGTGGGTCTCAGAGTGGCTTCCAGATGGCCCCGCGTACAGTAACTCTGAGAGGGTACAGATGGAACCCACTAAATGGAACAAGAGAGATAATTAGGTAACACCTGTGAAGGAATAAGTGTAGGGAAGGGGCCACCGGAAGTATAGGAAGAGTTATTCTGTGTGCATAGAGCCTGAATGATTGATGAAATGCCTCATCAAACATACTGTATAGCTTATACCGTACGTGATAGTCTAGGGAAAGCATGCACACGAGGACCCATGCAGAGGGAAAGCCTTTTACTTGTACAGTTTGTGGTTAAAAAGGCAAAAGCTTTAAAATATGCTGGTGTATATAGTATAATAGATTCATTGTACAGTTTTGTAGCAAAAGGCTTGTCGATATCTGCTGTGGGAAAAGCTCACAGGGACCCATACAGGGAGACTGTGTGGCTCAGGAGGTAGAGAGAGCAGGTCGTCCAATGATCCATGGGTCGGCGGTTTGAATCCCAGCTCCTCCTCCTCCTGTCTACATGTCGAAGTGGCCTTGGGCAAAGACACTATAGAACCCCAAATTGCTCCCGATGTGCTGGTTGGTGCATGGCATGGCTTCCGCTGCAATCGGTGTATGAATGCGTGTGTGAATGGGTGAATGTAATGCACAATCTATATGTAAAGCGCCTTGGATAAAGGCGCTATATAAATGCACCATTTACCATACAGGGGAAGCACTTTACTTGCACACTTTGTGGTAAAAGCTTTGATCAAATGTTTTAGTTATTTTTTCCCTTTCACTGCAACGGTGAACAAACACACGCTTAAATATCAGCCTGCATGTCTGCTGATTTCATCATGCAGCAAAACTATGACTCAAGCTAAATGCCCGAGCCGTGTTAGGTGAATGCTATGGGCCATGTTAGGTGAATGCTGGGTCATGTTAGGTTAATGCTGGGGGCCATGTTAGGTGAATGCTGGGGGTCATGTTAGGTGAATGCTATGGGCCATGTTAGGTGAATGCTGGGTCATGTTAGGTTAATGCTGGGGGCCATGTTAGGTGAATGCTGGGGGCCATGTTAGGTGAATGCTGGGGGCCATGTTAGGTGAATGCTATGGGTCATGTTAGGTTAATGCTGGGGGCCATGTTAGGTGCATGCTGGGGGCCATGTTAGGTGAATGCTATGGGCCGTGTTAGGTGAATGCTGGGGGCCATGTTAGGTGAATGCTATGGGCCGTGTTAGGTGAATGCTGGGGGCCATGTTAGGTGAATGCTGGGGGCCATGTTAGGTGAATGCTGGGGGCCATGTTAGGTGAATGCTGGGGCTGTGTTAGGTGAATGCTGGGGGCCATGTTAGGTGAATGCTGGGGGCCATGTTAGGTGAATGCTGGGGGCCATGTTAGGTGAATACTGGGGGCCATGTTAGGTGAATGCTGGGGGCCATGTTAGGTGAATGCTGGGGGCCATGTTAGGTGAATGCTGGGCCATGTTAGGTGAATGCTGGGGGCCATGTTAGGTGAATGCTGGGGGTCATGTTAGGTGAATGCTGGGGGTCATGTTAGGTGAATGCTATGGGCCATTTTAGGTGAATTCTGGGCTGTGTTAGGTGAATGCTGGGCCGTGTTAGGTGAATGCTATGGGCTGTGTTAGGTGAATGCTGGGGGCCATGTTAGGTGAATGCTGGGGGCCGTGTTAGGTGAATGCTATGGGCTGTGTTAGGTGAATGCTGGGGGTCATGTTAGGTGAATGCTGGGCTGTGTTAGGTGAATGCGGGGCCTTCACGGCGGTCCACATGCCCATGCAGATGTCTACTGAGTCCGTGTCCCTGATGCAGCCTGTGTGACATCGCACTGTAATAATTAAACAGTCCTTTTATTTTAATCCGGTTCCCCCGTTGCCCTGTGCTTTTTCATTATGCATGCAGGAGCCCAACACATTGTCCTCACATGCCGTATAAAGACTTGTACAGAACCGTGGTTTAGACTAGTAGACTAGTACAGGACCATGTTCTGTGGTGGAGATTTGCACAATAATACTTGTGCACATTGAATGCCCACGTGTACAGCCGGCCTACACTACGTAACTTCATCAAACGTTGTGTTACTGTACCAGTAAGACGCGCAAACGTGGGAAGCGAACGCAGCTCGTACATATTTGGGTTTTGGACGTATAGCTGAGTTTGGGGACTCCTTATATGGTTATGGCTGAGTCATGGTGACGTAACAGCGGGACAGACACTTGCATCAATCACAAACAAATCACTCAGCTCCATATATGGGCACAAAAGCGGGACAGACAGACAGACAGACAGACACACAGACAGACATGATCTGCTAGGTCTCATAGTAAGTGCTCACTGCGTTCGCAATAAGCAAGAAAGGGGGGGGGGGCGATCCGAGCATTGGAAAAAGTTAAAAATGAGGAGAAGGCGAGGATATTAAAGTACAAACGTCGACATGTTACGACTCCTTAGAGTCTTCATTAGGGCACGAATGGGATGATGAAGACTCTGTAACGACGTCGAAACATCTTTTGGCATTTTAACTTTAATAAAGTCCCCCCGATTTTATATCCGCCCTCTCCTTTTTCTTTAAACTGATTCTGAGTGCTCAGATCGCCCCTTTATCTGGTGCTATATGGAGTCCCTTTGATCCTGGCAGAACCACCCCTTTTTAACCCATTCTGACCTGAGATCAGATTAAAAAAATGTCTGTTTGAAAATGACAGTCTTCTGAAAAAGCTATGTTTCTATGTCAGTCGTTCTTCGATTTTTTTCAAAAATAGCAGACCCGAGTGGCGCGCTATGAGCTTGTAGATCTGCTATTTTTCAAATAGCTAAAGCATGACATAATGCTAACACCCAAAAGGGGTTCCGGCCCAAATTGGGTTAAAGGCTACAGGAAAGCAGAGACATTTTCCTTTTTTTAAAATAATGATGCATATCTCTATCAAAGACCCCCCTGAGGATGTCCAGTTAAAAATGACATTTAGAAAATATGAAAGACTAAGTAAGGCACAGTTGCGGTTATAAACATAATAACACCTTCCAAACAACACAGCTCAGCTTCTGGGCGACGTTTGTGCCTTACTGAATGAATTAATTAATTAATTTTTATTTCCCTGTCTTGTCATTAAGACCCATCCCTTACGGGATTATAAGACACCAACAACATAAATAAACAATTTCACGTTCACTTCCCACACAGAAGTTACACAATTGATCAAAACAAAAACAGAAATAAACATTATCATAAAATAAAATAAAATACATCACATATAAGTTTTCTTTGTCCGTATGTCCCAAGCGTTCTCTATACATATTCTGCTAATGCAAATATCTTTTGTTCGAAAATCCATCTCAGTCGCTCTGCATCACTTAACCACATCAGATCTATATTTTTACATCTGTTAAATAACTTTTGACGTAGCTGCATGATACAACGGGCAATAGAAAAGAAAATGGAACTCATTCTCAATATCATTTATGTCACAGTAGGTGCAAATACGTTCTTCTTCTGTAACTCCTCTATACCTCCCAGTCTCAAGGGCAAGATCCCAGAACGAAGGTGGGCACATGGGGATCTTTGTCTTTTGGATAATGGGGCACAGACGTACTTTTCACTAGCATAACAGCTTTTTATCGTAACAAATGTTCTCAACTGTATGTGGACTCGGCCCCAGACTTTTTTTTCCCTCCCTGTAAATAAAATCACACCTGTGTGAACCAAGTGGTGCAACTCCCCTCTCTCTCTCTCTCTCTCTCTCATTAGAGACACAGCACTACCCCTCTCTCTATTTCTGGCGCCCCCTACTGGTATAAATAAGTAACATACTCGTGCTCATTGACGTACACACGTACACAAACAGGTACATGGACATTGCGAGCTGGTTGTAGAAGTGGTTGCACCACTTAAAAATGTCTGTGTTTCCGAGGCTATACTCTACCGAAGACTCATGATATTTTTATTTTCTCCCTCTCTCTCTCACCCTCTCCCTCTCTCTCTCTCTCTCTCTCTCTCTGTCTCTCTCTCTCAGATCACAACCATCTGAACAACGCAGCTCTCTCTCCGTTGGGCCCTGCCATGGCCCTCTCTCACCCTCACAACAACCTGGGCATCGGCTTCAACAAGTACACCTCGCTCAAAGCTGTGGGTGAGTAGACGCACGCACACACACACACACACACACACACACACACGTGCGCGCGCACACACACACACACACACACACACACACACACACACACACACACACAACCATCAGCAGAACTAGGTTCTATACCGCTATGAAGTTGCATACGTTCACAACACAAAACCAGTACTGTTGCCACCACAGCCTTCTGACCTTGACCTGTTGACTTAAAGGTAGAGTAAGTGATTTCACTCAAAAAACCTTAGGTTTCGTTTTTGCCTTGGGACCTAAGCCTTTCATCCAATCAGGATAGAGAGTCAAAAACGAAACCTAAGGTTTTTTGACCCCCAGGGGTTAACTGGGGACAGGGAGGAACTCCTTATATGGTCAGCACACTCTATAGTAGAGAGGATTATCACAGCAAAACAAAAATTGAATTAAGTGAAATCACTGACTCTACCTTTAAACGCCATCATTGAACGGAGCCCCTTGAGTCTTTCAACTTCATCCCCCTCTTCTTCTTTTTTACCTCGTCACAAATCTCTTTGGGCGACAGTCGCTGATCTATAAGGATGACACATGCTATTTTTTGAGTGGTGCAACCACTCCAAGGAACAGCAATGTCCGTGTCTGTGTGTGGTTTAACCTATGTGTCAATGAGCACCAGTATAATGAGTACCAGTAGGGGGCGCTGTTGTGCCAGAAACAGAGAGAGGGATAGTGATGCACTGTTGCCTGCTAATGAGAGAGAGAGAGAGAGAGGATTGCACCACTCAGTTTTTTTGCAGAATGTTCTCCCCAGAATGTGGGGTGCTTTGCTCAAGGGCAACTTGTGGACTCGGGGTAACACCGTCCGCCATTCCTCTGAATGCCAACGTACTGTCTTCAGGTTCAGGTTTATTTGTCATAATGTATAGATACAGAGTATAAATTCAAATTAAATTAATTTAGCTCAGAGCACTCTCAGTCTTACATACACAGGACAATAAACAAACATCTATAGTGCAAAAAAAAAAACAGAAAAGAAAAGTGCAAGTGAAGTGACAAAACAGTGGCAATACAGTTCAAGGTCAGCTGTTCAGCAGCCTGACTGCCCCCTGGGGGTAGAAACTGTTACTGAGACGGGTGGTGGTGCGAGATTTGATGCTCTGGTAGCGTTTGTTGGAAGGAAGGGAGTGGTTTGAACAGAGTATTTGCGGGGTGGCTGGTGTCTCATCACTGAGTCAATATCTATTGCTATTAAAGCACCGTACATGAATCCATTTAGCCTACATAGATGTGACAATAGCTTTTTACTTTTCTATACATAAACCTAACGCAAGTTTATATACAGTACGCGGCCCGGTATTGATAACGGTAGGCAATTGCAACATTACTTTGATTATTATTACAAAACATAGGTTTAGGTTTAGGTTTATTTATTTAGCATATAGTACAAAAAATAGACAATAACATATCAAAGAAACAAAAATACAATGCAAGGAAAGGAAGAAGCCAGAAGGCTTATATGGAATCCTTTCCTGAAGGAAGAGGTCATTGGTTTAAAAAATGTAAAGTTCATAAAGAACAGTACATAAATCTACAAGTTGGCAAAGGGGGGGCAGCTGTGCAGTAAAGAAAAAATAAAAACACAGACTGCACAGAAAACAGAAATAAACAATACAACAAAACACACAAAATAAAATATAACGCATCAAGGTAAAACATGTAATCTACAGAGAGGAAAGAATAAGATATACATTAACCACTTCAGCCCTTACAGTATATACAATTCGACCATTCGAAAATAGCCGATCTACAAGCTCGCAATGCGTCGCATCGCGAGCTTGTAGATCGGCTATTTTCAAAATTATTTGTATACATTTCAAAACTTGAAATGGGGAAATTATGCACAATGAGTACTTTCTACTTTTGGTACACTCATTTTAAATTTGGCACTTTTACGTATCATTCTACATTTAGTAGAGTATTTCTACATTGCAGTGTCGATACTTTTACTCAAGTAAAACATGTTATACTTTTTTTTTACACTGGTGCTTTCAGCCCCATCCATGCAGGGTAACACATAACGGCATGTAATGATTTAAAGCACCAGAGTTACATAACATAAAAAGCATTATCCTTTTGAATCACATATTATTGAACATATTATTATGGCATACAGTACATTAGCGCCATCTTAGCCTCAAAAGCACTGTGGCTGTTATGGTGTGTTGTTCGTCATCTGGTTCAAACCGCCCATCATAAATGGGGACGGAAGTTATTGACCTGCATGTGAGCATTGTTCTTGTCTGTGTGTAGAGTATATTATGTGCTTTGCTCAAGGGCACTTCAGTGGTGGTAATTTTGCCTGTGCTATTAACTCATGTTGGATGAAAATATATGCAGTTTTTCCTCCTCTGGGTGATAAGCTGGAGAAACATTCCACACACCAAATGTTCTTTTTATCCAACACACACACACATGCAACACGTGACATATCTCCATCTTGTGACATATCTCTTCTGACTGACAGCATGTCTGGTCAGCGTTAGCAACAGCACGCACGCATCCACGCACGCACGCACGCACGCACGCACGCACGCACGCACGCACGCACGCACGCACGCACGCACGCACACACACACACACACACACATCTGATCACCAAGGACACCTATAAGGACTCATGCAGTGATGCTCATGCACAGTGACGTGTGTACACACGTGTACGTGTACTTTTGTCCCAGACACACACACACACACACACACACGTACGCACGCACGCACGCACGTCGCACGCACACACACACACGCCAAATGGACAGACAAACACATCCATAGTGTCAGCATACCAGACACCATGGGGAGTTTCAGCGGACACTAATGCACATGTCACATTGGCTTTCATCACTGGCGCCCCCTGGTGGGACCGCCGGTTACTACACACACCTGTAGGAGGAGTATTATACGGTGTAGTAAAGTGTAAGGTCGTAGGCTCTATAGTCCACTTTTCCTCCATTTTCCTGTCCATAATGTTCTTATTGGTACAGTATATGTACTGTATGTGTGCACCTTTTAACATTATCCCATTTTGGGGCGGGAACCCCTTTTGGTGTTAGCATCATGTTATGCTTTAGCTATTGAAAAATAGCAGATCTACAAGCTCATAGTGCGCCACCGAGTGGCGCACTACGAGCTTGTAGGTCTGCTATTTTTGAAAAATCGAAGAACGACTGACATAGAAACATAGCTTTTTCACAAAACTGTCAGGATGGTTTTTTAATCTGATCTCAGGTCAGAATGGGTTAACATTATTCAGGGCGTGCACAGATGTGGGCGTGCACCTCAGTATGTGGTGCTCTGCTCTTTTTTTCCATCTGGACATCAAAGTGTCCTTTTGAAAGTTATTATTATTATATTTTAGGTACAGATGTATATTTTTTATTTAAGGCATTGAATGGTTTTATGTAAGCAATCTTCAGAGAGTATACACCAGAATGATACAGTACACTACAGTTGTAAAAAAAATACATTTAGTAACAGAAGATTCTTGTTGTGAAAGAAAGGTCCTGCATGGTCTGGCACGTCTACCAGATGAATGCAGTTATGTCATAATTCAGCACTAGTTGTTTCAAGTTTCAATTCAATTGCACAACGCCTGGCCCTTCACTCACTTTACAGAAGTCTGTACGGTTCAAGAGATTTTCAAAAAACAAAAACCATGACACGTTGCTATTTTCATTATTAAGAAGTGCTTAATGTGGTTAATTCATAATAATGGATTGTAATTGACCTGTATACTGCTTTAGAGCATCGGCTGCGGTGTGCAGAGAGACGGTGAATGCTCAGCAAACACCGGAAGACAGAGCACGAAGCAGAAATAAACCGGAAGACAGAGCGCGAAGCAGAAATAAACCGGAAGACAGAGCACGAAGCAGAAATAAACCGGAAGACAGAGCACGAAGCAGAAATAAACCGGAAGACAGAGCGCGAAGCAGAAATAAACCGGAAGACAGAGCACGAAGCAGAAATAAACCGGAAGACAGAGCGCGAAGCAGAAATAAACCGGAAGACAGAGCACGAAGCAGAAATAAACCGGAAGACAGAGCACGAAGCAGAAATAAACCGGAAGACAGAGCGCGAAGCAGAAATAAACCGGAAGACAGAGCACGAAGCAGAAATAAACCGGAAGACAGAGCACGAAGCAGAAATAAACCGGAAGACAGAGCGCGAAGCAGAAATAAACCGGAAGACAGAGCACGAAGCAGAAATAAACCGGAAGACAGAGCACGAAGCAGAAATAAACCGGAAGACAGAGCATGAAGCAGAAAAATGTCACACTGCAAAACTGTCTGTATTCCATTCCTGTCTGTGCGAGAGAGACATGGAGGGAGAGATATGGAGGGAATACGCCCATAAATATGTCACATATACCCATGTGGTATATGGCCCTATATCTCTCTCTCTTTCTTTAATATGGTATTTTGATTAGTACTACTGTTATTGTCTGAAGGGAGCCAAACCTTGATACGTTTTACTCTCATGTACCTGTACTGTACAGGAGATGTAGCAGCAAAGTACTACAACCTTGAACCTTGATATGAGGATAACCCGATGGTGTAAAGACTCAAAGGTGTTAAGAGGCAGAGAGAGAGACGGACAGAATATGGATGGAATAGTTGGAGAATAGAAAGGGATTAATATAAAGGGTTGTGAAGGGAGACGAGAACAGGAGGAGGAGACAGAGGAAAGGAGACGAGAACAGGAGAAGAGAGAGAGAGAGAGAAATGCAGGGAAGTTGAGGTGAGGACGCACGAGCCGTACGGAAAAATAAAACTCAGACGGTGAAAAGTAATAAGGCAGGAAACACAGAGAGACGTTTAAAAAAAAAAATGAAAACAGCATGACGGAAGCATTAAATCACGATTGTATATTCTGCTCAGCGTCAGACGTCTGAATACAACACAGCCAGCCCTCAGTCACACACATTATGCTGTAAAATAAATGGATAGTTCCACACTCACTCCAGAGGACCACTATAGTTCCACACTCACTCCAGAGGGCCACTATAGTTCCACACTCACTCCAGAGGGTCACTATAGTTCCACACTCACTCCAGAGGGCCACTATAGTTCCACACTCACTCCAGAGGGCCACTATAGTTCCACACTCACTCCAGAGGGCCACTATAGTTCCAAACTCACTCCAGAGGGTCACTATAGTTCCACACTCACTCCAGAGGGCCACTATAGTTCCACACTCACTCCAGAGGGCCACTATAGTTCCACACTCACTCCAGAGGGCCACTATAGTTACACACTCACTCCAGAGGGCCGCTATAGTTACACACTCACTCCAGAGGGCCACATTGCATAATACTATACTGTATCAAAAATAGCAGATATACAAGCTCAAGTCAAAACACGTTACACTGCAACGCGTTTTGAAAAATACAATTATAATACTGGTCAGCCCCCCGGGCTGCATGTGCCCCCCTCCCCCCCCGGTCCACATTTGGACCCCCGTTCCGCATGTGGCGGCTTGTGGCCCCCCCGGGCTGCATGTGGCCCCCCACGGACCACCAGTTGCCCATGATGATATACACCAGGGGTAAGCTACCTGGAGTGGCGTGCCATAGAGTGACATGGAGTGCCATGATACTTTTCCTTGATACTCAGAGTGCCATAGTAATAAATCCCCCTTAGTCAATAGTACATTTCCACAGTTTCCACATATTTTATCGCCCATGTTGTGTTGCTATACATGTCATGCATAATGACCCATATTCAGATTTTCTTTCACATCACAACAGTAGAAAATATTTTCTTTCACTGACAGATTGATCAGTCGGACTCAGTGCAATATTTTCTCTATTTTCGAACTCTTTGCGTATAGCTCTGTTGGTTTGCTTGTCGTAAGCGGACCAAGCTCTTTTTATTGCCTCCGTCTTGTCTGCCGTATCTTTGACAGATTTTTTCTGTGTCTAGTTTCAAAGTGACGCTGAACGCTTGACATCCGACACACAACATCAACGCGAATACTGCAGAAGGTATCATTTATTCTACAACGTGCACGTGCAAGGGGACTGAAAAAAAAAAAAGGTTCTCCCAGCGTGCCAGCCGGTGCCACCCGGCGTGCCATCGTAGGGAACGCGTGCCCATAAGGTTGCCGACCCATTATTATAGTATAATATACACCAGTCCTTTCTCCGTGCTTTCCTTCCTCCCACCTCCATCTCTCATCTTCTTTGTTTGGCAGAATGACACACGGCATCATCAATGACACTTATGTTTGTCTCTTCTGCTCGTATATCACCCCCCCCCCCTCCCCCCTCTCTCTTTATCTCTTTATCGCTCTCTCTCTCTCTCTCTCTCTCTCTCTCTCTCTCTCTCTCTCGCGCATGCATGCACGCACACACGCACAGACGCATGCATGCACGCACACACACACGCACAGACAGGAACAACAAACATGCCTGTTTGTGCACCGCGCTACTACTACAAGTCTGTCATGCTATATATGGCCTTATGCCAGCTGATTGGTTCCCTGGTGCTGCATTTAATGATCAGCTCTCTCTCACACACACACACACACACACACACACACACACACACACACACACACACACACACACACACACACACACACACGTACACACACACACACACACACACACACACACACAGTGTCACAGACCCTATACCTCTCCTGCGTTGTAAATGTTAATGACTGCATCTCATTTGAATTACATTTCTGTCAAGATTATGTTTTCGCTACTAATTTCTGTCTCATTTGCCGTTATTTTCTCTCTCTCTCTCTCTCTCTCTCTCTCTCTCTCTCTCTACCTCTCTCTATCTCTCTCTCTCCCTCTATCTCTCCCTCTCTCTCTCTCTCTCTCTCTCTCTCTCTCTCTCCCTCTCTCTCTCTCTCTCTCTCTCTCTCTCTGTCTCTCTCCCTCTCATTTTTCCCCTCCGGAGGTTAGTCACTTTATTCTCGTTTCATAACTTGAACAGACAGCCATGTAAGCCTGCGTGTGTGTGTGTGTGTGTGTGTGTGTGTGTGTGTGTGTGTGTGTGTGTGTGTGTAACACAAACACACACAGCCCATATTGCTAGTGACATGGTTGACACATGATACAACAGCAATGAACAACATGTGATAAATGACTTGGAAAAATAAATAGTTTTAAGTGCCAAAAAGCCCATCTTGCGCACACACACACACACACACTCATACATGCGTGCATGTGTATTTGACTGACAGGTGAGTGATTTATGACCCCCCCCCCCCTGCCACGTAAATGATTTACGGCCGGGTGAAAACGTCCCACTGTCGACACCCCCCACCCCCCCCCCCATTCCCCAAAAGTACATTTTTCTTTTTAATATCAATACTTTGCTGAAGTGTTGAAAAGAAAAATGAGGACATTTCATTTCCAAAAATGGTTATAAATAATATATTTTTTTATATGTTTGGGTCCCAAGAGTCCCTTCCTAGAAACGCAGTCGAGTCGAATATACAATACTTTGAAATGTAGCTGGAAGTGAAAGTCTGACATTTATATACTTTATATACTTACTGATATTTATATATATACAGTAGTACTCTAATGTAAATGTACTTAGTTACTGTCCACCACTTCCTCAGAATACCAACGAAGTCGCCCTTTTACTAGTCAGACGACAAGTATTCCCCGACATTCGAGTAAGGAAGCTGCCATTTCCGTTCACGAAAATATATTTTTAGCACTTTTTTTCTTAGTTCCATTTATGCTAATAAGCAGCAAGCTATACTGTATATGCTTAGATGATTTATATTTATAGTATATTAGGATACATTTGCGCGACTGTAAAGACGAAACGGAAGTTGGGAGGAGACTGAACTTCCGCTTTATATTTTACTCGTGATCAGAGCTTCCGTTGCTCCAGACTGTACGACGGAAGCATTTATATTTTACTCGTGATCAGAGCTTCCGTTGCTCCAGACTGTACGACGGAAGCATTTATATTTGACTCATGATCAGAGCTTCCGTCGCTCCAGACTGTATGACGGAAGCATTTATATTTTACTCATGATCAGAGCTTCCGTTGCTCCAGACTGTACGGCGGAAGCATTTATATTTGTCTCATGATCAGAGCTTCCGTCGCTCCAGACTGTACGACGGAAGCATTTATATTTGTCTCATGATCAGAGCTTCCGTTGCTCCAGACTGTACGACGGAAGCATTTATATTTGTCTCATGATCAGAGCTTCCGTTGCTCCAGACTGTATGACGGAAGCATTTATATTTGTCTCATGATCAGAGCTTCCGTCGCTCCAGACTGTACGACGGAAGCATTTATATTTTACTCATGATCAGAGCTTCCGTTGCTCCAGACTGTATGACGGAAGCATTTATATTTTACTCGTGATCAGAGCTTCCGTTGCTCCAGACTGTATGACGGAAGCATTTATATTTTACTCGTGATCAGAGCTTCCGTTGCTCCAGACTGTACGACGGAAGCATTTATATTTGTCTCATGATCAGAGCTTCCGTCGCTCCAGACTGTATGACGGAAGCATTTATATTTGTCTCATGATCAGAGCTTCCGTCGCTCCAGACTGTACGACGGAAGCATTTATATTTGTCTCATGATCAGAGCTTCCGTCGCTCCAGACTGTATGACGGAAGCATTTATATTTGTCTCATGATCAGAGCTTCCGTTGCTCCAGACTGTACGACGGAAGCATTTATATTTGTCTCATGATCAGAGCTTCCGTCGCTCCAGACTGTACGACGGAAGCATTTATATTTGTCTCATGATCAGAGCTTCCGTCGCTCCAGACTGTATGACGGAAGCATTTATATTTTACTCGTGATCAGAGCTTCCGTTGCTCCAGACTGTACGACGGAAGCATTTATATTTTACTCGTGATCAGAGCTTCCGTTGCTCCAGACTGTATGATGGAACCATTTGGATATTGCGAGAGGCAACCATCCGTCTGGGAACGTGACCCTTTTTACCAAAGTCTCACACCGGGGGTATACATCCGGGTGGAAACTGCTCAGCCTGGTATTCCTAAACCTAAAGTAACCTCAGTGAATGCTGTGCCCTTCCCTGTCCAGTGTGACCTTTTGCGAGCCCCCCCCCCCCACCCCTCTTTGATTATCTAGAGTGGATTCACACTGTGAGTGTAAGCCGTGCTTACGGTTGGCTCCAGGGTCAACCCTGCCTGTTCATCGGTATATTATGCCTACGGGTGTACTGCATACGCATGCGTGCACACGGTTAAATTGTGGCTCGTAAGCGAAGGTTACGCAACCACTGCTTTTTCAATAAGGTCCATTATATGTAGTCACCTTGAACTGTTTGACACACATACTGCACAGTAGACATCATGAATTATTTTTCAATTTGTGTTGCATTGTATCCAATTCAATTCAATTCAAAGGGCTTTATTGGCATGAGAAAACATACGTTTATACATTGCCAAAGCAGAAAGAACAATACAACAACACAGCAATACAATCAAAACAAAAATGATGTACATTTTGAAGGTCAGAATCTTCAATAGATCGAATTCTATGTACTGAGATCACTCGATGCAGGTATACTAGTGCAGGAATACACAATGATTATAGTCTTTAGGGTGGTTGTGTTCCCTTTTGATATCCTTCTCCTATATCACAGCAGCAACTCACAAATCTTGCTGCTGTGTTTGCACATTGTTGTTTTTTGTCATTGGTCATGTTTTCAAAATCTCGGTGTGTGCATTGTAGTACAGTATGTGTCTCTGATGTCTCCATTGCCTGGCTTGTTCAGCCGACATCACGTATATTATATTCAAGTGACTCTTTCTTGTGGCAAACTGGTGTAGACCTTATTTCTTCCTGCAGAGCAGACACCATGCACATCAAACCATAATTATGTTCAACTGTGCTCAATTGTATGTACAATTTCTCAGAGCGAGAGAGAGAGAGAGAAAGAGAGAGAGATAGAGAGATGTAATACAGTGCGATGTTACTGCATAAGACAGTGTATTATTATTATTATTGGGGCATGCCTCCCGGCAGAAATCTGCGCACTAATGAGCGCACCTTTCTAGTTAGAGTTCGGTTTTAGTATTAAAGTTTCTTCTATTTGGCATTCAATGAGATGTTTTCTGAATTACATAAGAAGCACAGAACTTAGCCTACATTTTAATTGGTACCAGAGTGGCAAGGGGACCTGTCTGTAAGGGGGGGTGGGGGGGGGGGGGCTGGCCCCAAAAAAACACTGTGCTTGAAGAGCATTTCAACCACAAACTAGCTTTCTAAACGTGAAAAGTTTGTATACTTTTCACTATGTGTTCTGGCATTTGTTGTGGTGAACGTAAACCCTGTAAATGGTGTTCGAGGGTGGAAAATATAAAGAAAAAGACACTTGTCTTACGATTATATATATGTATATATATATTTATATATATATATATATATATCTATATATATATATATATATATATATATATATATATATATATATATATATATATATAACCGTAAGACAAGTGTATTTTTCTGTATACAGATAAATCCAAGGGGTTTGATTCTGATGGGGGCTGTTTTCAGGGGTGGGTTTGATTCTGATGGGGGCTGTTTTCAGGGGTGGGTTTGATTCTGATGGGGGCTGTTTTCAGGGGTGGGTTTGATTCTGATGGGGGGCTGTTTTCAGGGGTGGGTTTGATTCTGATGGGGGCTGTTTTCAGGGGTGGGTTTGATTCTGATGGGGGCTGTTTTCAGGGGTGGGTTTGATTCTGATGGGGGCTGTTTTCAGGGGTGGGTTTGATTCTGATGGGGCCTGTTTTCAGGGGTGGGTTTGATTCTGATGGGGGCTGTTTTCAGGGGTGGGTTTGATTCTGATGGGGGCTGTTTTCAGGGGTGGGTTTGATTCTGATGGGGCCTGTTTTCAGGGGTGGGTTTGATTCTGATGGGGGCTGTTTTCAGGGGTGGGTTTGATTCTGATGGGGCCTGTTTTCAGGGGTGGGTTTGATTCTGATGGGGGCTGTTTTCAGGGGTGGGTTTGATTCTGATGGGGCCTGTTTTCAGGGGTGGGTTTGATTCTGATGGGGGGCTGTTTTCAGGGGTGGGTTTGATTCTGATGGGGCCTGTTTTCAGGGGTGGGTTTGATTCTGATGGGGGCTGTTTTCAGGGGTGGGTTTGATTCTGATGGGGCCTGTTTTCAGGGGTGGGTTTGATTCTGATGGGGGGCTGTTTTCAGGGGTGGGTTTGATTCTGATGGGGGCTGTTTTCAGGGGTGGGTTTGATTCTGATGAGGGCTGTTTTCAGGGGTGGGTTTGATTCTGATGAGGGCTGTTTTCAGGGGTGGGTTTGATTCTGATGAGGGCTGTTTTCAGGGGTGGGTTTGATTCTGATGGGGGCTGTTTTCAGGGGTGGGTTTGATTCTGATGGGGCCTGTTTTCAGGGGTGGGTTTGATTCTGATGGGGGGCTGTTTTCAGGGGTGGGTTTGATTCTGATGGGGGCTGTTTTCAGGGGTGGGTTTGATTCTGATGGGGGCTGTTTTCAGGGGTGGGTTTGATTCTGATGGGGCCTGTTTTCAGGGGTGGGTTTGATTCTGATGGGGGCTGTTTTCAGGGGTGGGTTTGATTCTGATGGGGGCTGTTTTCAGGGGTGGGTTTGATTCTGATGGGGCCTGTTTTCAGGGGTGGGTTTGATTCTGATGGGGGCTGTTTTCAGGGGTGGGTTTGATTCTGATGGGGCCTGTTTTCAGGGGTGGGTTTGATTCTGATGGGGGCTGTTTTCAGGGGTGGGTTTGATTCTGATGGGGCCTGTTTTCAGGGGTGGGTTTGATTCTGATGGGGGGCTGTTTTCAGGGGTGGGTTTGATTCTGATGGGGGCTGTTTTCAGGGGTGGGTTTGATTCTGATGAGGGCTGTTTTCAGGGGTGGGTTTGATTCTGATGAGGGCTGTTTTCAGGGGTGGGTTTGATTCTGATGAGGGCTGTTTTCAGGGGTGGGTTTGATTCTGATGGGGGCTGTTTTCAGGGGTGGGTTTGATTCTGATGGGGCCTGTTTTCAGGGGTGGGTTTGATTCTGATGGGGGCTGTTTTCAGGGGTGGGTTTGATTCTGATGGGGCCTGTTTTCAGGGGTGGGTTTGATTCTGATGGGGGCTGTTTTCAGGGGTGGGTTTGATTCTGATGGGGCCTGTTTTCAGGGGTGGGTTTGATTCTGATGGGGGCTGTTTTCAGGGGTGGGTTTGATTCTGATGGGGCCTGTTTTCAGGGGTGGGTTTGATTCTGATGGGGGGCTGTTTTCAGGGGTGGGTTTGATTCTGATGGGGGCTGTTTTCAGGGGTGGGTTTGATTCTGATGAGGGCTGTTTTCAGGGGTGGGTTTGATTCTGATGAGGGCTGTTTTCAGGGGTGGGTTTGATTCTGATGAGGGCTGTTTTCAGGGGTGGGTTTGATTCTGATGAGGGCTGTTTTCAGGGGTGGGTTTGATTCTGATGGGGCCTGTTTTCAGGGGTGGGTTTGATTCTGATGGGGCCTGTTTTCAGGGGTGGGTTTGATTCTGATGGGGCCTGTTTTCAGGGGTGGACTGGCCACAGGATGTACCAGGCCCGGTGGGCCGACCCTCTGGTGGGCCGGGCTGGGCCAAAAATGTTAAATTAGTTGTCTGTCGGTTGTGTATCATTTGTGACCAAATTTGACTGAGAGACTGCCATTGGATTTTTTTGATTTTTTTTTCATGTCATATGAAAGCAGGAAATCATAGCTTCAAATTTACATATTGGTTGTTCAGTTTGACCCACCAGTTTTGGAGATATGGCTTATGGAGTATAATGTCTTGCAGAAAACAGCGAGTTGAGAAAACAGGCTTGAAAGGTTCACTTCTGTGGTCTCTAACATTACACCTAGCTACATGTTTAAGCATTTATTTCATATTTACATGTCTTCTGTGGTCTCTAACATTACACCTATAGCTACATGTTTAACCATTTATTTCATATTTACATATCCAGACATGCTCTAGTATGTGAAGAGTCTGCCTGTGCTATTAAATCATTTTGGAAAAAAAAGTTTTTCTCCTCCGGTGAAAAGCTGTAATTTGCGCGATGGCAGTCTCTCAGTCAAATCTGGTCACAAATGTTAAATTAGTTGTCTGTTGGTTGTGTATCATTTACTGTATGTTGTACTGTAAATGTGGTGGTGTGTTTAAGGGCTTGTATTTCAAGTATTTGTATTATGGGCCTCGACCCGAAAAGACAGTAGAGCATCCGCGAGCTGGTTGTATAGTGGGCCAGTCTGGGCCAAATTCTGCGAAAATGTCGTCCAGGCTGGCTGTTTTTCATAAATCATAATTATGCAGTCTGTCAAATAGCAGGAGGGGGGGGGGGGGGGTCATAAATCTCTTGTTTCAAACACACACACACGCAGCAGGGCATGTGCATCATGCTAGTTAATTACTACTTATGTACCAATCAACTCATCTCTTCACACATGCTTAGCAGCTCTCCAGCAAGGCAGTAATAAACAACCCCACCATGATCACTGAGCTCACACAGCAGTAGTGGGGAAAAGTACTCACATGTTTTACTTAAGCCATTCTGACCTGAGATCAGATTCATACGAGGTTTCCACTGGACACACACTGGTCTGATGAACCCATTCTGACCTGAGATCAGATTCTAAAAATGTCAGTCGTTCTTCGATTTTTTAAAAATAGCAGACCTACAAGCTCGTAGCGCGCCACTCGGTGGCGCGCTACGAGCTTGTAGATCTGCTATTTTTCAATAGCTAAAGCATAACATGATGCTAACACCTAAATGGGTTCCCGTTCAGAATGGGTTAAGTATAAAACATGTATCAACACTGTGCAATGTACAACTTACTCCGGTATACAAGTGAATGTCCAGGAATTCTAAATTTACTTTGAGTAAAAGTATAATATTATTAGTATCAAACTGTACTTGAAGTATATGTGCCAAAAGTAGAACGTATACTCGTCATTATGCAGAATGTCCTATTTAAAAGTTTTCAAATGTATAAATGCGACGCATTGTAAGCTTGTAGATCGGCTATTTTCAAATTGCCAAAATGTATAAAGAGCTGAAGTGGGTAATCATTTTTTATATAATGATGAAAAGCTACAAAGTAACTAGTATAACTAACGTTTTTAAATAAATATAGTGGGGTAAAAGTCCAATACTTGTCCACCTGAGATGTGGTGGAGTACTGTAGAAGTAAAAGTATTGGAAATACTCAAAGAAAGTACCAATAGCTCATAATTGTACCTATAAATACTGTACTTGTAAATATATACGTAGTTAATTTACAGCACTGCCAGGTTGCCAGGTTGGTGGTTGCCAGGTTTGGCGGTTGCCAGGTTGGCGCTCTGTGCGGCAACAACAAGGTCAGGTCGAGGACACAACACGACAGCCTGGGTGGGAGTGGAGTGGGACATAATAACAGCTGACCCTGGGCCAGCTCTGTCTCTGCCAGGCCAGCCTGGGTGGGAGTGGAGTGGGACATAATAACAGCTGACCCTGGGCCAGCTCTGTCTCTGCCAGGCCAGCCTGGGTGGGCGTGGAGTGGGACATAATAACAGCTGACCCTGGGCCAGCTCTGTCTCTGCCAGGCCAGCCTGGGTGGGAGTGGAGTGGGACATAATAACAGCTGACCCTGGGCCAGCTCTGTCTCTGCCAGGCCAGCCTGGGTGGGAGTGGAGTGGGACATAATAACAGCTGACCCTGGGCCAGCTCTGTCTCTGCCAGGCCAGCCTGGGTGGGAGTGGAGTGGGACATAATAACAGCTGACCCTGGGCCAGCTCTGTCTCTGCCAGGCCAGCCTGGGTGGGAGTGGAGTGGGACATAATAACAGCTGACCCTGGGCCAGCTCTGTCTCTGCCAGGCCAGCCTGGGTGGGCGTGGAGTGGGACATAATAACAGCTGACCCTGGGCCAGCTCTGTCTCTGCCAGGCCAGCCTGGGTGGGAGTGGAGTGGGACATAATAACAGCTGACCCTGGGCCAGCTCTGTCTCTGCCAGGACAGCCTGGGTGGGCGTGGAGTGGGACATAATAACAGCTGACCCTGGGCCAGCTCTGTCTCTGCCAGGCCAAGCAGGTTGGCACCGTATGTGGGTCTGGACTCTGGACCAAGCTGCTCTGAGGTCTTTGTTACAAGCCAAATAGAAGGAGAGTCTATGGTGGCAGTAGCTGGTGGACGATTAAGTCTTCCGCCCGGGTGTTATGGATCATGTCATGTATCACAGCTCTATCACA
This sequence comes from Protomyctophum bolini, assembly GCF_963924005.1. Taxonomy (NCBI): domain Eukaryota; kingdom Metazoa; phylum Chordata; class Actinopteri; order Myctophiformes; family Myctophidae; genus Protomyctophum; species Protomyctophum bolini. The sequence continues at coordinate 2,695,768 of NC_137872.1, forward strand.
GTATTATGGGTCGTGTCATGTATCACAGCTCTCCTGGTATTATGGGTCGTGTCTTGTATCACAGCTTTCCTGCACTGAGACCTGCATAGCTGCTGCTGTTTGGTTATCGGGTTACGACACACAATCCACGTATGAGTGGAATAACAGAACTTGACACTAGAGACGGGTAAGAACCTGTGGCAGGCAGGCAGCGGAACCTTCGCCAAGATGTAAGGCTCAGAGTGAAGGATGAATGAAAGGATGAGAGGATTTGAAAGATTTTAAGTCAGCGAGAGAGAGACAGAGAGCTAGAGGGGCAGAGACACACTGACTGGGTGTGCGTGCGTGTGTGAGAGAGAGAGATATATCTGGGCTGGGCTGAATATGTCAAACAGCAGAGTGTAAGATTCCCTGAGCGGTTAGATGTTCTTCTTAAAAGGTGAGAGAGAGTGCGAGCTAGAGACGACGAACAAACGAACACCGAGAGAGAGATCGAAATGAAAGATTAACGTCATGGAAGAGCTCAGAGGTATGCCTCGTGCATCTGGCCCTGTTCCAGCGCGTTAGCAAGTTCTCACTAACGCCTACCAGGGAAGCCTTGGCTGCAGCGAGTGGTCCAACAAGGCGCAAAAATAAAATAAACCAAACTACTTTATACTACTCATCCAAACAAAGCCTGTGAAAGTCTATTCTCCAGGCTGGGAGGGAAGCCTCCCAGGACCCCCCAGCTTCTCTGTGTGATATTCCTTTTGGGCATGAAATAAAATGTTTTATTTAGAGCGCCCTGTACAGATCCGGTCAGATCCGTAGAGGATGAATAGAACATGACTGGCGGACATATTTTACTTTCTGCACCAGAAGAAAAACGATATAGGCCTAATTATTATACGGAGAAGCTGCAGGGTCCTGAGGTCCTTCCCAGCCTGGAGGATAGACTTCCAATAACACGAAAATCTCTTTGTTATGGCGAGTATAGCAAAAGTAGTTTAGTTTATTTGTGCTAAAGTTGGACCCCTCGCACGGCAGTGGAATATTTTGAGGCTTTCCTGCATGCAATCATTGCCAGGGTGTTCGTGAGACCCTGGACCAGGGCTATAGAGCGTCACAGTCCCTCGATCTGACCCTTCACGATGATTAGCATGAAACATGCTAATCATGCTAACCGGAGCCTCGCGCTCATTTTTTCCTTATTGACCTCCGTTCTAGCGTTGTGCCGCCTCACCTCATATCACCTGATCTGAGCCTCAGGTGGGCGTGGCACGATGCCTTTGAGATGAAAGGGGAAGGACAGACGGCGAGAGCATATCCCATTTAGACCTCACGTCAAAAAACAAACAAAAAAACGTTCGCTCTGAAATAATATGTATTCAAAGATTTGTGCCGCATTTTTAACGATTCTTGCAAAAATAGCAGACCTACAAGCTCGTAGCGCGCCACTCGGTGGCGCGCTACGAGCTTGTAGATCTGCTATTTTTCAATAGCTAAAGTATAACATAATGCTTAGTTAACTTAAAACAACCAAAAGGGGATTTCCGCCCGGAATGGGATATTCTGTGTGAAGGTGTGAGTTATCAGCAGCGCTCTGCATGATATCCTGTCTGTCTGTGAAGTCTCAATTTCTAATTAAACCCTAACGTCCGGAGAGAATGAGGCCATCTTTCAACGAGACCACAGGGGAGAGAATCTTTTTTTTTTAATTTATATATATATATTTTTAGAAACGAATATGATATTTGCTGGCACAAGCTCTCCTACTGCAGCAGTGCTAAAATAAATCTATTATTTTTTTGTAATTTCTTTTAAACGTATTTCTCTGTGAGAAACCTCACGACCGTTGTTTGCGCCAGTGCTTTTGTTGGTCCAATCACCGTGTTTTGTTCTGTAGCTCCAGTTAGCTAATTGTCGAGAGTAATGGCTGCGTGCGATATTGAACAGTCAAAACTATTTGTATCAATACACCTGTATCTCTATGTAGCAACTGCCACACAGGTTAATGATGATTTATTTTAATACCATCATTTAAAAGTACATGGTGTATTATTTAATATTTCTAATTAACGCCATCTGTCAAGGGTAAGGTCCTATACATTTCTGTGCTGTCTATTGTGTGATTTTGTTATTATTTGGGGGGTTTTAAACACTATGCCTATGATTTGATATATTGTGAGTGACATGGGTCTGAGTTGGACTGACGCCCATAAAGTAGGCGGAGGTTACCGGCCTGTCAGGTAGACGGAGAGAGACAGCCAAACAAACAGGGAGTCTACGAGGGACCTGGATTGTTTGTTCTCTAAACATCTCGTCATCTAAGCTAGCTACAAGAACGATTGCGCTCCCTTTATGAGGAGGCTCGAGACATTCCTCTATACTGGTGAGATCGTTCGTCTTTTATTTATTTAAGTCTACTTCCTCTTCTTTTGGAGTTAGAGCTTTGGATTACATCGCTTCTTCTGGGGAGTGACATTTCGGTTTTCCCTCTTTCTGGGACGTTGGAGCCGTTTGGATTTACGGAGCGACAAGGAACAATAGCGTGCGGCCGTGCACGATCGAGACGCGGACTTTAATTACTCTTTTCTTACAGACCTATCTAAAAAACTTTATAAGCGGGCGTGCGAGCGTGCGTGCATCGCGGACATTCGGTTCAAACGGTGTTTCATAACTTTCACTCATTCATTTCATTCATTCCACTCTGTCTGTAAGACTGTTGTTTCCTTGACTTTGAGATAAAAGGTTAACTTGAGTTTTGCTTCAGACTGTGTTTTATGTTTGTTTATGTAGGCTATTTTCATTACATTCCCTTTATCAATTGTGTCCTAAGAGGAGATCATTCACAAACCCGTGATTTAAATAATTAGTAGCAGTGATAGAAATATCTGACCGTTACAAACAGGATAATTATGTCATAGATATGGAGGCCTCATAATATTTGGTCTTGAAACGGGCCCCCAGATTGCTAAGGCCGCCCCCTGCCAGTGCATCAGGCCTGGTTGACTAGATTTTAGAAGACATGTTGTTGATGCTCTTTCTACTGAAATGATGGATTATTTATATGGAGAAATCCCGTCATTTAACCCATTCTGAACGGGAACCCATTTTGGTGTTAGCATCATGTTATGCTTTAGCTATTGAAAAATAGACCTACAAGCTCGTAGCGCGCCACCGAGTGGCGCGCTACGAGCTTGTAGGTCTGCTATTTATTTTTAATCGAAGAACGACTGTGACATTTTTAGAATCTGATCTCAGGTCAGAATTGGTTGATCAGACCAGTGTGTGTCCAGTGGAAAACCTTGTATGAATCTGATCTCAGGTCAGAATGGGTTAACATGCATCTCTGTGGGGGAGAAGGCAGTGGTTTTGCTCCCACACTGTGGAACGCCCCGCCCCTTATCAATTACAAATGCAGAGTCTGTTGAAGGTTTCAAGTCCAAGTTTAAAAACTCACTTATTTATAGTTTACATTTTTTATCTTGTAAACTTTTACTTTTTATATTTATTATTACTTAATGGGGCTATGGGGTGTTGTGCTAATTCGCTTATTTCCATCGCTCAAAATTATAAATTCTTTGTATATATCCTCTCTTCATGATGTAAATAATATCCCAAGCGGCACAGTTTACTACTTCTTTCGAAGTAGTAAAGGGTAATAGTAGTAAAGTTCGGGATTAGTCGACGAAAACAACACTAGGCTGTAATCCACGTAACTCGGGAACCGTTTGCCCCACCGACTTCAAATTCGACCCACGCGTTCCACGCCCCCACAGGGAGGGCAGTGCCCGGTGTCGAGTCCGTCGGACCCACGGTTGTCCAGAACCGCACCAAAGAGGCCTCTGCCCCCCGGGCTCTGGACAGGGGCCCCCCATGCATGCCCAGGGTCCATATACGAAGCTGGCCTGTTCTGACTGTTCACACAACACTCCATATTTGGGCATGACTGACACAGAACTCCATATACTGTATAGGAATAAAGGGGCACACATACAGTAGAGGTGCCTGAGGAAAGGTCCGGAGGGACCGAAACGTTACTTTATTAATCCATTTTGGGCGGGAACCCCCTTTTGGTGTTAGCATTATGCTATGCTTTAGCTATTGAAAAATAGCAGATCTACAAGCTCATCGCGCGCCACCGAGTGGCGCGCGATGAGCTTGTATAGGTCTGCTATTTTTGAAAAATCGAAGAGCGACATTGCTTTTTCAAGAAAACTGTCAAGTTTCAAATCTGATCTCAGGTCAGAATGGGTTAAATAAGACAATACTCCTGTACCGAGCTAAAACACACAGTGTGCGGGTTGCACCTTATTGCTTTCACATTGTGACATTACAGGGAAAAAAAACAAGTCAAAGGTTGCTTATAATGAGCAGACATGTCAACGCTGCCGCGCTGTAGGAAGCAAAGCACACACACACACACACACACACACACACACACACACACACAAGGAGCCCCGCGGTACCTTGGCGGGGGAAAGAGGTGGATAACAAGACAGAAGCTCTTGTTCCACCATACTGTACTGTACTGTACTGTACTCTACTGTACATGAGGGTATAGGACTGAGAAAAGAACTACGGGAATCGGGAGTTCATGAGAGAGAAGAGGTGATGTGAAGGAAGATATAGAGAACAACTTGAGACAGGTTTTTAAAAAATTTTTATGACAGAAGAGAGTCTAAGGACCCAAAAGAAAAAAAAGTCTCCGCCACGAATGGGTTCCGACCCGTTAGAACACCCCTGTGGGCTGTGGCTGGTGCGGTCTTGGTACCGTCCAGACCCGTTATAGAACACCCCTGTGGGCTGTGGAAGGGACTATAGGCTCTGTGGGTTGAGTCCAGTCCTGTCAGGTGCAGGTATACCAAGACACTATAGTCTTGGTATACCGTATCCTTGGTATACCGTATCAAAAATTCGGCCCGGGCATTTTCGCATAAATATGGCCCAGACCGGCGCAGATATAGCAGAAACTCTACCGCCCGCTCCGTCGAGGAACACACAAACAAACAAGCCCCTAATAATACCACCACTTTTACAGAACAACATAAATGATACAAACCAACAGACAAGACAACACAACCCTTTGTAGAGGGTTTATTTGTCACTCACTGATAACAGGTACAGTGGAATTATTCATGATGGCACTGGCAGAATGGCAGCACGCCCGGAACCTTTCCTGCATGGTGGCCTGCCGCCTATTGGCCTGCCTGCCAAAACATTTTTTTTTTTTTTAATCATGGCGGCCCCCTACGGTCGCGGCCCGCCGGGAAAACGCCCGGTGGGGCCAGTCCAGCCCTGCCGTCCGGACTCATTAGTGCAGCAGAGTATAAAAGGTTGACACACCACCACCACCACCACCATGGTCGAGTGCGTCGACAGCTCAGCTCATGTCATGTTTGTTATGTGAGGTGAATAAATAATGTGCGGCTTGGCAAAAGGCAATGCTTCTTGAGGGGAGGGAAAAAAAAGGGGGCTAAAATAAATCAGGTTAACCCATTCTGACCTGAGATCAGATTCATACGAGGTTTCCACTGGACACACACTGGTCTGATGAACCCATTCTGACCTGAGATCAGATTCTAAAAATGTCGGTCGTTCTTCGATTTTTCAAAAAAGGGCTATTTTTCAATAGCTAAAGCATAGCACCAAAATGGGTTCCCGTTCAGAATGGGTTAAAACAATGAAAACAACATAAAGAAAACCCCCACAATATAAGCTATACAGAAGACATGCAGTTAAAGGCATCGTAAAGGATGTGGTGGTGTGAGGCATGTAATTGTTTTTTTTTTCCCATTTTGGTTGGTTTTCTTTCTTTTTTATGGTGGATTTTATTTTTATATGCATACGTGTGTTGCATTTGTGTGATTTGTGTTTGTTTTTATATATATGGCTGCTATGCTGTATACCATGGCCAGATTTCTCTCTTGTAAAAGTGATTTCTGATATCAATGAGACACCTGGTAAAAATAAAGGTCAAATAAATAAAAAACAAACCCAGAAAAGTGCACACAAAGCACATTACTGCAGAGACAAACCACCGTCTGAAGGACATTCTGTCTTCATCAGAATGTCAGCAGGGACTTTAAAGCCGACTGAGAATTGAAAAGTGTCCAGTTTTATAAAGTTTGTTTTGTAGGTCATTCCCATTCCAGTCTGCTGGCTGCGGCACATGCATTTGTTATCTGTTATTGACACAATAATAATATGTGGAAAACAAGTATACGGTTAGTTTAGTTTAGTTTGTATGCACATATGTAAATAATAACAACAATATGGTAAAATAAAAGAAATACAGAAAGCAAATATTTCAATAAGAAACAAGATTAGTTACATACATGATGTGCTGGAAAAACCCAAAGGGGTTTATCGAGTGGCCTTCCTATATAGAAGCTACCAGTTGAGCTTAAATAACAGAAATTAAGTTATGAATAATATTGGTAAACCTAAGGATTATAAATAATAATAATGAAAAAATAAAAAGTACGGTATTCTAATAATAAATATCAAATAATAACATGACTAGGGCGTGTTGCCCAAGCTTGTTAATAAAAAATGCAGTCTCTTAAAAAAGCTGAGACTAGTACAGATTCTGATATGAGACGGTACGTTATTCCAAAAGTGTGGTCCTCTGAACTTGAACGAAAAATGTAACTCTATACCCTCAAAGGGCTACATAGCATTTAACTTTTTGTTTCGTTTTTTTTCATTTTTAAGCTGTGTGCTTTCACAGAATCAGGGATTGCAACACTAGTTGCACCAGGCAGGTATTAAACCTTCATCTATGCTCTGTCTCCACAGAGCTGGTATAGTTGAATGGAGCTTCAGTGCAGATATAGCAGATTGGAAGGAATTCAAGGGCTATTTTTGGCCGTCGACAAAAATATAAATCAGTCTAAGAAAAAACATGTCTGCGGTTTGATATAGCTCTCTGCACCAGGCTCCGAGTCTGTACCGAGGAATAACCTAATGTATTCATATCTGTCACGTCTTGGGTTCAACGGATGTCTTATCTTATTATAAATGACTAGGCAGTAGGTAGGCTCACAGTAACACACGGTAAAATGATCCATGTTAACCCATTCTGACCTGAGATCAGATTCTATAAAATGTCTTCTACATCCTGACAGTTTTCTGAAAAAGCTATGTTTCTATGTCAGTCGTTCTTCGATTTTTCAAAAATAGCAGACCTACAAGCTTGTAGCGTGCCACTCGGTGGCGCGCTACGAGCTTGTAGATCTGCTATTTTTCAATAGCTAAATCATAACTTAATGCTAACACCAAAAGGGGTTCCCCGCCCCAAAATGGATTAAGTTATCCATTTTTACAAAATGTGTAACCAAATGGACCCAAGAGGATGTTGAAGTGTGGAGGAGGTAGAGATGGTGCCTTTAATTTCCTCCCTCTCGCAAAAATCACGATTTACAGCGAAATTAAATCAGCAATGCAGATTATTTCTCATTCGGCGTACAGTATGCAATTGTGCTCTTGGGCATGCCGTGTCACTGTGGCACACACACACACACACACACACACACACACACACACACACACACACACACACACACACGTACACAGCTGAGTGTGCACGTGCAAGGAAGCAGATCAAACATGCACAAAATGTCTGCACATGCAGTATTTTCACACGCATGCATGCAAAGACAAACACACACACACACGTATACACACTTGCCATCCAAATGCGTGTATGTGTCTGTGTCTGTGCCTGCCTGCGTGCGTGCCTGCGTGCGTGCGTGTGCGTGTGTGTGTGCGCTTGCTTGCTTGCAGCCACTCACACATACGTAAGCACGCAAATCCCTCAGCACACACACACGCCCTGCTTCACCAAACGTGGCACACTTAGCAGCATGAAAGCCCAACAGTTCCCTCTCCATTCTATCCCCACATCGTTGTCAGGATAATGGCTTTTCAGTGCCTCCAAACTCTACGGAGGGGAGCGTATACGTGCCTCCAGAAACCACCGTGATTTGGCCTTTTGAAATGGAGCATTTATACATATTATTGTCCTCTCTCTCTCTGTCGTTTTTCTCTATTTGCGCTGCGATACAGAATACACCTCTTCTGACGTTCTTCTCCAAATTATTCACGCAGCATGCAGGTGCCATGTGTTCTGTTCTCTCCCGTCTTTTAATAAGTATAATTTGACTGTCGTCCGTTTCCTTGTTAGAATATTCATAATCACAGCTGTAAGGCTTTAAAGCATTGAGACCTGAGATCAGATTCTAAAAATGTTCTTCTACATCCTGACAGTTTTCTGAAAAACCCTATGTTTCTATATGTCAGTCGTTCTTCGATTCTTCTAAAATAGCAGACCTACAAGCTCGTAGCGCGCCACGAGCTTGTAGATCTGCTATTTTTCAATAGATAAAGCATATCTTAATGCTAACACCAAAAGGGGTTCGCGCCCAAAACGGGTTAAAGCATTTTGCCCGCCTGCAAAGTGCAATACAACATTTAAAAGTCCCGTCATAAGACAAGACACTTAATGGGATTGGAGTTTGGGTTTTATTTTTGGCCGAGGAATCGAGATACATTTGCATACATTATGAATTTGGACTTGCTTTGGATGCTCTCTCTGCACACACACAATGTACTGTGGCTCAAGATATAAATAGAAATATAAAATGGAAGCGATGAAATGCTTGCTTTATATCGATCTTTATCATTAATCTTTATCAATCTTGCAGACATGAGTATAAACTCACCACTGTCACAGACACACAAAATAGGCGCTGCTCAGTAACGTCTGCTGCTCTAATATCTCTGCTATATCTAATATCTCTGACCATCTCTGCTCTAATAACGTCAGGCCTGATGTATACCACACACACGAGCACACACACACACACACACACACACACACACACACACACACACGAGCACACACACACACACACACACACACACACACACACGAGCACACACACACACACACACACACACACACGAGCACACACACACACACACACACACACACACACACACACACACACACACGAGCACACACACACACACACACACACACGAGCACACACACACACACACACACGCACACACAGTCACACACACACACACGCACACGCTCGCACGCACGCACGCACGCACGCACTCATGCACACACACACACTTTCACAGACACAAGCTGTTGTGTGTGTGTATACTATAGCCTTTTGTTATTGCTGTTGACTCAATCGATAAAGATAGAACTGTCAGGAGGAATTGGGCCGAGGAAAAGATATAAAGGAATGGAGAGAAAAGTGGAAAGAGAGAGAGAGAGCGAGAGAGAGAGACAGAGAGAGAGAGAGAGAGAGAGAGAGAGAGAGAGAGAGACAGAGAGAGAGAGAGAGAGACAGAGAGAGAGAGAGAGAGAGACAGAGAGAGAGAGAGAGAGAGACGAAAACTGAGCCAAAGATATGCGTAATCTAGCAAAACCACAGCCTGGAATGTTGTAATTATTCCAGTGATGTAAGGTTTACTTATAGGTTTTGAGTATTTCCAATTTCCAGTAGGATACTTTTAACTCCTACATCTCAGAGGCAATCATTGTATACTTTTACTTCACTACACAATTAGTAGTATTTTAAAACTTTAGCTACAGTACTAGTTACTTTGTAGATTTTGATTATTATTATTATTATTATTACAAAACATACAGTAACGTCAGCCCTATATAGCCGATCTACGAACTCACAATTCGGGTTGTCCCGATCGGACCGGGTGATCGAAAATCGGGGGTCGATCACGTCATTTACAAATGATCGGATTCGGATCGGGAGCCAAAAAACACGATCGGGACATCCCTATAGTATCAATATTATAATCCATATCATGATGATGACTGGGAATTGTCTGTGATTTGGGATATTGTGATATTGTGATACTGCAGACATTCTGCACAATAACTATACTTTCTACTTTTGGTACGTTAAGTACATTTTGATACCATAATACTTATTTGTAATACTTTTCGAACTTTTACTCGTAACGGAATATTTCTATACATTGCACTTATCAGTACTTTTACTTATAAGTAACACATTTGAGTACTAGAATGATACGCGCAATATAGCAACCAGAGGAATGTTGTCATTTTCTCTCTCTCTCTCTCTCTCTCTCTCTCTCTCTCTCTCTCTCTCCCTCTCTCTCTCTCTCTCTCTCTCTCTCTCTCTCTCTCTCTCTCTCTCTCTCTCTCCCTCTCCCTCTCCCTCTCCCTCTCCCTCTCTCTCTCTCTCTCTCTCTCTCTCTCCCTCTCCCTCTCCCTCTCCCTCTCCCTCTCCCTCTCCCTCTCCCTCTCCCTCTCCCTCTCCCTCTCCCTCTCCCTCTCCTCTCTCTCTCTCTCTCTCTCTCTCTCTCTCTCTCTCCCCCGAGGGGTATGAATAAACAAGGTTGTCAGTGTCTTCAGGGTTTATAGTGGTGGGGGGGGGGGGTGGTTGTGCGATGGGGGGGGTGGGGGGGGAGGGGCCGGCTGGCCGCTAGCGATGACCTCACAGCAGCGGAGCCGGGGCTCCTCCTACTCAGAGGACCTGGTCGCTAATCTGACGTGACACGGCGAACCCGGACCGCACTACTCTTTGTATCGCCCTCGAGGGTCGATACAACCCCACCCCACCCCCCACACCACCCCCCAATCTGTTTCTGAATTACAATATCTATTTAATCTCCGTTCCGATGATCACATGCTGACATTTGTTTAACCCATTCTATACGGGAACCCCTTTTGGTTGTTATAGCATTACGTTATGCTTTAGCTGTTGGAAAAAATAGCAGACCTACAAGCTCGTAGCGCACCACCGAGTGGCGCGCTACGAGCTTGTAGGTCTGCTATTTTATAGAAAAATCGAAGAACCACTGACATATAGAAACATGGCTTTTACAGAAAACTGTCAGGATGTAGAAG
>NC_137872.1:2709146-2738951 GCF_963924005.1 Protomyctophum bolini
CAGGGCGCCTCCCCTTATCCCTAAACCCACCGCCGTTACCTCAGGTACTATAGAGGGCTCCGTCTGGTTCGTTACCTCAGGTACCATAGAGGGCTCCGTCAGGGCGCCTCCCCTTATCCCTAAACCCACCGCCGTTACCTCAGGTACTATAGAGGGCTCCGTCTGGTTCGTTACCTCAGGTACCATAGAGGGCTCCGTCTGGCGCCACCCTAATCCCTTACCCCTAAACCCTTATCCCTATAAACGTATCCCTTATCCCTTAACCCTATAAACTTATCCCTTATCCCTTAACCCTATAAACTTATCCCTAAACTTATCCCTTATCCCTTAACCCTATAAACTTATCCCTAAACTTATCCCTTATCCCTTAACCCTATAAACTTATCCCTAAACTTATCCCTTATCCCTTAACCCTATAAACTTATCCCTAAACTTATCCCTAAACTTATCCCTAAACTTATCCCTAAACTTATCCCTTATCCCTAAACTTATTTCCTGCCTTGTTCTCCTTACCCCCCCTTCTTTCCTCGATGGGAACTGTCTATGCACAACAATAAAACTGTGATGTGACAATAACAATAACAGTGACTGTGATTCTCACCCTCCAATAACAGTGACTGTGATTCTCACCCTCCAATAACAGTGACTCTCACCCTCCAATAACAGTGACAGTGACTGTGATTAAATAACAATAACAGTGACTGTGATTCTCACCCTCCAATAACAGTGACAGTGACTGTGATTCAATAACAATAACAGTGACTGTGACTGTGATTCAATAACAATAACAATAACAGTGACTGTGACTGTGATTCAATAACAATAACAGTGACTGTGACTGTGATTCAATAACAATAACAATAACAGTGACTGTGACTGTGATTCAATAACAATAACAGTGACTGTGACTGTGATTCAATAACAATAACAATAACAGTGACTGTGATTCTCACCCTCCAATAACAGTGACAGTGACTGTGATTCAATAACAGTGACTGTGACTGTGATTCTCACCCTCCAATAACAGTGACAGTGACTGTGATTCAATAACAATAACAGTGACTGTGACTGTGATTCAATAACAATAACAATAACAGTGACTGTGATTCAATAACAATAACAGTGACTGTGACTGTGATTCAATAACAATAACAGTGACTGTGACTGTGATTCAATAACAATAACAGTGACTGTGACTGTGATTCAATAACAATAACAGTGACTGTGACTGTGATTCAATAACAATAACAGTGACTGTGACTGTGATTCAATAACAATAACAGTGACTGTGACTGTGATTCAATAACAATAACAGTGACTGTGACTGTGATTCAATAACAATAACAGTGACTGTGACTGTGATTCTCACCCTCCAATAACAGTGACAGTGACTGTGATTCAATAACAGTGACTGTGACTGTGATTCTCACCCTCCAATAACAGTGACAGTGACTGTGATTCAATAACAATAACAGTGACTGTGACTGTGATTCAATAACAATAACAATAACAGTGACTGTGACTGTGATTCAATAACAATAACAGTGACTGTGACTGTGATTCAATAACAATAACAGTGACTGTGACTGTGATTCAATAACAATAACAGTGACTGTGACTGTGATTCAATAACAATAACAGTGACTGTGACTGTGATTCAATAACAATAACAATGACAGTGACTGTGATTCTCACCCTCCAATAACAGTGACTGTGATTCAATAACAATAACAGTGACTGTGACTCAATAACAATAACAATAACAGTGACTGTGGTTCTCACCCCCCCCCCCCAGCAGCATCACCAGACGCTGCAGCATCACCAGACGCTGACGCTGCAGCAGCAGAGCGGCCGCGGGCGCCAGCCGGTCTTCTCCAACAAGAGGCAGTTCAGCATCGAGACGCTCAACTGCCCCGAGCTGTTCTCTTCCCAGCAGCAGCCCCCCCTGGTGGCGGCGGTGGTGATGCAGGGCGGCTACGGACACTCGCCGCACGTGCACCCCAAAGGGATGCACGTCATGAAGGGCCTGCCCACCAACAGCAAGACGGAGGTCACCGTCTGAGGCCAGAGAGAGACGGGACGACAGACAGACGGACAGACGGAGGTTTTTGGGCTACGGTTGGAGAAGAACGCCCGGAGAGAGAGAGAGAGATTGGCGACGGCGTGAAGGGAAGGGCGATCGGACGGACGGACGGACGGACGCAGTAGGAGGGTTGCGGAGAAGGCCCACGTTAAACCACGTGTCACGTGTTTTTTTATAGAATGATGTCAGGACGCCGTTTCTTCCTTTTCTCTTATTATCTTTAAAACAACAAAAACAAAACGATACATCCTGGGCGGGGGTGAGGGGTCTTTGTACTGTATGTTTGCCCGACAACGATGACAAAGTGTTGGTGGTTCATCATACTTTAATTAAGATAAAACCACCAGAGCGAGCGGTGACTGTTTAAACCTCGCGGCTCCCTCAGTTACGGAGACGTTCTCTCCACGAGATTCAGCCCGCTCTCTCTCTCCTCCTCCTCGTCCTCCTCCTCCTCCTCCTCCTCCTCCTCCTCCTCCTCCTCCTCCTCCTCCTCTCCTCCTCCTCCTCCTCCTCCTCTCCTCCTCCTCCTCCTCCTCCTCTTTATTCTCTCCCAAGCCGTCCAACAATGCTCTAACAATGTGGTGCTACTGCAAAAAGTCAAAGTCGTACGATTTGTCACACACGTCACCGCCGCAGTGAAATGTGTTCTCCACATTTGACCCCGTCTCTCTTGGAGCGGTTGAGCTGCAGCCGTGTGCGCCGCGCTCGGGAATCATTTGATTAGTTGATTTGACCCCCCCCCCCTAATCCAACCCTTTGATGCTGAGTGTCAAGCAGGGATCGAGGCATTGGGTCCCATTTTTTACAGTCTTTGGTTATATGACCCGGGCCGGGGATCGAACCCCGGACCTCCCGGTTTCAGGGCGGACACTCTAACCGCAAGGCCACTGTCTGGCAGGACAGTGTATATAGAATGATGAGCAGCCTGGAAGAGAATTTCCCAATTTTTTCCCAAAGCCAACTCGGATGGTGACAACTCATGACAATAAACAACAAATAAAGTGTTGTACCCGGGGTGCATACTTAGTTTAGACTAGTCATTGGTTAGACATGGGTTAAGGTTTAGGTGTGGGCTAAGGTTTAGGTGTGCTGCCCCCGTGGGAGGTTATGGTTTAGGGTGAGGGTTTGAGATAGGTTGTAGTTGTAGTTGACTAATGGCTGGTCTAACCGGGTTAGGGTTAGGGTCCGAGGCTTTACAGGTCTTTAAATAATATATACTTTCTGAAACGTCTCTGGGGAAGAAAAACATATTTGGGGAAATTCTCTTTCCCGGGTCGCCGCTCGGCGGGGCGGGACTGTGACGCTCTATAGAGTGCTTTACATTATACTTTTGATACAGTCGTATGTACGGTAGCATCACTCAAACACATCAATCATGCTTTGCTGCCCCCCCGCCCGCCCCCCCCACACACACACACACACACACACACACACACACACACACACACACACACACACACACTTCTGCCCACTTCTCCGAGCAGACAAACAACACACACACACATTCAGTCAGTTTGTGGGTTGAGTGTTTTAACCGGCCAGCATGGTCTTCTCATCAACAGAGACGATGCTCCTATCACTCTTCAGCCCTCCATACAGAGAGAGAGAGAGATGGAGATGGAGTGAGGGCGTTCTCTCTCTCCAGAGGAATGACACACACACACACACACACACACACTGAACTGAACTGAGCAGAGCAGAACTTTGCTCAACAAGGTCCCCTATAAGGTCTAATAACACTACAACATGACTCCAGTGGGCCTGGCTCGTACACCTGCCAAGGACTCAACCCAGTCGGAGGACAAAATGATACACCAATAGTTACTTCTACCCTATATTCTTTTAAACTTGTTGAACCAGAAATCCCAAATTAGAGAATTCCCCCCTTCATATTCCACACGGTTATTTGATAACGGTTGTTAACTTTGTATTCAACGCAGGGATATAACATATTATGAATCCGTTGCTACAGTATAGCTACTGTACCTGCAGCTACATTGGCTGGTGAAGAAGTACTGCCAAGGGACCGCCCCCCCCTCCTCCTCCTCCGACCAGCTATCTCAGCGCCACCACCGTGCCCAGGAAGGGGTGAGTGATGGTGGGTTTGGCCTCCAGCGTTCTGCCCCTCTCTCCCTCTCTCTCTCTCTCTCTCTCTCTGCCTGGTGCTTCGGTCCATGGTGCTCCCAAGCTGTTCCCCAGACATGATCGTCTCCTTCTGGGTGCTCTCGGCGGGAGGGAGAGAGAGAGCTATAATTAACCCATTTTGGTCGGGAAACCCCCTTTTGGTGTTAGCATTATGCTATGCTTTATAGCTATTGAAAAATATTTTTGTTTAACTCGAAGAACGACTTGACGTAGAAACATAGCTTTTTCAGAAAACTTGTCAGGATGTATAGAAGACATTTTGTAGAATCTGATCTCGGGTCAGAATGGAAAACTGTCAGGATATAGAAGAACATTTTGTAGAATCTGATCTCAGGTCAGAATGGGTTAATGACAGCGCCGGGGCACAGCATGATGCCACACTACTCCAGATTTACTCCCAGATACACTCACACACACACACACACACACACACACACAAAGCAGCGAGCTGGCAAATCACCCGTATTTCGGAAACTTATTTTCAAGTCAGTTCTATGGAGTTGCACAAAATGGGGCACACAGGCAACTATAGTGCACTAAAGAAAAACTACAAACTAAAGTGAGACTTGTTTGTGATGCGAGCGAGTTGTTTGTCACGGTTCGTATAATAAACCCGTTTAGGCTAAAGCCAGTTATAAGACTCCCTCCTCGTCATCTCGGGAAAGCAGCCGCTGGCATGCTTTTATTATGACACATGCAGTAGTGCAGCAGCACGGAGCAACGGAGGGATCATAATATGCGTATGCGCAGACGCATACGGCACGTCTGCGTCCGTCCGTCCCCATAACACACAGCACTGTCTAATGGGTCCCTTGAATGTTCCTTCACCGCAGCTAAGCCATCCATCCATCTCGCCTCTCCTACCGTTTAGTCTGTGCTTAACCCATTCTGACCTGAGATCAGATTCATACGAGGTTTCCACTGCAGGACACACACTGGTCTGATTAACCCATTCTGACCTGAGATCAGATTCTAAAAATGTCAGTCGTTCTTCGATTTTTCAAAAAAATAGCAGACCTACAAGCTCGTAGCGCGCCACTCGGTGGCGCGCTATGAGCTTGTAGATCTGCAATTTTTTCAATAGCTAAAGCATAACATGATGCTAACACCGAAATGGGTTCCCGTTCAGAATGGGTTAAGGTGGCATGTGTCCTTTTTAATTTGTTATGAATTTTTATATCCCACGATTTTTGTGACCCACCCCAGTGTCAATTACCTAGTCTAGTGTAAATCCTGGGCTCTACTGTACACTCGCTCTGCCAACCTGGGGAGAGCAACGGACTGTGACCTCATTATTCCTTTCGATGCATGAATGAGGAGTTTCACCTTGACGGGGGAGAGAGAGTTTCCCCCGGTCGGACGTGTTGTTAGCGCGTTATTCCAACCGGTTCCTTTCCCCTCCCAGCAGGCGCCCCGGCTGGCCAGGGGGAGGCAGTATAATAAGCCCAACTCGCGTGCGGCGCGGCACTGGAAAATAGAACGGTGGCGTATCGGTCGAGCGTCAGGCGAGGCGTGATTGAACGCGCGTCGGACGGAGCCGGTTTGTGGGAGGATAGGTTCATTGAAAAATAACAGAGGCGCGGCTGTTTTGACGCGCGGCGTTCGTAAGACGGTGTGTGAAGCCCTTTTTTAGAGACCAGGATTACTGCCGGATGATTCCCAACCAGGATTTTCAAGCAGGTTGCTTTGGTAGCGTATATAAATATGATATATGTGGAAAAAAAAGTATTCAGGCCCTTTGAAAAAGCCAAACCCAAATGATGTGTGAGTGAGGTCTGCGAGGTCTGTGAGGTCTGTGAGGTCTGCGAGGTCTGCGAGGTCTGCGAGGTCTGTGAGGTCTGCGAGGTCTGCGAGGTCTGTGAGAGCGGTTCGACAAGCAATATGCAACAGTGTAGCAATAAAGCAATGCAAGCCATCGTCCTCCTCTCTCCCGCTATCGGTCTCTCCTCTTTACCGCTATCGGTCTCTCCTCTTTACCGCTAGCGGTCGCTCCTCTTTACCGCTATCGGTCGCTCCTCTCCCTATGCTCTTTCTGTCTCTCCTCCCCTTGCTCAATGGGGTTTTAGTAGGTTTGGGTGGTTTGGGATTCAAAATGAGTTTGGGGGCGTCCAAGGGCTTGGGATAAGAAGATGATGAGTGGAGAAGAGAGAGGGACACATCTGATATTGCTTTTTTTTTCTTTTTCAATTCATCTGGGTGTTCTGCAAAAAAACAACCGATAACAAAAACAACAACAACAACAACAAAGGAAAATGACATTCTGGGCAGTATCTTATCTTATCTTGCTGTGCTTCAAAATGAGACGCTTTGAAAAGCGTCGCGTTGCTGTCAGTGGACACACACACACGGCAGGATGTTATCGGAGCCGGCAACAATCCACCACACGCCCCACCGTGGACATGAAAGGCGTGTGTACGAATGGATCTGCTGCTGATGGCAAAAAGGAATGAGAACTAAAAAAACTTTTTAAATTTAAATCTCAAAGTCAGGGGGAAGTTACATTTTTGCACCACTAACTAACTGTGAAACTCTAAACTTGAGAGTTGTAATACCACAGCAATACACACACACACACACACACACACACCGCTCCAGGAAATGTACAACACACACACACACACACACACACACCGCTCCAGGAAATGTACAATTAGGGAAATGTAGCCTCCAGTGAGCCCTCGAGGCCTCCATAGAGCCGGAGGACATGCTCTCAAAGCGGACAGACTAGAGAATTATGTTTGAGGCAAACAGCCATTATTATATAGAGTGGCTGATGAGGAGAGAAGGCCGGGGAACTTGTCCTGTCACAGTTTTCCCCTCGGAGGTGCCAGACAGACACAAACATACGGATCTATATCTGAACAGTGACACCGACCGATCCATCGATTGATTCCCTGTGGTTGGAACTATTTAGACTTTTTTTTTCCAGGGATTGTTTTTTTTTCTTTTTTCTCTCTCTCTCTCTCTCTCCCCTGTGCTGGATATGGACTGGTATATATATATGTCTGACTGTAACAGTGTCATCAGACATTATGCCCTATAGAAGACAAATCATGACCTGATTAAGTTGGGATTGCCGACGACTGTATACAGTATATATATACAGTATGTATACAGACTGTATACAGGGCCAAAAGACAAGTTCTATGCCTCGGTGGCGGATATGTAAATATTTTACCAGACACGCACGCAGGCAGGCACGCACGCACACAAACACACACACACACACGCGCACGGTCGCACGCACACATGCATACACACGCACGCACGCACGCACGGTACACAAAACATTCGTTGAGGTCTTTGGAAACATGATATCTATATGATATTATATTATGTCCACTCTCACAATACAAACAGGACCAAATGAAACCCCTTAAAGGACCACTTCACCACTTTTCAACCTATCTTCATATTATAATAGGTCCTCATTAATAATCATGATAAAATGGCGCAATTCTTTTCTACTCTGTCTGTGTCTCATAGGAGAGCTGTGGGCAGTTTAGAAACCGTCTTCCAGTGACATCATCGATGGGGAATACAAGCTAATAAAAACGGCAGGCTTTCTAGTCCTGAAAAGTTGCAATGCGGAAAATGGAAGCCACCGTTCTCACGATAAAGAAAATCTAAACATTTTTGTAAAAAAATAATCTGCCTAATGATGTCACTGGAAGACGGTTTCTAAACTGCCAACAGCCCTCCTATATGAGACACAGACTGAGTAGAAATAAATCGTGCCATTTTATCATGATTATATTAGTGAGGAACTATTATATGAAGATAGGTTGAAAAGTGGTGAAGTGGTCCTTTAATCAGAGGAAATTGAGTATTCGCCTATAGCTGATGTTTATACACGATCCAAAACGGCAAGAATGTTGATGCCGTCTTTTGGGGCCATCAGACTATTATAGAGTGCATAATGTATAGTTACTGTACTATACTGTACTGCATACTGTACAGTACAGTCCTATTCGTCCCCGCCTCAATCTCAAAATGACATTGATCAGTACTGATGGGTACCTATGTTAGACACACCCACAGACACACCCCCAGATTCTCAGCCACGCCCACAGGTGTGACTTCCATAGGTACCCAGGTACTTTTAAATACCTAGAGGTAACTATGGGTACTGGGCCGGCGAAAAGGAAAGGAACCCCACTGTAAGTTACTGTACTATATACTCAATCTCCGCTGATTCTTTCTACATGGCGCCGCCCGCTTGCTCTCAGATGACTGTTTGTTAAAAACCTCCTCCTCTCTCGTAATAATAACTGGAACAATGCAAGTATTCTACGACAGGTGATCTGAATGCAACCTGGTAGACATACTTGGGTTCTGTGATCCCTATAAAGCAATACAGTATAATTATTGATTATATGGTGTATGATTCTATTTAATTGTGTTTATTGTTCTTTTGTTTTTGTTTTTTTTGTTGGGTTTGTTTGTTTGTTTGTTTTTAGTTTTTGTACTGTAGTGTTTTTCAAGGTTTTTGCGGTTATGTCAACAACAACAAAAAAAAAAAAAAACAAAAAAAAAAAATCATTTCATTTTGATGGTGGAATTGATGAAAGTGCTTCCGGAAACTTTAGACTTTAGAAGCTGCACACGCACATGCACATGCACATGCACATGCACATGCACATGCACATGCACATGCACACGCACACGCACATGCACACGCACACGCACACGCACACAGACACACACGTACCGTACCGTTACATCAATTTAATGTTCAAAGCTTGTGATTTTAATTTGGGGTACCATTGTACAGTGTACAAACACACACACAGTCACAGTACAGTATAACATTTACATACAAAAAGACAAAAATAAAACAAAAAAAAAAGACAACAATTACAATGCGTTGTAATCCAAGTGCTTTTTGGCAACGACACATTAAAGGACCACTTCATCACTTTTCAACCTATCTTCATATAATAGGTCCTCAACTAATAATCATGAAACAATGGCACAATTTTTTTTCTACTCAGTCTGTGTCTCATAGGAGGGCTGTGGGCAGTTCAGAAACCGTCTTCCAGTGACATCATCGATGTCTAATAGAAGCTAATAGAAACGGCAGGCTTTCTAGTCCTGAAGAGTTTGCAATGCGAAAATGGAAGCCATCGTTCTCACGATTTTTGTAAAGAAATCTTGTTTAAAAAATAATCTGCCTAATGATGTCACTGGAAGACGGTTTCTAAACTCCTATGAGACACAGACTGAGTAGGAAAAAATCGTGCCATTTTTCTCATGATTATTAGTGAGGACCTATATTATATGAAGATAGGTTGAAAAGTGGTGAAGTGGTCCTTTAACTGGAGGTGTTCAAAGAAAGGTTTTGTGATTCCTGTGTGCAGCTTCTCCATTTGCAAAAAAAAAAAATCACACCTGTGTGAACCAAGTGGTGCAACTCCCCTCTCTAAAAGCTGAACAACTCCTAATCTACGGAGCTCTCCATGGTTTGGTCCATTAGCGCGATTTTCGGAGGTTTTTGCTGATAATCCGGTGGTCTAGATGGAAACATTGGTGCTTTCTAGAGCAAGGATGGCTATATTTTAGCTCGTTAGCATTGACGCTAATTATGTAGCAACAACGTCCACACACGGGTGCGTGCGCACACCACTCGTGCTCATTGACACGCATGCGCACACCACTCGTGCTCATTTGACGTACATCACAAACAAACACATGGACATTGCGAGCTGGTTGTAGAAGTGGTTGCACCACTTAAAAAAAGAAAAAGAATAAGACTTGTGTTGTGTTTGTTTCATGATACTTTTAAACCACCAGGTGGCAGTAGAGAGTAGACTGCCACCCGTATTGCTATGTACTACTTGTGTATTATTGTATACTGTATAATATGCCGTACCACTTTGTCTGCTGTGAATCTCGTCGATTAACTGCTTATATAAGGGCTTTTTCTATACGTAAAAGGCAGACTGCGCCATCTTATAGCGTCGACCTTACGGACGACGATGGGATGCGTTTCTCCAGTTTTCAAGAAGAAAGAGGGGATATTAATTAATACAACCGAGTCTGGATCTTCCTTGTGTATAAAAATGATATTATATAAAACTTTTTGTTTTGACTAAATTGATCGACTGAAATGTCTACACAGGCACTTGTAAGACGTTGGCCCGCGTGTGTCTCCATTTCAATAAACCTTTTAAAGAACTAGTATGGGATTGGATGTGTATACTATACTATTTTGTCGTTAACATGAGAAATTAATGTCAATAAAAATGTTTTGCATTTTTTTTTCCCTCAACAGTGTATCGGAGAAAACGAATTCACCGGACATTTTTGGTAAATTAATTTTATTTCTTTTTTTCACTGGTGGTGGTGGTGGTGCTGAGAGCAAAACAGAGGCCTGTCTAATACTGGTGAGCTTAAATAACCCGGACGTTGGTTCGCTGACTGCCACGTATGGGTATGCCGTATGTCGTATGGGTTTTGCGTAATGCATAGTACCATTTAAATAAGCATATCTGTCTCACCTGGCAGTGTGTAAGCCTGGTTAATAAACCAGACCGAATCAGCCGTTGGCAACAAAAAAAATTGACTGCCGGCGGATTACGGTCTGGAGAGGCTCAATTGTATACACCCATTTCCTACACCAGAGAAATGGGGCGGCCAATCGGGACACGGTATGCAATATGGGCGGGCTTTGGTACAGTGACTGTCAATGCTTGAGACCTTTGACTGACAGTAGCTCTGACCAATTGCGTCAAAGAGAAAATGTTTCAACCCGCAGCCCTGGAAATGAAATCCAAGCTGAGCCTCCCCAGACTAATATCCCGCGGTCCGTGCGATATTAGTCTGGTTTATTAACCAGGCTAGCAGTGTGTAACCTCTATCGTATATCCTGCCTTAGCCATGGTTCACATGACGCTCGTATACTTCACGAGCGTCATGGCGCAACTGCCTCCTGTTTTACGAGATCGCTACATTTACAGCCCAAACGTGTACATAAACATTCCGATTTTCAAATATAAAGTACTCGCCGTGACATGTGACATGTTTTGAGACATGTGACACATGTGCCACGGGGTGTTAGGAAATTTGCTGCAGCGATTAGCATTGCTGCATCCCGCGGTTGTTTAATATAAAGCATTTTTATCCGAGCTGTTATTTTGCCATTGGCTTTCAACTACGCGCCCCTATCGGTCGGGAGGAGGAGGGTGGCACTCGGTGTGTTCGATATAGGCACGCTGACCGCCCTGCCAATACAGACTAATAGGCGAGTGCGCTCCCGGTGTGCAACTGTGGATTTCCCCAAACAAACCCTGTTTGAGGAAAGTAGCCGGGGCGCTCGGATAAAAATGTCATGATAACCCATTCTGAACGGGAACCCGTTTTGGTGTCAGCATCATGTTATGCTTTAGCTATTGAAAAATAGCAGATCTACAAGCTCATAGCGCGCTACGAGCTTGTAGGTCTGCTATTTTTGAAAAATCGAAGAACGACTGACATTTTTAGAATCTGATCTCGGGTCAGAATGGGTTAATCAGACCAGTGTGTGTCCCAGTGGAAACCTCGTATGAATCTGATCTCAGGTCAGAATGGGATAATCATAACAGTCATGTTTCAGGGCTAATCCTGCCTGAACTAACCTCGCAAGCTGTTGTTCAATTGGTCACCATCATCTATGGAGCCATGCCGAAACACCCCCCCCCCCCCCCCGGCGACCCATTGGTCAACGAGCCAATCCAATTAGGAACCTTCTGGTTTGGATTGGATTGTTGAAATTGAATTGCCTTCTTCTCGCTCAATGTCTTTTGATGCCCCTCCTCTGATAGGCTACATGGAAACACCTTCAGATGACTGGAGAGGTGTGTGTGTGGAGAGAGAGAGAGGGAGGGGGAGAGAGAGAGAGAGAGAGAGAGAGAGGTAGTGGGCTGCATTGAGAGAGAGAGAGAGAGAGAGAGAGGGAGAGGGAGAGGGAGAGGGAGGGAGGGAGGGGGAGAGAGAGAGAGGGAGGGAGGGAGGGAGGGAGGGAGAGAGAGGGAGGGAGAGAGAGAGAGAGAGAGAGAGGGAGAGAGAGAGAGGGAGGGAGGGAGAGAGAGAGAGAGAGAGAGAGAGAGAGAGAGAGAGAGGGAGAGAGGGAGGGAGGGAGGGAGGGAGGGAGAGAGAGAGAGAGAGAGAGAGAGAGAGAGAGAGAGAGAGAGAGAGAGAGAGAGAGAGGGAGAGATGGATGGTGGGAGAGGTGAAGAGAGAGAGGTAGTGCAGGGCTGCATTGAGAGAGAGAGAGAGAGAGAGAGAGAGAGAGAGAGAGAAGTAGTGGGCTGCATTGAGAGAGAGAGATAGAGGTAGTGCAGGGCTGCATTGATGTAGAGAGAGAGGGAGAGAGCGAGAGAGGTAGTGGGCTGCATTGAGAGAGAGAGAGGGAGGGAGAGAGAGGTAGTGCAGGGCTGCATTGAGAGAGAGAGAGAGAGAGAGAGAGAGGGAGGGAGAGAGGTAGTGCAGGGCTGCATTGAGAGAGAGAGAGAGAGAGAGAGAGAGAAGTAGTGGGCTGCATTGAGAGAGAGAGATAGAGGTAGTGCAGGGCTGCATTGATGTAGAGAGAGAGGGAGAGAGAGAGAGAGGTAGTGGGCTGCATTGAGAGAGAGAGAGAGAGAGAGAGAGAGAGGTAGTGCAGGGCTGCATTGAGAGAGAGAGAGAGAGAGAGGTAGTGGAGTTTGTAATTACGGAGAGTGAAAAAGAGAGTGATAAGAAGAGAGACACGGGTATGAAAAGCGCACGTGCGTGTGCACACACACACACACACACACCATAGCTAATGTCTGATCTAGCTGATTCTTAATGCAAATCGCTAAAATAAATGAAGCAAAGAATTACTATATATATATATATAGTCTATAGCCTGTAAAGAGTAACTAATAACATGTTAACAATGTGAATACAATGAATCACGATAGTGATACATATAGATACAATGCAGTAAGTAGGCCTACAACACATGTATGTTCAATACAGAACTACAACACATGTATGTTTAATACAGAAATTAAGTGAATGTGCTGTACTTACAGTATGTACAGTAACACACGTTACATACAAAGTGTCTCATATAGCGGTCCCAACAAGGAGGAAATCAACAATCTCAAGAAAAGATATAGCTGGCTTACTGTACGTATATGTGGGCATGTAAATGTGTCTATAGCGCTCCATCTTCCATCAAGATACATATAATAAGTAAAGTACCACAGACGAAAAACAGTCCAAATTTCATTCTGACCCCTCCACGAAAAGGCCTCGTTGTCCTGAACCCGTATCTATCATTTATACATTATGGATCAATAGTGTGGACTTTTGTGTGGACTGTTTTTCGTCTGTGGCATTCATTATAGCCCATATATCTCTGTCACTCCCAGCTGCCTCCCTCAAGGAAGAAAGTTACGCATTCACATACTTTCTTGTACGTATAGCGTTAGTATAGTATAGTATAGCGTTAGTCCTTGCAGACGTACGGTCGGACATATGTCGGACAATTGGCATAAATTTGGTCGTTAAGGTCATTAATTGGATTTGTGGGTTGTCGGACTATTGGGTATTATAGTCGGACTAACGTATGCCCCCCCACCCCCAGTCGCTATACCTAGCTATAAGTGGTAAATGTTAAATGGAGTGAGAGTTCCCTATGTGAAGCGCCTTTATCCAAGGCGCTTCACATAGGGAACTCTCACTCCAGGAGGAACGGGGGGTGGGGTGGGGGACGACATGGGAATAGTCCCAGTAACCTGCTGAGACGGCTAGAGAAAGCTTCAGACATAAACATTTTGACATTATATAAGCTCATAAACACAATACTGCTAAAGGGGGTTAATATATACGCTCAATTAAGCTGTCACAAAAACAACAGGGATAGCCTACTGGTGGGCATGGAGGACGCTGCATTGAGGTGGGCATTGAAACCCCATCGATTCATTGTCCAACTTTGTGATGATACTTTTTGTGCAGCTTTTGTGATTGTGAGGTTTGTCTTGTCTTGTCGTGTTTGTGTGAGTGTATACCTCGCCTTATAGAACTATATGGACTGTTGTGCTAATTCTGGCACGTTTAATTGATGCGTAAAGCTGTTTATTATTGTGTATACGGTCCCACTTCTATAAATACATACTTCAAAAGAAATGAGATTGATTGAAAGAGACAGCATGGAGAACAATGAGAGAGAGAGAGAGAGAGAGACATGAAGAAACATTCACTGAAGAGCCGTGCAGTATAAAGTAAACTAATAAAGTCCACTAATCAGAACGTCCGTCCCTGCCCAGCGTTGTGTGGCAGCGGGGCGCTGCATGGTGGCATTCTGTAGAAGCCCACCTTTGTGCTCGGTACTGTTCAGTGGGCTTTAAATGGACACCTGACAGGGCCCGATAAGAAGCCGGCCGGACCGGTGAAAAGAGAACCCTGCCACACTCGATAATGACTGAAGGACTGAGGACTGAATGAATAAATCATTCTGGCCGGGAACCCGTTTTGGGGTGTTAGCATTATGTTATGCTTTAAGCAGCTATTGGAAGAATAGCAGATCTACAAGCTCATAGCGCGCCACCGAGTGGCGCGCTATGAGCTTGTAGGTCTGCTATTTTTGAAAAATCGACAAGAACGACCGACATAGAAACATAGCTTTTTCAGGAAACTGTCGGGATGTAGAAGAGATTCTTAGAATCTGATCTCAGGTCAGAATGGGATAAATCACCAAGAGAGAGGGAGGGAGGGAGGGAGAGAGAAAGGAGGTGAGAGCGTGCGACCACAAGAGAGAGAGAGAGAGAGAGAGAGAGAGAATTGTCCCTTCTGAAAAAAATGACTGGCCAAAAAAAGAATTGAGGGCAAGGCAGAGGACACTATAGGCTGAGATAATACAGAGACCCCAATGGAGAGTACAAAAGGAATGTGTGGAGAGAGAGAGAGAGAGGGAAAAGGGGGGGGAGGGGAAGATGACATTTACAGCAAGACGAGGCTCGCCATGCACAGAAGTGAAAGAATGGAACATAAGCGTTGGAGGCGGAGAGGGGTAAAGGGAGAGATGGATTAGAAGAGACAGAGGGAGCAGGTCCGTGCCCGGTGGTGGTGGTAGTGGACAAGACGTGGAACAGAGAGCTATAGGGGAGCATGGAGCTAATCCCGCTAATGCTATCCGACTGGATGACTGGCTGGCTGGCTGGCTGGATGGCTGGCTGGCTGGTTAATTGGCTGGTTAATTGGCTGGCTGGCTGGATGACTGGCTGGCTGGATGGCTGGATGGCCGGATGGCTCGATGGATGGATGGATGGCTGGCTGGCTGGCTGGCTGGCTGGCTGGCTGGCTGGATGACTGGCTGGCTGGATCACTGGCTGGATGGCTGGCTGGCTGGATAGATGACTGGCTGGATGACTGGTTGGCTGGCTGGATGACCGGCTGGCTGGTTAATTGGCTGGCTGGCTGGATGGCTGGCTGGATGTTTCTTTTCAGAAAACTGTCAGGATTTAGAAGACATTTTTAGAATCTGATCTCAGGTCAGAATGGGTTAAGTAGAACCATTAGTTCCATGTTCACGCATGGTTTGTGTGTCGCTGTCCAATAAGGTACTTAATATCATTGTATTGGCAGCCGACTAATCAGATGACTTCCTAAGATTGGCACATCTAAGACGTATAGCGCCGCGTTTATTGAACAGACCCGTCACCAGAAATGTGGGGAAATCAGTGTTTTGCATGTACGCACGCACACACACGCACACACACACACACACACACACACACACACACACACAGACACAGAGAGCCAACTCTCTGCAGGCATGGCCAGAGACAGCTCTATCAATCTGGTCAGCTTTCTGTCTGCAGCCAGCATCTGTCAGCAACACAGCCAGGAATGTAACAGGCTGTCAAGCGTCTGTGTGTGTGCGCGTGGGTGCTCGTGTGTGTGTGTGTGTGTGTGTGTGTGTGTCAACCCGCGCCCCCTACACACATACACTGATGGAGAACAATGCACACACCTAAACTACACGGTTGCATCCATTTAACTAACTTTGCTGGCCGGCTTGGAAGACTATATGTGGCAATGAGTGCATATTTATATTTTATTATTGGTTACTCGCAGTGAATTGTGAAAGAGAACACGAGTATACTTTGCATAGAAGAGGGGGAACCCATTTTGGTGTTATAGCATCATGTCGTGCTAATGGACCCGTTACCCGCCCCGTTACCCGTTCGTATCACCGGCACCGATATAGCTATCATTGACTTTATTTCATCCAACACTGCATGTGGTGTGGGGGTGGTGGTGGTGGTGGTGGTGGGCAGTGTGTTGAGGCTACTGACCTGAATGACATATTGGCATATATATAATATATTATATAACAAGGAGAGGATGATACAAAAAAAGATTAGCCTGATGAGTCGACCGTCTTGATCCAAGGCTGAGTCATCACTCATCAGGCTAATCTTTTTAACTTTATTTACACTTAGACAGAAGAGTGACGCATTATTATGCCAACATTATACCTGTATTTTTTCGACTTTTTTTCCACACTTTTTGGAGCCAATTGGCCACTCGGCCAACTTTACATGCAGTATTGGTATACTTTTACTTAACCCATTCTGAACGGAAACCCATTTTGGTGTTAGCATCATGTTATGCTTTAGCTATTGAAAAATAGCAGATCTACAAGCTCGTAGCGCGCCACCGAGTGGCGCGCTACGAGCTTGTAGGTCTGCTATTTTTGAAAAATCGAAGAACAACTGACATTTTTTAGAATCTGATCTCAGGTCAGAATGGGTTCATCAGACCAGTGTGTGTCCAGTGGAAACCTCGTATGAATCTGATCTCAGGTCAGAATGGGTTAAGTAAAACAATTGAGTCCTTTTTCAGCCACTGGTATGAAGGCCCTACTATACGTCCTCCCGGTGGAGGCTCCTGTCCTCCCGGTGGAGGCTCCTCTCCTCCCGGTGGAGGCTCCTCTCCTCCCGGTGGAGGCTCCTCTCCTCTCTGGCACGTGAGTCATTTCCATTTCCATCCTTTAAGTTCAATCTATTAAAAAAAAAAGCTTACTCGACGACCAAACCTTTGACCATGTATAGTCTAATAGTCTGTATTACTTGAAAGCAACACTGCACTTTATGCCCAAGTTACTTTAGTTATAATTCTGTATTGCCCTTTAACAACACTCCATCCATCCATCTTCAACCGCTTATCCATAGTCGGGTCGCGGGGGTGGGGGGCAACAGCTCCACCAGAGAGAGATCCAGACTTCCCTCTCCTCCAGAGCAACATCAGTGACTTCCTCCTGGGGGGGATTCCGAGACGTTCCAAGGCCAGTGAGTCCATGTGAGTCTACTCCGAGTCTCTCTCGTGTGACTGAACTTCTCACCCTATCTCTAACAACACTGCTGAACCATGATAGATGCACTTCATATCTTGTACTTTCTTTCTTGAATGTCTGTTTTTATGCTTTGTCTCGTAGTATAATGTGCTTCACTGCCTGCCTACGTGTTTCGTTATGTTTCGCGTGGGGACTGCGGATGAAAACTATGTTGCTAAATCCGTTATATTCCCGTGTAATGTCCATGAACCCATTTGGACCTGAGGACGATTCTACAAATTCCTTCTAAATCTTAACAGTTTCATGAAAAACCTCATGTTTCTATATGTGTCAGTGGTGCTCAACCCTTTTCATGTCAAGGACCCCCAAACATTATCTGTATTTGGCCGCGGACCCCCATCTCACAATATGTTGTTCCAGAGACCTCCCAGAAGCAAAGATTTGAGTTAAAAACGTTCGCTCTGAAAGAATATATATTCAAAGATTTCCGCCACATTTTCACGATATATACATTT
The DNA here is from genome assembly GCF_963924005.1 of Protomyctophum bolini. Lineage (NCBI taxonomy): Eukaryota > Metazoa > Chordata > Actinopteri > Myctophiformes > Myctophidae > Protomyctophum > Protomyctophum bolini. Next base: position 2,727,196 of record NC_137872.1, read on the forward strand.
TCATGATCTACAAGCTCATAGCGCGGCTTGTAGATCTGCTATTTTTCAACAGCTAAAGTATAACATAATGCTTAAAACACAAACGGGTTCCCTCCCAGAATGGGTTTTTTAATGTGCACTGCCCCATCGAAATAAGCAAATGAAGTAAAGTAGGAAATTAAATGTATGTGGGTAGGAATTAATTGACATAAAAAAACGACTAAATTGGGAAGAATAAAGGGTAAAAATATTTGGCTACGCTAACTATATATTATATATAACTATGTAATGACAAAAAGGGCAGTCTGATTAGGAGGGGAAGAAACGAAGCAGGAAAATGTACAAAATAAAGATGCTAATCTAATAAATAAATAATCTAATAAAATATAGATGCTAATAAAGATGCAATGTTGCGAGGGGGATTTTTATAATAAATAAAGATTTAATAAGGATTTTCACTCTGCGGGGACAGAACGGAAAGAGGAGAGAGATGGAAACGGTAGAAAGAGAGTGAAAATAAGAAATCAACTTCAACTTTTAACTTTATTTGTCCCCGGAGGGCAATTGGTTTTTGCAGCAGGACATAAATACGATGCGACAATAGAAGAATACAGGGGGGGAAAAAAATACCCTACGGCAAATAATGGTGCGTCAAGCAGTTCAGGGCACTGTTTGTGTCTGTGTGGACGGACAGACAGACAGACAGACGGACAGACAGACGGACAGACGGACAGACGGACGGACAGACAGACAGACAGACAGACAGACAGACACACAGACACACAGACACACAGACAGACACACAGACAGACAGAGTCTCCATTGATCTGCCACTTCATCCACCACTTCATAAACTAAACTAATCTATGTATCCTCTCCTCGCTCTCATCTTTGGGGAAAACTTGTGTTTTGGTAGGACTAATATTGTCTAAGCCTTGTCCCTCCTCAGGGCATACAGCACACACACAGAGCTTATCCCATTCTGACCTGAGATCAGATTCTAAAAATGTTCTTCTACATCCTGACAGTTTTCTGAAAAAGCTACGTTTCTATATGTCAGTCGTTCTTCGATTTTTTCAAAAATAGCAGACCTACAAGCTCGTAGCGCGCCACTCGGTGGCGCGCTATGAGCTTGTAGATCTGCTATTTTTCAATAGCTATAAAGCATAACATAATGCTAACACAAAAATGGGTTCACGCCCCAAAATGGGTTATAAGGGGATTATTTAAAAATAACCAGTAGACAGAGAAACATCAGAACACAAGGAGGGAGGGTGGGATCTTTATAAAGATAGCAATTTAAAGGGATATGACACTTTCAAATCAAATGAACATTAAATAATATATATAAATAATGAATGGAAGAATCACAGGCCCCCCTCACTCATTAGAAGGATAATTAGAAGGATATATATATAGTTTTCAATTAATCTATCACGGTATAAAATGGAGTGTGACGTCACGTTACAAACATGTTTAAAAGTGAATTATCCCCGTTGCATTTAACTTCATTTTTAGAAACAAAAAAGGCACATAATCGCACAAACTATACCCGCATATTTCACAAGTTACTGCAATATTTCACCGCATAAAATCACATTAAAAAAAACCCTTAAAAATTGCGTGTTTAAAATCACATCAAAACCTGCATATTTCATCGCAAAATCAAAGATTTTAGCCCGCATAACCAAGGATCTTATAGCCCGCATAACCAAGGATCTTATAGACTTACAGTATAGACTGTTTTTCTGGAGGGTCTAAATGGCCTTTATTTGCCCCCATGTGAGAATGTGGCAAAAGGTCAGAGAGAGAGAGAGGGTGGTGAGCAATGTGCTGATTGGTATCGGCCCTCGGGATAATATGGCAGCTGACTAATACAGTACGTAAAAGATAAAGTCCTGCCGCACAGTGAACTGTCACTGCAAGCATATACAGTAGCTGATGACCTATGGTGATCACCATAACATAAACGCCAGGAAATTACATCTGGCCACAGAAGATCACAGGATCTATTGAATGTGACAAACTGACATATTGAGCCTTTGACACACAGTATAAGCCTTCCCCCTGCAGTAGGCTACCTTCACATTCAGTAGATCCTGTGATCTTCTGTGGCCAGATGGAATTTCCTGGCGTTTATTAGGACTATAGTAAACCATAAAAAAAAGAAATCACCAAAAAATGGTGTTAAACAATACATATTTAGCCCCAATGCTCGAATGCCCCCGCCCCCCCCTGTCAAAAACAGCTAAAATCCCTAAAACGAAAGAAAGCAGCAAATGAAAACACTCATCTTTTACTTTATCTAATAACAAACTAAAACATGAACCTTGGTTTAAAAAAAACTAAAGTTGTCCTTTAACCCATTCTGAACGGGAACCCATTTTGGTGTTATAGCATCATGTCGTGCTTTAGCTATTTAAAAATAGCAGATCTACAAGCTCGTAGCGCGCCACCGAGTGGCGCGCTACGAGCTTGTAGGTCTGCTATTTTGTTAAACTGTCAGGATTTAAGACATTTTTAGAATCTGATCTCAGGTCAAAATGCGTTAAAGAACCACCATTCTTCTGTGCGTTAGAATTCTTAGAATCTGATCTCAGGTCAGAATGGGTTAAAACAAAGGCGTGGGTACTGTGGAGGACGGTTGTGGGTATACTGCTGTCTGTGTGGTTAAAAAGGCTGGAAAAGGTCACGTTCACATCTAACGCAACAGCAGCGCTGATGCGTTTAATCTTCCCATTTAAGTACAGTATGCTCAAAACAAAAACCTCATGTATTTTTTAACCCATTCTGACCTGAGATCAGATTCATACGAGGTTTCACACTGGACACACACTGGTCTGATTAACCCATTCTGACCCGAGATCAGATTCTAAAAATGTCAAGTCGTTCTTCGATTTTTCAAAAATAGCAGACCTACAAGCTCGTAGCGCGCCACTCGGTGGCGCGCTATGAGCTTGTAGATCTGCTATTTTTCAATAGCTAAAGCATAACATGATGCTAACACCAAAATGGGTTCCCGGTCAGAATGGGTTAAGTGTTCTTCCAGGGTTCACTTACCCTTTATGACCGCCTCATTTATTATGAATTAAAAAGAACAAAAGAGCAAATAAATAAAACAAGAACTCTGCATGGCTCAAACCACAACTACACTATATTATCACTCCACTGGTTTTTAGTTTTCTTTTTTTCGGGGGGGGGGAGGTTTTTGGGGGGTCCCTTTTTACTATCTCTCACCTCTCAACGCACACTGTAAATCCCTGGAACATGTGACGCGTTTAAACCTAAACACCATGTGTGTGTAATAATAAAATGCCAACTGTTTATTAATGGTCATACAATACAGTAGAACACGAGTTCACTCAGAACACCTCACGAGAACACCTAGGGCTGTATTTTGCGTGTCTTAAGTACCAGGTCTTATTCCCTAACTTGAGTAAACTAAAGACCTGGAGGCGTGGTCAATGCTCTTTGGCCACTCAGAATAGCCAAATGGCATTGATCACGCCTCCAGGTCTTTAGTTTACTCAAGTTAGGGAATAAGACCTGGTACTTAAGACACGCAAAATACAGCCCATAGTGTTCAAATTCTAAACACCTATATAATATGACTGACTTTGATTGTAAAAAACTAAACACGTTTATGTGTTTAAAAAGTGTTACAGGCGATTAAACATGTTCTTCTGTTTATAATCTAAACACTGTGACACGTTTAAAAAGTGTTACAAATAAGTGTGTTAAAACAGTTTATAACCTAAACGCTTGGGTTTCGTGTGCTTTCAGTGCCTGTGTAACGAAATTGGATGCAGGGGACAAAAATAGAAAAAATACTTCCATGCACTTTATATAAAAAACGACAACAGACCCCAATCAATATGTCTGGTTTAAAAGGTGTGTGTGGGGGGGGGGGGGGGGTTGAGAGGTGCTGGGTAGGGGATGACAGGGCTATGTAAAGAAAGAATGGTCAGACCCATTATCGGGAGCTTTCTTAACCCATTTTGGGCGGAAACCCCTTTTGGTGTTTTAAACATTATGTTATGCTTTAGCTATTGAAAAATAGCAGATCTACAAGCTCATAGCGCGCCACCGAGTGGCGCGCTACGAGCATGTAGGTCTGCTATTTTTGAAAGATCGTGAAAATGCGGCACAAAAATCTTTGAATATATATTTCTTTCAGATCGAACGTTTTTAACTCAAATCTTTGCTTCGGGGGGGGGGGGGAATTAAAAGATTTCAGTGCACTGTGCCTACACATGTCGCGACCGCAGGTCGCGACATGTGTAGGCACAATGCAAGGAATAAATGCATTCGCCATGTATCCGAAGGAAGTCTGATCCAATCACTTTTAGATTTCTCCAGTTTAATCCTGAGTTTAAGTTTTTTAGTGTTCAAGATCTAATTTTAGGCATGTTTAAGCCTCGAGGAAAATCCGTGTTGAGGTTCTTAATCCACTGTTTTTCATTAAAACGTCTTTGTCCTACTGTCCAGTTAGGATTGTGTTGAAGTCCAGCGCATTTTAGAGCTCCAATGCCGTGCGCCATAAAATGTTGCACCAATCTTGTGGTTGTCTTTTTGGCATTGTTAATATTGTATCTGTGTCGTCCCAGCCTAGTACCTATTGTTTTACCTGTCTCTCCGACATATTGTAAACCACATTTTTCACATGTGATTAAATAAATGCAGTTGCTGGTTCTGGCTGTTATTTGTTGTTTAATCTCCAAGACGCGTTTTGTGGTTCTATTTTTTACTAATTGTTTGGGTTTGAAGTATTCTGGTCCCTGGCGTGCTGGTGTGTTGATTTCTTTTAGCTTGCTGTGTACTAGATAATCTTTAAGGTTTTTATTTTTTCTGTAGGCCGATATAATTTTATAATCTTTTAGAAGATCGTCTGTTCGGTTCTCAAAATTCCTTTTTATTCTGTTGTTGGCTAGTGTGCTCTGTGTTGAATAACTGGTTATCAGGGCCAATTTGGGGCCTGTATCTCGCACTTTTATTTCTAAGAAGGTTTTTTGGGCTTTCCGGAGGAAGGTCCTAGTGTATCCTCTTAGTCTGAGGGCATTAAATAGAGTTTTACAAGCTATTTTGAAATCACTTCTTTGCGTGCAAATCCTATGGAATCTTAGTAGTTGTGATTTGACTATTCCTGTGTAGGAGTGTGTCGGGTGGAATGACGTTTTGTGTAATAGGGCGTGAGTGTCTGTTTCTTTAAAGAATACTTTTAAGTCTAGTTTCCCATTTGTGTTAAAGTTTGGGCCCTTGAAGATTGTTACATCAAGAAAGTCAATCCTTTCTGTGTGTGTCACATATTTTATCGTTATGGATCTATGATGGCTATTTAAAACATCAATAAATTCCTGGAATTCTTCTTGGCTATGTTCCCATATTCCAAATATATCATCTAGAAATCTATAGTAATGTGTCGGTTTAAGTCTGCATTTTTCTAGTGCGGTCTGTTCCCATATGCTCATGTAAATGTTTGCATAAGATGGTGCAAATCTCTTTCCCATGGCCGTGCCTTTGATTTGTAAATAGAATTTGTTGTTAAAGGAAAAATCATTCTGGGTTAGATTTAAGTCTAGTAATTGGAGTATTTCCTCCTCTGGTCGACTTGTGTCTGGGTATTTACTAAAGACTTCCCTGACTGCTTGGAGTCCTGATTCTGTTTCAATGTTTGTGTAGAGGCTGTCTATATCTATTGAAAATAGAAGGGCCTCCTTTCCTACTTTAATAGCTTTAATTTTGTCCACAAAATCGTAAGTGTCTTTTATAAAACTGGGGTGTTTTATCGACAGTGGGTTCAGGAAATATTCAATAAACTCTGCTGTCTGATACGTCTCGCTGCCACAGTCCGACACAATTGGTCTCCCGGGTGGAATTTCATATGGTATTGTCCATGAATCCGGGCTTTTGTGTATTTTTGGTAAAAGATAAAATATCCTAGCCCGTGGGCTATCCTGTCCTATTAAGTATTGGTGTTGTTTGGCGTTTATGTGCCTTTTGTCCTTAAGACTGTTTATGATGGCTATGGCCTTCGTAGCTGTCTGCATGTAAATGGGTTGGTCTAATTGCCTATAATGGTCCTGATTGTTGAGCTGTCTCTCACCTTCTAAAAGGTATTGGTGTCGATCCATAATTACTATGCAGGAGCCTTTGTCTGCTGGTTTGATAATGATTTGTTTGTTGTTGATTAGTTCCCTAAGTGCCCTGGTTTGTTCTATTGTGAGATTATCTTTTTCCTTAATGTGTCCTGGTATGCGTGTTACCGTATTCATGTCCTTCTGCATCAGTCGTTTAAGACTGCTTGGGATTAAATTCTCAGGCGGTTCCCAGCTTGATTTTGGTCGAAAAGGCAGTATCTCCGTTCCTTGGTCCATTCCAAAGTGTGTAGCTAGTTTCAATCTGCGGTGATACTGAGAAAGGTCTTTCTTTAACCTGTTGGTTTGTTGTTTATAGATATCCAGTGTCGGGACAAAGGAAAGTCCCTTTTCCAGCAGTTCGGTCTGGTGTTGATCTGGCTGGAAGTAATGGGACAGATTAATTATGTTTGACTTGCCCCCCCTCCTTTCTGGGTTTATGGGGTCTATAAGTTTAAACTAGTAAGCCAATTTACAAGCATTGCTTTGCCTGTCTCTGTTGTCCAATGTACGTTATCAGGAACCACTTTAAACTCCCTGTCATCCAATTTAGGGAGGTAATTATAGGTAAAAATATTGCGATTTAGCTCTCTCATGTTATCCTTATCCTTTATTGAGAAATTAGTTGAGTAGTTGACTAAAGGGACATGGATACTTGCAGTTGGGAAGGCGTTCTGTGCTGCTGCGATGGCCTCTCTCAATGCCCTCTGCGCTTGTTTTGGAGCGTGGCCTCTCTCGTTTATCCCAACCGACAGGATGCAATAGGCTACAGTGGTGTTGCTCGGTATCCTCTCTAGTAGGGCCTTCGTATGTTGGAAGCCCATTCCTGGGTAGCAATCCACTTGCAGATCTGGTCGTGTCAGAGATGGAAGTTGGCTCATGTTTGAGTCTCCTATGATGAGGATGCTTTTCTTTGGGAATAGTCTCCAACGTTGGTTCTTCTTCCCGGTGTTGATGTGTTTGTAGACTTCCCCTGGGGTCCTTGGCTCGTCTATTTCTGGTTCATCTGATTCCTTTTCTCGGTTCTCTCCTGGGTCTGTCCTGGTCCTCCTAGGGGCTGCTTCTGTGTCCTGGGTCCGGTCCTGTGTAGTCTTCTTCTTTGTTGGTTCCGTCCTGTTGTGGTCAGTCCTCTGGGGTTTTGGCGTGCCATTTGGATTGGCTCTCCTACTTCGTGTTTGCCTCTGTGGTGGGCTCTTCTGTGGTGGTAGGGTCAGGGAGGGGAACTCTACTTCCGATAGATCCGTTCTAGGGGGGACCTGTACTATGGTTGGTAGTATTGTCTTGGAAATAAGTATGGTGGGGAACATGGGGGGGGTCGAGGTCAGAGAGGGTGGGGAGAGGGGGGCAGTGGATACACAAGGGGGGGGTTTTTTTGGAGAACGATGGGGAGTGGATATAGGTATATCAGGATCAGAGGAAGGAGGAGGAGGGAGGGGTGGGGGTAAAGTGGGAATAGGCAGAGAGACAGTAGTAGGAGGGGGAGGGGTAGAAATGACAGTTCTATTTGATCTGAGCTGTGTGATCATCAGTTGAGCTTTGTTTATCTCCAAATGTGTTAGTCTTTTCCCTAAGTTTTTTCTAGCCCATCTGATTGCTATGGTAAAGGCTTTTTTCTCCTCGTCCTCTGTTAAGTTATCTGTTAATTCTTGTTTGGTTGTGTTTAAGACTGTGGTGTAGTAGTGTGGGGGGGGGGTCCCTGGAACAACATATTTTCAGATGGGAGTCGGAGTCCAAATACATAATAATTCTATGGGTCCTTGACATGAAATATTGAGAACCACTGATACAGAAACATGAGTTTTTTTCCAAGAAAAGAAGACATTTTATAAAAAGACATTTCTTTAAATTTTCGACGTCAGGCCAAAATGGGTTAAAAGGCATGACATGGGGTCAGTTCTGTCGGGGGGGCTGTGTCGTGACTCCCAGCAGTGGTTTGCAGCACTTTGGATATCGTTGTTGTCTTCGGGCAAAACATATCTCCAAATATCTTTTTTTTTTTTTTTCCATAAACGAATGCCCTACTAAGTGGTGTCCAATGCCCGGTCAGTTTGGACCTGCGGTTCCATGAGAGAATGGCCGCCAAAACATTTGTTTTAAAGCTTTTGATGATATATTTTTTGATATCTTGTCTTTCTCTCATTTCTAACCTGTGCCCCTCTTTTTGTGATGCGTTTTTTTAACCTTATTTTTGAGCTATAATGGGATCATCTGAATTTCCCCTATTCGGGGATCAATAAAGTATCTATCTATCTATCTATCTATCTGTCTGTCTGTCTGTCTGTCTGTCTGTCTGTCTGTCTGTCTGTCTGTCTGTCTGTCTGTCTGTCTGTCTGTCTGTCTGTCTGTCTGTCTGTCTGTCTGTCTGTCTGTCTGTCTGTCTGTCTGTCTGTCTGTCTGTCTGTCTGTCTGTCTGTCTGTCTGTCTGTCTGTCTGTCTCTCTATCTATCTATCTATCTATCTATCTATCTATCTATCTCTCTCTCTCTCTCTCTCTCTCTCTCTCTCCTCTCTCTCTCTCTCTCTCTCTCTCTCTCTTCTCTCTATCTATCTCTCCCTCCCTCCCTCCCTCCATCCATCCATCCATCCATCCATCCATCCATCCCTCTCTCTCTCTCTCTCTCTCTCTGTCTCTCTCTCTGTCTCTCTCTCTCTCTCTCTCTATCTATCTATCTACTATCATATCTATCCATCCATCCATCCATCCATCCATCCATCCATCCATCCATCCATCCATCCATCCATCATCCATCCATCCATCCCTCCATCCCTCCCTCCTCCTCTCTCTCTCTCTCTGTCTCTCTCTGTCTCTCGTCTCTCTCTCTCTCTCTCTCTCTCTCTCTCTCTCTCTATCTATCTATCTATCTATCTATCTATCTATCTATCTATCCATCATCCATCCATCCATCCATCCATCCATCCATCATCCATCCATCCATCCATCCATCCATCCATCCATCCATCCATCCATCCATCATCCATCCATCCATCCATCCATCCATCCATCCATCCATCCATCCATCCATCCATCCATCCATCCATCCATCCATCCATCCCTCCCTCCCTCCCTCCCTCCCTCCCTCCCTCCCTCCCTCCTCCCTCCATCCATCCATCCATCCATCCATCCATCCATCCATCCATCCATCCATCCATCCATCCATCCATCCATCCATCCATCCATCCATCTATCTATCTAATCTAATATTATAACGGTCACATATCAAAGATCTGGCTCTATAATGTATAACCCGCCTCCATCCAACATTCTGCCTCGCGCTGCAGTTTAGATGAGAACACGTTCTCTCTGGACGGACAGTGACCTCACCTCCTTTAACGCATTCTGGGCGGGAACCCCTTTTGGTGTTAGCATTATGCTATGCTTTATAGCTATTGAAAAATAGCAGATCTACAAGCTCATAGCGCGCCACGCTACAAGCTTGTAGGGTCTGCTATTTTTTTTTTAATCGTGAAAATGTGCCTCAAATTTGGACTGTATTTTATCAGAAGGAACGTTTTTTTAACTCAAATCTTTGCTTCTGGAGGGAGGGTCCCTGGAACAACATATTTTCAGATGGGTGGGGGGGGAGGGGGGGGGTCTCGGAGGCCAATTACAGATCATTTTTGGGGGCCCTTGACATGAAATATTGAGTGATATATAGGCCTAGAAACAGGTTATTTCAGTAAACTGTCAGGATTTAGAAGACTTTTTTTCCCAGGCCTGAATGGGTTAATAGGCTCCTTGGGGGGGGGGGGGGGGAGAAGGCACATAAAGCTGATGGATAGATAGAACCTAGAACAACAGTGGGGGAAATTAATTAAGCTTATAGGGAAAAGTCACGGTGATGGCTGGGGCACATCTGTAATGATGGGGTTAGGCATGTAATGCGTGTGTGTGTGTGCGTACGTCTGTAAGTGCGTGCGTGCGTGTGCTGCTGTGTGTGTGTGTGTGTGTGTGTGTGTGTGTGTGTGTGTGTGTGGCAAGCTCTTTCAATTAGCCCACAAGGAAATTACCTCACTCCTATAGTCAGTATAATACCCCCCCCCCCCCCCCCCCCCCCCCCCCCCCCCCCCACCCCCCCCCCCCCCCCCCACACACACACACACACACACACACAACAAGCCAGTAAATCAGTCAGCCACCACAGCAGAGCAAGCCATCCAAGCAGTTGGTTTGTCAATCAGCCTGTCAGCCTGTCAGTCAGTGTGAGCTATACGCAACACCATAACCTGACTGTCAGACTGTATACAGTATACTGTTACAGTTTCTGAGGGGCGCTATAGCTCCTCCTATATACACTGTAAATCCCTGGAACATGTGACGTGTTTAAAACATAAACACCGCAGTGTGTAATAATGACATCGTGCCTCCATATATGGTCACGCTCGTGACATCACGCCTCCATATATATGGAGGCGGATGCGTGCGCGAGGTCGCTCCTCGCCCTCTAGGGTGTCTTAAGGCTCATACATACGTAAAGCTACACCGTTACGTCAGTCGCGGTGAGGATCAGCTATCACCGCGCGGACCGCGCGGACACAGACCCATCTCTCTGTTTTTACTATCAGACAAGTCTTTATCACCCCGTCCACTGATTGGTCTAGAAGTCGGGTAAACCACAGGGAGGCGGGGTCAATCCTTAACCATTTTGGCGGGGGAACCCCTTTTGGTGTTTTAAACATTGTTATAATTTCTATACAAGTTCGTAGCGCGCCACCGAGTGGCGCGCTACGAGCTTGTATAGGCCTGCTATTTTGAAAAATCGTGATGATATTTAATTCAGAAAACTGGAGGATTTAGAAGATTTCTTTTTTAATTTCGAGGTCAGCCTAAATGGGTTAAAAGGACATCACCGCGAGTGATCTTATCACCGTTTTAGGTGATAAGCTCTGTCACCTAAAACGGTGATAACCTATATCCCAAAAACTGGAGTATGTATGAGCCTTTGCTTTATTATACAAAGGCTTTCGCCACACTTTATACATTCAGGGTCTACACACACACACACACACACACACGCACGCACACACACACGCGCGCGCAGCGCGCACACACACACACACACACACACACACACACACACACACACAAGACACATTCACAGCTGGGGGGCTATACTCGTCATACACCCACAGCCTTCCACCATCTGCTCCGAAGCACTTAACCCATTCTGAACGGGAACCTATTTTGGTGTTCCAGCATCATGTTATGCTTTAGCTATTGAAAAATAGCAGATCTACAAGCTCATAGCGCGCCACCGAGTGGCGCGCTACGAGCTTGTAGGTCTGCTATTTTGAAAAATCGACTGACGTAGAAGACATTTTCTTTTAATCTGATCTCAGGTCAGAATGGAAAACTGCCAGGATGTAGAAGACATTTTTTTAGAATCTGATCTCAGGTCAGAATGGAAAACTGCCAGGATGTAGAAGACATTTTTTTAGAATCTGATCTCAGGTCAGAATGGAAAACTGCCAGGATGTAGAAGACATTTTTTTAGAATCTGATCTCAGGTCAGAATGGTAAACTGTCAGGATGTATAGAAGACATTTTTTTAGAATCTGATCTCAGGTCAGAATGGAAAACTGTCAGAATGTAGAAGACCTTTTTTTAGAATCTGATCTCAGGTCAGAATGGATTAAGGAAGCACT
>NC_137872.1:2739151-3042976 GCF_963924005.1 Protomyctophum bolini
TGGGCTATAACCCACCGTTTTTTTCATTTTTCATTTTTTTCAAATCCTCAAAAATGATGAAAACGGCGTGCCATAGTATGCCGTACGATATGGGCTATAGCCCACGGTCCAAAATGATGAGAAACGAGGCTAACTTTTTTTTTCAAAATTTCAAAAAACATGGGCTATAACCCACCGTTTTTTTCATTTTTCATTTTTTTCAAATCCTCAAAAATGATGAAAAACGGCGTGCCATAGTATGCCGTACGATATGGGCTATAGCCCACGGTCCAAAATGATGAGAAACGAGGCTAACTTTTTTTTTCAAAATTTCAAAAAACATGGGCTATAACCCACCGTTTTTTTCATTTTTCATTTTTTTCAAATCCTCAAAAATGATGAAAAACGGCGTGCCATAGTATGCCGTACGATATGGGCTATAGCCCACGGTCCAAAATGATGAGAAACGAGGCTAACTTTTTTTTTCAAAATTTCAAAAAACATGGGCTATAACCCACCGTTTTTTTCATTTTTCATTTTTTTCAAATCCTCAAAAATGATGAAAAACGGCGTGCCATAGTATGCCGTACGATATGGGCTATAGCCCACGGTCCAAAATGATGAGAAACGAGGCTAACTTTTTTTTTCAAAATTTCAAAAAACATGGCTATAACCCACCGTTTTTTTCATTTTTCATTTTTTTCAAATCCTCAAAAATGATGAAAAACGGCGTGCCATAGTATGCCGTACGATATGGGCTATAGCCCACGGTCCAAAATGATGAGAAACGAGGCTAACTTTTTTTTTCAAAATTTCAAAAAACATGGGCTATAACCCACCGTTTTTTTCATTTTTCATTTTTTTCAAATCCTCAAAAATGATGAAAAACGGCGTGCCATAGTATGCCGTACGATATGGGCTATAGCCCACGGTCCAAAATGATGAGAAACGAGGCTAACTTTTTTTTTCAAAATTTCAAAAACATGGGCTATAACCCACCGTTTTTTTCATTTTTCATTTTTTTCAAATCCTCAAAAATGATGAAAAACGGCGTGCCATAGTATGCCGTACGATATGGGCTATAGCCCACGGTCCAAAATGATGAGAAACGAGGCTAACTTTTTTTTTCAAAATTTCAAAAACATGGCTATAACCCACCGTTTTTTTCATTTTTCATTTTTTTCAAATCCTCAAAAATGATGAAAAACGGCGTGCCATAGTATGCCGTACGATATGGGCTATAGCCCACGGTCCAAAATGATGAGAAACGAGGCTAACTTTTTTTTTCAAAATTTCAAAAACCATGGGCTATAACCCACCGTTTTTTTCATTTTTCATTTTTTTCAAATCCTCAAAAATGATGAAAAACGGCGTGCCATAGTATGCCGTACGATATGGGCTATAGCCCACGGTCCAAAATGATGAGAAACGAGGCTAACTTTTTTTTTCAAAATTTCAAAAACCATGGGCTATAACCCACCGTTTTTTTCATTTTTCAATTTTTTCAAATCCTCAAAAATGATGAAAAACGCGTGCCATAGTATGCCGTACGATATGGGCTATAGCCCACGGTCCAAAATGATGAGAAACGAGGCTAACTTTTTTTTTCAAAATTTCAAAAAACATGGGCTATAACCCACCGTTTTTTTCATTTTTCATTTTTTTCAAATCCTCAAAAATGATGAAAAACGGCGTGCCATAGTATGCCGTACGATATGGGCTATAGCCCACGGTCCAAAATGATGAGAAACGAGGCTAACTTTTTTTTTAATTTCAAAAAACATGGGCTATAACCCACCGTTTTTTTCATTTTTCATTTTTTTCAAATCCTCAAAAATGATGAAAAACGGCGTGCCATAGTATGCCGTACGATATTATGGGCTATAGCCCACGGTCCAAAATGATGAGAAACGAGGCTAACTTTTTTTTTCAAAATTTCAAAAAACATGGGCTATAACCCACCGTTTTTTTCATTTTTCATTTTTTTCAAATCCTCAAAAATGATGAAAAACGGCGTGCCATAGTATGCCGTACGATATGGGCTATAGCCCACGGTCCAAAATGATGAGAAACGAGGCTAACTTTTTTTTTCAAAATTTCAAAAAACATGGGCTATAACCCACCGTTTTTTTCATTTTTCATTTTTTTCAAATCCTCAAAAATGATGAAAAACGGCGTGCCATAGTATGCCGTACGATATGGGCTATAGCCCACGGTCCAAAATGATGAGAAACGAGGCTAACTTTTTTTTTCAAAATTTCAAAAAACATGGGCTATAACCCACCGTTTTTTTTAATTTTTAATTTTTTTCAAATCCTCAAAAATGATGAAAAACGGCGTGCCATAGTATGCCGTACGATATGGGCTATAGCCCACGGTCCAAAATGATGAGAAACGAGGCTAACTTTTTTTTTCAAAATTTCAAAAAACATGGGCTATAACCCACCGTTTTTTTCATTTTTCATTTTTTTCAAATCCTCAAAAATGATGAAAAACGGCGTGCCATAGTATGCCGTACGATATGGGCTATAGCCCACGGTCCAAAATGATGAGAAACGAGGCTAACTTTTTTTTTCAAATTTTCAAAAAACATGGGCTATAACCCACCGTTTTTTTCATTTTTCATTTTTTTCAAATCCTCAAAAATGATGAAAAACGGCGTGCCATAGTATGCCGTACGATATGGGCTATAGCCCACGGTCCAAAATGATGAGAAACGAGGATAACTTTTTTTTTTCAAAATTTCAAAAAACATGGGCTATAACCCACCGTTTTTTTCATTTTTCATTTTTTTCAAATCCTCAAAAATGATGAAAAACGGCGTGCCATAGTATGCCGTACGATATGGGCTATAGCCCACGGTCCAAAATGATGAGAAACGAGGCTAACTTTTTTTTTCAAAATTTCAAAAAACATGGGCTATAACCCACCGTTTTTTTAATTTTTAATTTTTTTCAAATCCTCAAAAATGATGAAAAACGGCGTGCCATAGTATGCCGTACGATATGGGCTATAGCCCACGGTCCAAAATGATGAGAAACGAGGCTAACTTTTTTTTTCAAAATTTCAAAAAACATGGGCTATAACCCACCGTTTTTTTCATTTTTCATTTTTTTCAAATCCTCAAAAATGATGAAAAACGGCGTGCCATAGTATGCCGTACGATATGGGCTATAGCCCACGGTCCAAAATGATGAGAAACGAGGCTAACTTTTTTTTTCAAAATTTCAAAAAACATGGGCTATAACCCACCGTTTTTTTCATTTTTCATTTTTTTCAAATCCTCAAAAATGATGAAAAACGGCGTGCCATAGTATGCCGTACGATATGGGCTATAGCCCACGGTCCAAAATGATGAGAAACGAGGCTAACTTTTTTTTTCAAAATTTCAAAAAAAACCCACCGTTTTTTTCATTTTTCATTTTTTTCAAATCCTCAAAAATGATGAAAAACGGCGTGCCATAGTATGCCGTACGATATGGGCTATAGCCCACGGTCCAAAATGATGAGAAACGAGGCTAACTTTTTTTTTCAAAATTTCAAAAACCATGGGCTATAACCCACCGTTTTTTTCATTTTTCATTTTTTTCAAATCCTCAAAAATGATGAAAAACGGCGTGCCATAGTATGCCGTACGATATGGGCTATAGCCCACGGTCCAAAATGATGAGAAACGAGGCTAACTTTTTTTTTCAAAATTTCAAAAACCATGGGCTATAACCCACCGTTTTTTTCATTTTTCAATTTTTTCAAATCCTCAAAAATGATGAAAAACGCGTGCCATAGTATGCCGTACGATATGGGCTATAGCCCACGGTCCAAAATGATGAGAAACGAGGCTAACTTTTTTTTTCAAAATTTCAAAAAACATGGGCTATAACCCACCGTTTTTTTCATTTTTCATTTTTTTCAAATCCTCAAAAATGATGAAAAACGGCGTGCCATAGTATGCCGTACGATATGGGCTATAGCCCACGGTCCAAAATGATGAGAAACGAGGCTAACTTTTTTTTTTAATTTCAAAAAACATGGGCTATAACCCACCGTTTTTTTCATTTTTCATTTTTTCAAATCCTCAAAAATGATGAAAAACGGCGTGCCATAGTATGCCGTACGATATTATGGGCTATAGCCCACGGTCCAAAATGATGAGAAACGAGGCTAACTTTTTTTTTCAAAATTTCAAAAAACATGGGCTATAACCCACCGTTTTTTTCATTTTTCATTTTTTTCAAATCCTCAAAAATGATGAAAAACGGCGTGCCATAGTATGCCGTACGATATGGGCTATAGCCCACGGTCCAAAATGATGAGAAACGAGGCTAACTTTTTTTTTCAAAATTTCAAAAAACATGGGCTATAACCCACCGTTTTTTTCATTTTTCATTTTTTTCAAATCCTCAAAAATGATGAAAAACGGCGTGCCATAGTATGCCGTACGATATGGGCTATAGCCCACGGTCCAAAATGATGAGAAACGAGGCTAACTTTTTTTTTCAAAATTTCAAAAAACATGGGCTATAACCCACCGTTTTTTTTAATTTTTAATTTTTTTCAAATCCTCAAAAATGATGAAAAACGGCGTGCCATAGTATGCCGTACGATATGGGCTATAGCCCACGGTCCAAAATGATGAGAAACGAGGCTAACTTTTTTTTTCAAAATTTCAAAAAACATGGGCTATAACCCACCGTTTTTTTCATTTTTCATTTTTTTCAAATCCTCAAAAATGATGAAAAACGGCGTGCCATAGTATGCCGTACGATATGGGCTATAGCCCACGGTCCAAAATGATGAGAAACGAGGCTAACTTTTTTTTTCAAATTTTCAAAAAACATGGGCTATAACCCACCGTTTTTTTCATTTTTCATTTTTTTCAAATCCTCAAAAATGATGAAAAACGGCGTGCCATAGTATGCCGTACGATATGGGCTATAGCCCACGGTCCAAAATGATGAGAAACGAGGATAACTTTTTTTTTTTCAAAATTTCAAAAAACATGGGCTATAACCCACCGTTTTTTTCATTTTTCATTTTTTTCAAATCCTCAAAAATGATGAAAAACGGCGTGCCATAGTATGCCGTACGATATGGGCTATAGCCCACGGTCCAAAATGATGAGAAACGAGGCTAACTTTTTTTTTCAAAATTTCAAAAAACATGGGCTATAACCCACCGTTTTTTTTAATTTTTAATTTTTTTCAAATCCTCAAAAATGATGAAAAACGGCGTGCCATAGTATGCCGTACGATATGGGCTATAGCCCACGGTCCAAAATGATGAGAAACGAGGCTAACTTTTTTTTTCAAAATTTCAAAAAACATGGGCTATAACCCACCGTTTTTTTCATTTTTCATTTTTTTCAAATCCTCAAAAATGATGAAAAACGGCGTGCCATAGTATGCCGTACGATATGGGCTATAGCCCACGGTCCAAAATGATGAGAAACGAGGCTAACTTTTTTTTTCAAAATTTCAAAAAACATGGGCTATAACCCACCGTTTTTTTCATTTTTCATTTTTTTCAAATCCTCAAAAATGATGAAAAACGGCGTGCCATAGTATGCCGTACGATATGGGCTATAGCCCACGGTCCAAAATGATGAGAAACGAGGCTAACTTTTTTTTTCAAAATTTCAAAAAAGAACCCACCGTTTTTTTCATTTTTCATTTTTTTCAAATCCTCAAAAATGATGAAAAACGGCGTGCCATAGTATGCCGTACGATATGGGCTATAGCCCACGGTCCAAAATGATGAGAAACGAGGCTAACTTTTTTTTTCAAAATTTCAAAAACCATGGGCTATAACCCACCGTTTTTTTCATTTTTCATTTTTTTCAAATCCTCAAAAATGATGAAAAACGGCGTGCCATAGTATGCCGTACGATATGGGCTATAGCCCACGGTCCAAAATGATGAGAAACGAGGCTAACTTTTTTTTTCAAAATTTCAAAAACCATGGGCTATAACCCACCGTTTTTTTCATTTTTCATTTTTTCAAATCCTCAAAAATGATGAAAAACGGCGTGCCATAGTATGCCGTACGATATGGGCTATAGCCCACGGTCCAAAATGATGAGAAACGAGGCTAACTTTTTTTTTCAAAATTTCAAAAAACATGGGCTATAACCCACCGTTTTTTTCATTTTTCATTTTTTTCAAATCCTCAAAAATGATGAAAAACGGCGTGCCATAGTATGCCGTACGATATGGGCTATAGCCCACGGTCCAAAATGATGAGAAACGAGGCTAACTTTTTTTTTTAAATTTCAAAAAACATGGGCTATAACCCACCGTTTTTTTCATTTTTCATTTTTTTCAAATCCTCAAAAATGATGAAAAACGGCGTGCCATAGTATGCCGTACGATATATGGGCTATAGCCCACGGTCCAAAATGATGAGAAACGAGGCTAACTTTTTTTTTCAAAATTTCAAAAAACATGGGCTATAACCCACCGTTTTTTTCATTTTTCATTTTTTTCAAATCCTCAAAAATGATGAAAAACGGCGTGCCATAGTATGCCGTACGATATGGGCTATAGCCCACGGTCCAAAATGATGAGAAACGAGGCTAACTTTTTTTTTCAAAATTTCAAAAAACATGGGCTATAACCCACCGTTTTTTTCATTTTTCATTTTTTTCAAATCCTCAAAAATGATGAAAAACGGCGTGCCATAGTATGCCGTACGATATGGGCTATAGCCCACGGTCCAAAATGATGAGAAACGAGGCTAACTTTTTTTTTCAAAATTTCAAAAAACATGGGCTATAACCCACCGTTTTTTTTAATTTTTAATTTTTTTCAAATCCTCAAAAATGATGAAAAACGGCGTGCCATAGTATGCCGTACGATATGGGCTATAGCCCACGGTCCAAAATGATGAGAAACGAGGCTAACTTTTTTTTTCAAAATTTCAAAAAACATGGGCTATAACCCACCGTTTTTTTCATTTTTCATTTTTTTCAAATCCTCAAAAATGATGAAAAACGGCGTGCCATAGTATGCCGTACGATATGGGCTATAGCCCACGGTCCAAAATGATGAGAAACGAGGCTAACTTTTTTTTTCAAATTTCAAAAAACATGGGCTATAACCCACCGTTTTTTTCATTTTTCATTTTTTTCAAATCCTCAAAAATGATGAAAAACGGCGTGCCATAGTATGCCGTACGATATGGGCTATAGCCCACGGTCCAAAATGATGAGAAACGAGGATAACTTTTTTTTTTCAAAATTTCAAAAAACATGGGCTATAACCCACCGTTTTTTTCATTTTTCATTTTTTTCAAATCCTCAAAAATGATGAAAAACGGCGTGCCATAGTATGCCGTACGATATGGGCTATAGCCCACGGTCCAAAATGATGAGAAACGAGGCTAACTTTTTTTTTCAAAATTTCAAAAAACATGGGCTATAACCCACCGTTTTTTTTAATTTTAATTTTTTTCAAATCCTCAAAAATGATGAAAAACGGCGTGCCATAGTATGCCGTACGATATGGGCTATAGCCCACGGTCCAAAATGATGAGAAACGAGGCTAACTTTTTTTTTCAAAATTTCAAAAAACATGGGCCCACCGTTTTTTTCATTTTCATTTTTTTCAAATCCTCAAAAATGATGAAAAACGGCGTGCCATAGTATGCCGTACGATATGGGCTATAGCCCACGGTCCAAAATGATGAGAAACGAGGATAACTTTTTTTTTTCAAATTTCAAAAAACATGGGCTATAACCCACCGTTTTTTTCATTTTTCATTTTTTTCAAATCCTCAAAAATGATGAAAAACGGCGTGCCATAGTATGCCGTACGATATGGGCTATATCCCACGGTCCAAAATGATGAGAAACGAGGCTAACTTTTTTTTTCAAAATTTCAAAAAACATGGGCTATAACCCACCGTTTTTTTCATTTTTCATTTTTTCAAATCCTCAAAAATGATGAAAAACGGCGTGCCATAGTATGCCGTACGATATGGGCTATAGCCCACGGTCCAAAATGATGAGAAACGAGGCTAACTTTTTTTTCAAAATTTCAAAAAACATGGGCTATAACCCACCGTTTTTTTTCATTTTTCATTTTTTTCAAATCCTCAAAATGATGAAAAACGGCGTGCCTTGGTATGCCGTACGATATGGGCTATAGCCCACGGTCCAAAATGATGAGAAACGAGGCTAACTTTTTTTTCAAAATTTCAAAAAACATGGGCTATAACCCACCGTTTTTTTCATTTTTCATTTTTTTCAAATCCTCAAAAATGATGAAAAACGGCGTGCCATAGTATGCCGTACGATATGGGCTATAGCCCACGGTCCAAAATGATGAGAAACGAGGCTAACTTTTTTTTTCAAAATTTCAAAAAACATGGGCTATAACCCACCGTTTTTTTCATTTTTCATTTTTTTCAAATCCTCAAAAATGATGAAAAACGGCGTGCCATAGTATGCCGTACGATATGGGCTATAGCCCACGGTCCAAAATGATGAGAAACGAGGCTAACTTTTTTTTTCAAATTTTCAAAAAACATGGGCTATAACCCACCGTTTTTTTCATTTTTCATTTTTTTCAAATCCTCAAAAATGATGAAAAACGGCGTGCCATAGTATGCCGTACGATATGGGCTATAGCCCACGGTCCAAAATGATGAGAAACGAGGATAACTTTTTTTTTTCAAAATTTCAAAAAACATGGGCTATAACCCACCGTTTTTTTCATTTTTCATTTTTTTCAAATCCTCAAAAATGATGAAAAACGGCGTGCCATAGTATGCCGTACGATATGGGCTATAGCCCACGGTCCAAAATGATGAGAAACGAGGCTAACTTTTTTTTTCAAAATTTCAAAAAACATGGGCTATAACCCACCGTTTTTTTATTTTTAATTTTTTTCAAATCCTCAAAAATGATGAAAAACGGCGTGCCATAGTATGCCGTACGATATGGGCTATAGCCCACGGTCCAAAATGATGAGAAACGAGGCTAACTTTTTTTTTCAAAATTTCAAAAAACATGGGCTATAACCCACCGTTTTTTTCATTTTTCATTTTTTTCAAATCCTCAAAAATGATGAAAAACGGCGTGCCATAGTATGCCGTACGATATGGGCTATAGCCCACGGTCCAAAATGATGAGAAACGAGGATAACTTTTTTTTTTCAAAATTTCAAAAAACATGGGCTATAACCCACCGTTTTTTTCATTTTTCATTTTTTTCAAATCCTCAAAAATGATGAAAAACGGCGTGCCATAGTATGCCGTACGATATGGGCTATATCCCACGGTCCAAAATGATGAGAAACGAGGCTAACTTTTTTTTTCAAAATTTCAAAAAACATGGGCTATAACCCACCGTTTTTTTCATTTTTCATTTTTTCAAATCCTCAAAAATGATGAAAAACGGCGTGCCATAGTATGCCGTACGATATGGGCTATAGCCCACGGTCCAAAATGATGAGAAACGAGGCTAACTTTTTTTTTCAAAATTTCAAAAAACATGGGCTATAACCCACCGTTTTTTTCATTTTTCATTTTTTTCAAATCCTCAAAAATGATGAAAAACGGCGTGCCTTGGTATGCCGTACGATATGGGCTATAGCCCACGGTCCAAAATGATGAGAAACGAGGCAAACTTTTTTTTTCAAAATTTCAAAAAACATGGGCTATAACCCACCGTTTTTTTCATTTTTCATTTTTTTCAAATCCTCAAAAATGATGAAAAACGGCGTGCCATAGTATGCCGTACGATATGGGCTATAGCCCACGGTCCAAAATGATGAGAAACGAGGCTAACTTTTTTTTTCAAAATTTCAAAAAACATGGGCTATAACCCACCGTTTTTTTCATTTTTCATTTTTTTCAAATCCTCAAAAATGATGAAAAACGGCGTGCCATAGTATGCCGTACGATATGGGCTATAGCCCACGGTCCAAAATGATGAGAAACGAGGCTAACTTTTTTTTTCAAAATTTCAAAAAACATGGGCTATAACCCACCGTTTTTTTCATTTTTCATTTTTTTCAAATCCTCAAAAATGATGAAAAACGGCGTGCCATAGTATGCCGTACGATATGGGCTATAGCCCACGGTCGAAAATGATTTGAAACGAGGCTAACTTTTTTTTTCAAAATTTCAAAAAACATGGGCTATAACCCACCGTTTTTTTCATTTTTCATTTTTTTCAAATCCTCAAAAATGATGAAAAACGGCGTGCCATAGTATGCCGTACGATATGGGCTATAGCCCACGGTCCAAAATGATGAGAAACGAGGCTAACTTTTTTTTTCAAAATTTCAAAAAACATGGGCTATAACCCACCGTTTTTTTCATTTTTCATTTTTTTCAAATCCTCAAAAATGATGAAAAACGGCGTGCCATAGTATGCCGTACGATATGGGCTATAGCCCACGGTCCAAAATGATGAGAAACGAGGCTAACTTTTTTTTTCAAAATTTCAAAAAACATGGGCTATAACCCACCGTTTTTTTCATTTTTCATTTTTTTCAAATCCTCAAAAATGATGAAAAACGGCATGCCATAGTATGCCGTACGATATGGGCTATAGCCCACGGTCCAAAATGATGAGAAACGAGGCTAACTTTTTTTTTCAAAATTTCAAAAAACATGGGCTATAACCCACCGTTTTTTTCATTTTTCATTTTTTTCAAATCCTCAAAAATGATGAAAAACGGCGTGCCATAGTATGCCGTACGATATGGGCTATAGCCCACGGTCCAAAATGATGAGAAACGAGGCTAACTTTTTTTTTCAAAATTTCAAAAAACATGGGCTATAACCCACCGTTTTTTTCATTTTTCATTTTTTTCAAATCCTCAAAAATGATGAAAAACGGCGTGCCATAGTATGCCGTACGATATGGGCTATAGCCCACGGTCGAAAATGATTTGAAACGAGGCTAACTTTTTTTTTCAAAATTTCAAAAAACATGGGCTATAACCCACCGTTTTTTTCATTTTTCATTTTTTTCAAATCCTCAAAAATGATGAAAAACGGCGTGCCATAGTATGCCGTACGATATGGGCTATAGCCCACGGTCCAAAATGATGAGAAACGAGGCTAACTTTTTTTTTCAAAATTTCAAAAAACATGGGCTATAACCCACCGTTTTTTTCATTTTTCATTTTTTTCAAATCCTCAAAAATGATGAAAAACGGCGTGCCATAGTATGCCGTACGATATGGGCTATAGCCCACGGTCGAAAATGATGAGAAACGAGGCTAACTTTTTTTTTCAAAATTTCAAAAAACATGGGCTATAACCCACCGTTTTTTTCATTTTTCATTTTTTTCAAATCCTCAAAAATGATGAAAAACGGCGTGCCATAGTATGCCGTACGATATGGGCTATAGCCCACGGTCCAAAATGATGAGAAACGAGGCTAACTTTTTTTTTCAAAATTTCAAAAAACATGGGCTATAACCCACCGTTTTTTTCATTTTTCATTTTTTTCAAATCCTCAAAAATGATGAAAAACGGCGTGCCATAGTATGCCGTACGATATGGGCTATAGCCCACGGTCGAAAATGATTTGAAACGAGGCTAACTTTTTTTTTCAAAATTTCAAAAAACATGGGCTATAACCCACCGTTTTTTTCATTTTTCATTTTTTTCAAATCCTCAAAAATGATGAAAAACGGCGTGCCATAGTATGCCGTACGATATGGGCTATAGCCCACGGTCCAAAATGATGAGAAACGAGGCTAACTTTTTTTTCAAATTTCAAAAAACATGGGCTATAACCCACCGTTTTTTTCATTTTTCATTTTTTTCAAATCCTCAAAAATGATGAAAAACGGCGTGCCATAGTATGCCGTACGATATGGGCTATAGCCCACGGTCCAAAATGATGAGAAACGAGGCTAACTTTTTTTTTCAAAATTTCAAAAACATGGGCTATAACCCACCGTTTTTTTCATTTTTCATTTTTTTCAAATCCTCAAAAATGATGAAAAACGGCGTGCCATAGTATGCCGTACGATATGGGCTATAGCCCACGGTCGAAAATGATTTGAAACGAGGCTAACTTTTTTTTCAAAATTTCAAAAAACATGGGCTATAACCCACCGTTTTTTTCATTTTTCATTTTTTTCAAATCCTCAAAAATGATGAAAAACGGCGTGCCATAGTATGCCGTACGATATGGGCTATAGCCCACGGTCCAAAATGATGAGAAACGAGGCTAACTTTTTTTTTCAAAATTTCAAAAAACATGGGCTATAACCCACCGTTTTTTTCATTTTTCATTTTTTTCAAATCCTCAAAAATGATGAAAAACGGCGTGCCATAGTATGCCGTACGATATGGGCTATAGCCCACGGTCGAAAATGATTTGAAACGAGGCTAACTTTTTTTTTCAAAATTTCAAAAAACATGGGCTATAACCCACCGTTTTTTTCATTTTTCATTTTTTTCAAATCCTCAAAAATGATGAAAAACGGCGTGCCATAGTATGCCGTACGATATGGGCTATAGCCCACGGTCCAAAATGATGAGAAACGAGGCTAACTTTTTTTTTCAAAATTTCAAAAAACATGGGCTATAACCCACCGTTTTTTTCATTTTTCATTTTTTTCAAATCCTCAAAAATGATGAAAAACGGCGTGCCATAGTATGCCGTACGATATGGGCTATAGCCCACGGTCGAAAATGATTTGAAACGAGGCTAACTTTTTTTTTCAAAATTTCAAAAAACATGGGCTATAACCCACCGTTTTTTTCATTTTTCATTTTTTTCAAATCCTCAAAAATGATGAAAAACGGCGTGCCATAGTATGCCGTACGATATGGGCTATAGCCCACGGTCCAAAATGATGAGAAACGAGGCTAACTTTTTTTTTCAAAATTTCAAAAAACATGGGCTATAACCCACCGTTTTTTTCATTTTTCATTTTTTTCAAATCCTCAAAAATGATGAAAAACGGCATGCCATAGTATGCCGTACGATATGGGCTATAGCCCACGGTCCAAAATGATGAGAAACGAGGCTAACTTTTTTTTTCAAAATTTCAAAAAACATGGGCTATAACCCACCGTTTTTTTCATTTTTCATTTTTTTCAAATCCTCAAAAATGATGAAAAACGGCGTGCCATAGTATGCCGTACGATATGGGCTATAGCCCACGGTCCAAAATGATGAGAAACGAGGCTAACTTTTTTTTTCAAAATTTCAAAAAACATGGGCTATAACCCACCGTTTTTTTCATTTTTCATTTTTTTCAAATCCTCAAAAATGATGAAAAACGGCGTGCCATAGTATGCCGTACGATATGGGCTATAGCCCACGGTCCAAAATGATGAGAAACGAGGCTAACTTTTTTTTTCAAAATTTCAAAAAACATGGGCTATAACCCACCGTTTTTTTCATTTTTCATTTTTTTCAAATCCTCAAAAATGATGAAAAACGGCATGCCATAGTATGCCGTACGATATGGGCTATAGCCCACGGTCCAAAATGATGAGAAACGAGGCTAACTTTTTTTTTCAAAATTTCAAAAAACATGGGCTATAACCCACCGTTTTTTTCATTTTTCATTTTTTTCAAATCCTCAAAAATGATGAAAAACGGCGTGCCATAGTATGCCGTACGATATGGGCTATAGCCCACGGTCCAAAATGATGAGAAACGAGGATAACTTTTTTTTTTCAAAATTTCAAAAAACATGGGCTATAACCCACCGTTTTTTTCATTTTTCATTTTTTTCAAATCCTCAAAAATGATGAAAAACGGCGTGCCATAGTATGCCGTACGATATGGGCTATAGCCCACGGTCCAAAATGATGAGAAACGAGGCTAACTTTTTTTTTCAA
Organism: Protomyctophum bolini; assembly: GCF_963924005.1. Taxonomy (NCBI): domain Eukaryota; kingdom Metazoa; phylum Chordata; class Actinopteri; order Myctophiformes; family Myctophidae; genus Protomyctophum; species Protomyctophum bolini. The sequence continues at coordinate 2,752,952 of NC_137872.1, forward strand.
AATTTCAAAAAACATGGGCTATAACCCACCGTTTTTTTCATTTTTCATTTTTTTCAAATCCTCAAAAATGATGAAAAACGGCGTGCCATAGTATGCCGTACGATATGGGCTATAGCCCACGGTCCAAAATGATGAGAAACGAGGCTAACTTTTTTTTTCAAAATTTCAAAAAACATGGGCTATAACCCACCGTTTTTTTCATTTTTCATTTTTTTCAAATCCTCAAAAATGATGAAAAACGGCGTGCCTTGGTATGCCGTACGATATGGGCTATAGCCCACGGTCCAAAATGATGAGAAACGAGGCTAACTTTTTTTTTCAAAATTTCAAAAAACATGGGCTATAACCCACCGTTTTTTTCAATTTTCATTTTTTTCAAATCCTCAAAAATGATGAAAAACGGCGTGCCATAGTATGCCGTACGATATGGGCTATAGCCCACGGTCCAAAATGATGAGAAACGAGGCTAACTTTTTTTTTCAAAATTTCAAAAAACATGGGCTATAACCCACCGTTTTTTTCATTTTTAATTTTTTTCAAATCCTCAAAAATGATGAAAAACGGCGTGCCATAGTATGCCGTACGATATGAGCTATAGCCCACGGTCCAAAATGATGAGAAACGAGGCTAACTTTTTTTTTCAAAATTTCAAAAAACATGGGCTATAACCCACCGTTTTTTTCATTTTTCATTTTTTTCAAATCGTCAAAAATGATGAAAAACGGCGTGCCATAGTATGCCGTACGATATGGGCTATAGCCCACGGTCCAAAATGATGAGAAACGAGGATAACTTTTTTTTTTCAAAATTTCAAAAAACATGGGCTATAACCCACCGTTTTTTTCATTTTTCATTTTTTTCAAATCCTCAAAAATGATGAAAAACGGCGTGCCATAGTATGCCGTACGATATGGGCTATAGCCCACGGTCCAAAATGATGAGAAACGAGGCTAACTTTTTTTTTCAAAATTTCAAAAAACATGGGCTATAACCCACCGTTTTTTTCATTTTTCATTTTTTTCAAATCCTCAAAAATGATGAAAAACGGCGTGCCATAGTATGCCGTACGATATGGGCTATAGCCCACGGTCCAAAATGATGAGAAACGAGGCTAACTTTTTTTTTCAAAATTTCAAAAAACATGGGCTATAACCCACCGTTTTTTCATTTTTCATTTTTTTCAAATCCTCAAAAATGATGAAAAACGGCGTGCCTTGGTATGCCGTACGATATGGGCTATAGCCCACGGTCCAAAATGATGAGAAACGAGGCTAACTTTTTTTTTCAAAATTTCAAAAAACATGGGCTATAACCCACCGTTTTTTTCATTTTTCATTTTTTTCAAATCCTCAAAAATGATGAAAAACGGCGTGCCATAGTATGCCGTACGATATGGGCTATAGCCCACGGTCCAAAATGATGAGAAACGAGGCTAACTTTTTTTTTCAAAATTTCAAAAAACATGGGCTATAACCCACCGTTTTTTTCATTTTTCATTTTTTTCAAATCCTCAAAAATGATGAAAAACGGCGTGCCATAGTATGCCGTACGATATGGGCTATAGCCCACGGTCCAAAATGATGAGAAACGAGGCTAACTTTTTTTTTCAAAATTTCAAAAAACATGGGCTATAACCCACCGTTTTTTTCATTTTTCATTTTTTTCAAATCCTCAAAAATGATGAAAAACGGCGTGCCATAGTATGCCGTACGATATGAGCTATAGCCCACGGTCCAAAATGATGAGAAACGAGGCTAACTTTTTTTTTTAATTTAAAAAAACATGGGCTATAACCCACCGTTTTTTTCATTTTTCATTTTTTTCAAATCCTCAAAAATGATGAAAAACGGCGTGCCATAGTATGCCGTACGATATTATGGGCTATAGCCCACGGTCCAAAATGATGAGAAACGAGGCTAACTTTTTTTTTCAAAATTTCAAAAAACATGGGCTATAACCCACCGTTTTTTTCATTTTTCATTTTTTTCAAATCCTCAAAAATGATGAAAAACGGCGTGCCATAGTATGCCGTACGATATGGGCTATAGCCCACGGTCCAAAATGATGAGAAACGAGGCTAACTTTTTTTTTCAAAATTTCAAAAAACATGGGCTATAACCCACCGTTTTTTTCATTTTTCATTTTTTTCAAATCCTCAAAAATGATGAAAAACGGCGTGCCATAGTATGCCGTACGATATGGGCTATAGCCCACGGTCCAAAATGATGAGAAACGAGGCTAACTTTTTTTTTCAAAATTTCAAAAAACATGGGCTATAACCCACCGTTTTTTTTAATTTTTAATTTTTTTCAAATCCTCAAAAATGATGAAAAACGGCGTGCCATAGTATGCCGTACGATATGGGCTATAGCCCACGGTCCAAAATGATGAGAAACGAGGCTAACTTTTTTTTTCAAAATTTCAAAAAACATGGGCTATAACCCACCGTTTTTTTCATTTTTCATTTTTTTCAAATCCTCAAAAATGATGAAAAACGGCGTGCCATAGTATGCCGTACGATATGGGCTATAGCCCACGGTCCAAAATGATGAGAAACGAGGCTAACTTTTTTTTTTAAATTTTCAAAAAACATGGGCTATAACCCACCGTTTTTTTCATTTTTCATTTTTTTCAAATCCTCAAAAATGATGAAAAACGGCGTGCCATAGTATGCCGTACGATATGGGCTATAACCCACGGTCCAAAATGATGAGAAACGAGGCTAACTTTTTTTTTCAAAATTTCAAAAAACATGGGCTATAACCCACCGTTTTTTTCATTTTTCATTTTTTTCAAATCCTCAAAAATGATGAAAAACGGCGTGCCATAGTATGCCGTACGATATGGGCTATAACCCACGGTCCAAAATGATGAGAAACGAGGCTAACTTTTTTTTTCAAAATTTCAAAAAACATGGGCTATAACCCACCGTTTTTTTCATTTTTAATTTTTTTCAAATCCTCAAAAATGATGAAAAGCGGCGTGCCATAGTATGCCGTATGATATGGGCTATAACCCACGGTCCAAAATGATGAGAAACGAGGCTAACTTTTTTTTTCAAAATTTCAAAAAACATGGGCTATAACCCACCGTTTTTTTCATTTTTCATTTTTTTCAAATCCTCAAAAATGATGAAAAACGGCGTGCCATAGTATGCCGTACGATATGGGCTATAGCCCACGGTCCAAAATGATGAGAAACGAGGCTAACTTTTTTTTTTCAAAATTTCAAAAAACATGGGCTATAACCCACCGTTTTTTTCATTTTTCATTTTTTTCAAATCCTCAAAAATGATGAAAAACGGCGTGCCATAGTATGCCGTACGATATGGGCTATAGCCCACGGTCCAAAATGATGAGAAACGAGGCTAACTTTTTTTTTCAAAATTTCAAAAAACATGGGCTATAACCCACCGTTTTTTTCAATTTTCATTTTTTTCAAATCCTCAAAAATGATGAAAAACGGCGTGCCATAGTATGCCGTACGATATGGGCTATAGCCCACGGTCCAAAATGATGAGAAACGAGGCTAACTTTTTTTTTCAAAATTTCAAAAAACATGGGCTATAACCCACCGTTTTTTTCATTTTTCATTTTTTTCAAATCCTCAAAAATGATGAAAAACGGCGTGCCATAGTATGCCGTACGATGGGCTATAGCCCATATCGTATCATTTTTGAGGATTTGAAAAAAATGAAAAATGAAAAAAACGGTGGGTTATAGCCCATGTTTTTTGAAATTTTGAAAAAAAAAGTTAGCCTCGTTTCTCATCATTTTGGACCGTGGGCTATAGCCCATATCGTACGGCATACTATGGCACGCCGTTTTTCATCATTTTTGAGGATTTGAAAAAAATGAAAAATGAAAAAAACGGTGGGTTATAGCCCATGTTTTTTGAAATTTTGAAAAAAAAAGTTAGCCTCGTTTCTCATCATTTTGGACCGTGGGCTATAGCCCATATCGTACGGCATACTATGGCACGCCGTTTTTCATCATTTTTGAGGATTTGAAAAAAATGAAAAATGAAAAAAACGGTGGGTTATAGCCCATGTTTTTTGAAATTTTGAAAAAAAAAGTTAGCCTCGTTTCTCATCATTTTGGACCGTGGGCTATAGCCCATATCGTACGGCATACTATGGCACGCCGTTTTTCATCATTTTTGAGGATTTGAAAAAAATGAAAAATGAAAAAAACGGTGGGTTATAGCCCATGTTTTTTGAAATTTTGAAAAAAAAAGTTAGCCTCGTTTCTCATCATTTTGGACCGTGGGCTATAGCCCATATCGTACGGCATACTATGGCACGCCGTTTTTCATCATTTTTGAGGATTTGAAAAAAATGAAAAATGAAAAAAACGGTGGGTTATAGCCCATGTTTTTTGAAATTTTGAAAAAAAAAGTTAGCCTCGTTTCTCATCATTTTGGACCGTGGGCTATAGCCCATATCGTACGGCATACTATGGCACGCCGTTTTTCATCATTTTTGAGGATTTGAAAAAAATGAAAAATGAAAAAAACGGTGGGTTATAGCCCATGTTTTTGAAATTTTGAAAAAAAATGTTAGCCTCGTTTCTCATCATTTTGGACCGTGGGCTATAGCCCATATCGTACGGCATACTATGGCACGCCGTTTTTCATCATTTTTGAGGATTTGAAAAAAATGAAAAATGAAAAAAACGGTGGGTTATAGCCCATGTTTTTTGAAATTTTGAAAAAAAAAGTTAGCCTCGTTTCTCATCATTTTGGACCGGGGGCTATAGCCCATATCGTACGGCATACTATGGCACGCCGTTTTTCATCATTTTTGAGGATTTGAAAAAAATGAAAAATGAAAAAAACGGTGGGTTATAGCCCATGTTTTTTGAATTTTTGAAAAAAAAAGTTAGCCTCGTTTCTCATCATTTTGGACCGTGGGCTATAGCCCATATCATACGGCATACTATGGCACGCCGTTTTTCATCATTTTTGAGGATTTGAAAAAAATGAAAAATGAAAAAAACGGTGGGTTATAGCTCATGTTTTTTGAAATTTTGAAAAAAAAAGTTAGCCTCGTTTCTCATCATTTTGGACCGTGGGCTATAGCCCATATCGTACGGCATACTATGGCACGCCGTTTTTCATCATTTTTGAGGATTTGAAAAAAAAAAAAAACGCAGCGCACTTTCTCAATACACGCGTGCCTCCAAACATTTGCGAGCCAGTCGCGCAAAACAAACCCAAACAGGTAAATCACACAGCATGTTGCATCCTTCTCAATGTTGCTTGCTTAATCGTTCGTTTGATTTATCCATACATCGCCCTGTGTGTGTGTCGCGAACCGAAACAGGTAATCACACAGCATGTTGCATGCTTCTCAATGTTGCGTGCTTAATCATTTAATTTATCCATACATCGCAATTGCGCGTGTACGCTGAACCTGCACACTCATGCACTATCCATTCCATGCACATTATTAGTCGCCTATATTTACTACAGTAGACTATGCCTACACGCTGGCCCCAGTGTGTGTGTGTGTGTGTGTGCCCCTCCACCCTCCCCCATGGCGCTGGCGCTGTGGAATGTCCATCTAAAAAGGAACAGTGAACCTCACGACGGCCATTTACGCAAAGCACGCCAATTGTTGCAGCCTACACAGATCTATTCAGGCCCATTCAATTAATCAATCACTACATTAGTTGCCTGTTCAATCTATCATCTTTTGTTTTACTGCCCATTATATGAAGCATTAACACATGTATTATTTTGTAAAATGACAACCATCTGTGCAGACTTTTTCTGGTTGGAGGACTATGAAAAACTGGAATTATGTTTTAGGAAAGGTACTTTTGCTTTGGCAGACTTTTTATGCAGGGCGTGGGAAATAAGGCAGAATGTTTTGTTTGTGTAAAAAAAAAAAAAGGGAATATCAACAAAACATATCTGTTTATTGTACACAATGCAATATTGAATGCAATGATATGGTGTGTCCTGTAAGCCCATGTGGGCGAAATTCTAGTCATTATAATACAGAAATCAAACAGTGGGCTTTAGACATGGTTGGAAGTAGTTAATCTATCCTAGCAGATTTTGAAAGATTTGAGTCTGAAGTCTCCTTTCACGCTGACGTAGCTCATGACGTCCCTGATGTCACAGTTACAGAACTGAACCTCCTCTCCACCAGGGAGCTCCACTGTAAACGTCTCTCCAGTCATCTTCACCACAATCTAGAAGAAAGACAAACATTAAGAATAAGACAATACAACAAATTGAGCTCAGTATCCATTATTTGAATTAAGGATTAGATGTCACAAACATTGTGTATTTTCGATTGAGCCTTTTGACTTTGGCTTTTTGCTTTCAGGAAGAAACCAAAATTACACAAGGAAGACATATTTGAATATTCTATTACACCTGGGGGTCTAATTAAAGTAATGTTAACTCCATAGACGCATACAAAACATACAACAAACGTACAAAAATCACAGAACTCCATATTTAAACAAACAAACATCTAGAAGGATATAGGCCTAATATAACGATGATGAAAACATCACCATTCTGTGTAACCATAATATACGGCTGTACCATGACCCTGCGGAACCATTGCCCACCACTCCTGAATGAAGTGTCTGGTGCTGGGACTCTGGTGCAACGCACAGGTCCTGGGCCTGGTGAGAGCAGGAGTGGACCTGGTGAGACGTAGGAGGGGCCCAGACAGGAGACAACCCACCGAGCCTATAGTCCCTCCATGTGCCAGAAGTGTACCTCCCAGCCCTGGCAGAGTAGTTCTGGAATAGTTCCAACGGATTGTGTGCCCCTGGTTTTTCCCTAGTGGGACTGATCGAGGGTAGCTACTGGGGACGTAAGTCGGGACTTGATCACTCCCGGCTGGGTCGCCTGAGTGAGGGGTATGATGTTGAGAGACCCGAAACCCCGTTGACCTCAGGATACATCACTGAGGATACGTCCCAGGTGCATCCATGCCATGTTTTTTGTTCTATATTGTCTCACCTTCACTTCAGAGCCCCTCTGTAAAGGGTTGTATTGCCTCTCCTCTTCACCCCAGCATCCTTCCATCATTGAGTTGCACACGAGCACTGATCCGTCCTGGTCGTCATGGAAACGAGGGTTGAAGTGCAGCGCCAGGTCCTCTGCATCCCAGCCCAGGTTGATGCTGAAACTGAATTAAAGGTGTCATTTATCTGAAAATCTCAAGTTATTTGAAAAGAGGAATAGGTGGTGTTGAACATGAATCAATGATATATATATATATATATATATATATATATATATATATATATATATATATATATATATACATCAACAGTATAATGGGTAACAAGAAGACTCGCCCCGTTTCTGTTTTCCTCCCAGAGTTTCCCCCAGTGAGGGGTGGGTGGGAGAGGCTGGACAGCAGACGGCGAGACTTTGAATTTCTCTAACTATAAACTTTCATGACAGCAGACTAGCCTAAGTACAAATATAATTTATGAAAAGCTACTACAGTGAAGTCTGTTCACAGAAGTTGTTGTAGGATATGTGGGGGATTATCTGACGAGGTACCGTTTGAGTGTGCAAAACCTTACATATACTAAATAATACTAAATTGTTTATAGGGTCAATATAAGTAAAAATAATATAGCCTTTCCACAGGAGTATATTTTTATATTTTTCCAAAAAGAATACAAACAGCCAATAGCATATTATTACAAAGTTATCCCCCTCACTGGGGAAAATTCGGGGAAAAACGGGCAAGCACCGGGGTGAGTCGTCCAGTATTCGTATAATGTACTTCATTGTTTTGCGTTTTTAACCCATTCTGACCGGGCACCCATTTTGGTGTTAGCATCATGTTATGCTTTAGCTATTGAAAAATAGCAGATCTACAAGCTCGTAGCGCGCCACTCGGTGGCGTGCTACGAGCTTGTAGGTCTGCTATTTTTGAAAAATTCGAAGAACGACTGACATTTTTAGAATCTGATCTCAGGTCAGAATGGGTTAATTAGACCAGTGTGTGTCCTAGTGGAAACCTCGTATGAAACTGATCTCAGGTCAGAATGGGTTAATAACTCACAAATAGTCTTCTGAATTTACACGTGGCTCATATATTACCATTGCTGCTTCAAACCACAATCCTTTTTAGAGTTTAGAGTTTAAAGTAACCTTTTCTAGGTAAATAATTTCTCAGTGCATTTTATTTGCATATAGCTTTACCTGTCGGCATCGTGTAAAATCTGTCCCTTCACTTTCAGCTGGTCTCCAGCCTTCAGGGCCAAGTTCTTCAATTCAAGTTCCTGAAAAACACATACAGTAGGATATTAAACACATACAGTAGGATATTGCAGTGTAAAGTTTCTTTAGTAATTAATATAATATCTGACAGACACTGTGATCAATGCAGTAGCCTTTACAATGCAAACACGCACTTTAACTTTAAGCTAACAAAAAAGCTCAAGGCAGTCAAACATACCATGATTCTTGGGGAGGCTTGAGAATAATCCTGGAACAGAGATAGAAAATGGTCTTTCGTCCACCAACACAAACCTCTCTCTCCAACACAACAGCAGTGATCTGAAGGATCCGTCAGTGGCTGCAGGTAGAACAGTTAGGCTTTTTATCTGAATCCAATGAGACAGGACAGAAGCATGCAGCTATAGGCCATGTGAGTGTTCATTGACAGAATCAGGACTAAAAATAATCATACAGTAGCCTACATCATGATAAAAACATTATCTATTGAAATGTAACAAGCCACAATCAACCACTTGATTCACTCACCATATTGCAGTTTCCTTCACAATGGTAACATTGATTATAATGTGGTGGTGGTCTGCATTTCTGTAGTGATGAAGATTAAGATTGCTGCCTTGATCAATGAGTAAACTACTGTATATGAACAATGCCGGTGTGCAATGTTAGCATACAGTCACCTCACCTGAATGCCCTTTGAACTGCTACAACCGTTGGAAAAAATATGAAAAGGGGACTATGACTTAAATGACATATTTTCAGTCCATTATGCACAGCATAACATGGGGCCTTCCTTCACAGGCAGCAGTGTTGTTTTCGTCGACTAAAACTAAGACGAAAAATGTTCGTCGACTGACAAAAACGAATGGAAACTAAATGAAAACTAAGCTATGATGACTAAAACTAAGACTAAATATACTGACAATTTCGTTGACAAATAAAAACTAGACTAAAATGTTAGGAAGGGACTAGTGGACAAGAGATCCACTATAAGTCATTTTACTCTTGGTTGCATGCTGAAAATAGCTGATCTACAAGCTTGTGAGCTTGTAGATCGGCTATTTTCAGCAAGTGTAAAAGTTGTTGTTTGTCATCTACTGGCTACGGCTGTTTTTACCAGCTTCAGAGATTGGCTGTTTGTGTTCTTTAGCATGCAAAATCAGAATATATTATTAGTCTGTAAGTCGTGACAACGGTAATAAAGAAGATGACACGGTAGGTAACTTTGGAGCATAAATATGTACCTCACACACATTTTATTATTATTATTATTATTATTATAATTTTTTACATTTACGTATATGTATATACATACTGTATCTGTGAAACTTTTAAAAATATATATCAGTCTATAATATACGGCAAGTGTAAATATGCACCTCACACAAAATGAAAACAATCACAAGAACACACAAATTTACTTTACAAGGAGACTAGGCTTATTCTTCTTAGGAAAGAGAAATATTCTCCAGTCTGATATATATATATATATATATATATATATATATATATATACTGTCTTATGGCATTTGGTTTGATATACTGTAGGTTTACTCAGTCTTACAGTATAGAACTATCTATTTACATGGTAAATAATTTGGCTACATTCTTTAAATTAGCAGGCAGTCTGCGGAACCTATGTGAAGAGCCCCCTTTAACCCATTCTGACCGGGCACCCATTTTGGTGTTGGCATCATGTTATGCTTTAGCTATTGAAAAAATAGCAGATCTACAAGCTCATAGCGCGCCACCGAGTGGCGCGCTACGAGCTTGTAGGTCTGCCATTTTTGAAAAATCGAAGAACGACTGACATTTTTAGAATCTGATCTCAGGTCAGAATGGGTTCATCAGACCAGTGTGTGTCCAGTGGAAACCTCGTATGAATCTGATCTCAGGTCAGAATGGGTTAAGGCACGTTGTCAAGAGGAATATGTCGCATCATAGCAGATCTACAAGCTCTCAAATGCATCGCGCTGCGACGCGCTTTGAGAGCTTGTAGATCAGCTATTTTCCGGGGCCGCAACCCTGCACTCTTCCATCTACTGGAGATGGTGCCGTGTCATTAGTCAGACGGTTCATCGTTTCCGAAATTACTATCCCTATATCTCTAACCCTACACCTACACCTATAACCGCAAGCACGGGAGCAAACCTAAACCTAACCGCAAGCACTTACTATCCCTATCTCTAACCTAAACCTAAACCTAACCGCAAGCACGGGAGCAAACCTAAACCTAACCGCAAGCACGGGAGCAAACCTAAACCTAACCGCAAGCACGGGAGCAGTGCATGTTCGGACTAACGGGACTTCGGATCTATGGGTATAGTTCCCCTGGAGATGCGGTATGTACGACTTCGAAAAACAAATTAGTTCAATGCCAAAATGCTGCGTTCAAGTTCAGGAGACTTATCGGGAGAAAAGGCTATTCTCCTGAATGCTGTACCTTCCGGCGGCATGGCACGGAAAGGAGAGAACGGGCATTATGCTTTCACCTTGTAGTAAATGCTGCGTTCGTGGTCTGGAGAGGGCAGTTGTTTTTAAGGCCTATTCATAGTCTGGATTTTCGGTTGGTGAGGTGACCACCGCTCCGGTGGTGAGGTGACCACCGCTCCGGTGGTGAGGTGACCACCGCTCCGGTGGTGAGGTGACCACCGCACCGGAGCTGAAATAACGTTGAGCGGTGGTGAGGTAAAAACAGAGAGAAGGGCTGGAGCGGTGGTGGCGGTGGGTTTGCTCTTCACCGCGGCTCGTGATGTCATGTTGTAGTTCGGTGATGGTCACCTCACCACCGAGAATTCAGACTATGAAAGAGCCCCCTGGCCAGCCGGGGCGCCTGATGGAGGGGAAAGGAACTGGTTGGAATAACGTGTTCCTTCCACGCGCTACGTTACGTCCAACCAGGGAAACTCACCCCTGTCAGGTGTAAAAGGAGCAACTTGGACACTCAGGCATGAAGGAAGCATGAGTTCAAGTCCGTTGCTCTCCCCTTGTCCCCCATATATGGGGACTAGGTTGGTGGAGGGTGTGTAGAGCCCAGGATCACATTAGATGATTGACACAGGGGTGAAAAAATGAGTTACAAAATCGTGGGATAAAAAATATATATAAAAAAAAATGAAAGAGCCTTTACAGACGGGTAAAAGGGCAGGGGGCTGAAGCCCCCGTTGATGTCTATGTGTGCACGTGTCACAGGTAGGTACTGATGTCTATGTGTGCACGTGTCACAGGTAGGTACTAATGTCTATGTGTGCACGTGTCACAGGTAGGTACTGATGTCTATGTGTGCACGTGTCACAGGTAGGTACTGATGTCTATGTGTGCACGTGTCACAGGTAGGTACTGATGTCTATGTGTGCACGTGTCACAGGTAGGTACTCGGGGCGGTTTCACTGTTAACGACCAGGTGTAGGTACTCCGGCAGGCCGTCCCCCGGCAGGCTGCTGTTGGTCTCCCGCCGTCGGACTTTGGTGGACAGGGTGTTCCTCTTGTCGAAGCCCTCGCTCCCCGCGCCGCGCTGCTTCTCCAGACTGGACACGATCATCTCCGCCAGGTCCATCTGCAGACGCTGGAAGTTCTCCCTATAGTAAATGGTGCATTTATATAGCGCCTTCATCCAAGGCGCTTTACATAGATTGTGCATTACATTCACACACACACACACATTCATACACCGATTGCGGTGGAAACCATGCAAGGCGCCAACCAGCACATCATCGGGAGCAATTTGGGGTTCAGTGTCTTCTTGCTCAAGGACACTTCCACATGTAGACAGGAGGAGGAGGAGGAGCCGGGATTCGAACCGCCGACCCCAGGGATCATTGGACGACCTGCTGTACCTCACCACAGTCGCCCAAAAAATATATGTAATGAATTGGCCAATCGACCCCCATCTGAAAATATGTTGTTTCAGGGAACCCCCCCTCTCGCTCTGAAAGAATATATATTAAAAGATTTGCGCCACATTTTCACGATGTTTCAAAAATAGCAGATCTACAAGCTCATAGCGCGGCACTCGGTGCCGCGCTATGAGCTTGTAGATCTGCTATTTTTCAATAGCTAAAGCATAACATAATGCTTAAAACACCAAAAGGGGTTCCCGCCCCAAAATGGGTTAGAACCCTATAAAAAAAGCATATAATGTGTTTTCATGATTCTGAATCTGAGGCATTAAAGTTTTGCCCAAAAAACACTCATTGGGCTGAAAACGGCCATAAGGAACTCACGGGAGTTGGTATTTGTTAGCATGCAGCTAACATTAGTGATGGACTTACGCCGTTGGCGGGTTGGGCAGGTGGTATCCCCTTCCTTTCACCCCTGTTAGCCAGTAGGTCATCTCTTTTCCTTTACCCTGTGGGTCAGATGATAAAGAACGTCGAGTCAGGGACCTCTAGTACGTTATGCTTGGAATTCATTAATGAAATCATACTAGTATGTGTTTCTAGACCATTTGGGGTCTGTCAGTCACAATGTGGGACAGACAGGGTCTCAATTTGAACACTGATGCCCGTCAGTCACAATGTGGGACAGGGACAGGGTCTCAATTTGAACACTGATGCCTGTCAGTCACAATGTGGGACAGACAGGGTCTCAATGTGAACACTGATGCCTGTCAGTCACAATGTGGGACAGACAGGGTCTCAATGTGAACACTGATGCCTGTCAGTCACAATGTGGGACAGGGACAGGGTCTCAATGTGAACACTGATGCCTGTCAGTCACAATGTGGGACAGACAGGGTCTCAATGTGAACACTGATGCCTGTCAGTCACAATGGGGGACAGACAGGGTCTCAATTTGAACACTGATGCCTGTCAGTCACAATGTGGGACAGGGACAGGGTCTCAATGTGAACACTGATGCCTGTCAGTCACAATGTGGGACAGACAGGGTCTCAATGTGAACACTGATGCCTGTCAGTCACAATGTGGGACAGGGTCTCAATTTGAACACTGATGTCTGTCAGTCACAATGTGGGACAAGGACAGGGTCTCAATTTGAACACTGATGCCTGTCAGTCACAATGTGGGACAAGGACAGGGTCTCAATTTGAACACTGATGCCTGTCAGTCACAATGTGGGACAGGGACAGGGTCTCAATTTGAACACTGATGCCTGTCAGTCACAATGTGGGACAGACAGGGTCTCAATGTGAACACTGACGCCTGTCAGTCACAATGTGGGACAGACAGGGTCTCAATGTGAACACTGATGCCTGTCAGTCACAATGTGGGACAGACAGGGTCTCAATTTGAACACTGATGCCTGTCAGTCACAATGTGGGACAAGGACAGGGTCTCAATGTGAACACTGATGCCTCTCCGGCCACAATGTGGGACAGGGTCTCAATTTGTGGGACGCCTGAAAAGTCTTGGAAATAAGGGACCACACAAAGAGGGACATCTGGTCACCCTGACGCTGCGGACAAAGCCACCACGGGATCGTGTTTTGTGCAGATCAAATAATTAGAAAGAAGGGGGGAAAAGGCAGGGTACAACACTTTTAGTTTAGTTTTTCTTCTCATTACACGTTAAAGGTACACCAGCTTACCTTGAGGTAAGTCTCTCCTCTGTTTTCATATTCAAACTGGCAGTCTGTCCTCTGGAGGATGTCGATAGTGGACCGGCTGACATGTATCCTCAGGGCTAGAGGGAAGACATGGACTAGATAAATCATATAGTGGACCGGCTGACATGTATCCTCAGGGCTAGAGGGAAGACATGGACTAGATTAATCATATAGTGGACCGGCTGACATGTATCCTCAGGGCTAGAGGGAAGACATGGACTAGATAAATCATATAGTGGACCGGCTGACATGTATCCTCAGGGCTAGAGGGAAGACATGGACTAGATTAATCATATAGTGGACCGGCTGACATGTATCCTCAGGGCTAGAGGGAAGACATGGACTAGATTAATCATATAGTGGACCGGCTGACATGTATCCTCAGGGCTAGAGGGAAGACATGGACTAGATTAATCATATAGTGGACCGGCTGACATGTATCCTCAGGGCTAGAGGGAAGACATGGACTAGATAAATCATGATAGTGGACCGGCTGACATGTATCCTCAGGGCTAGAGGGAAGACATGGACTAGATAAATCATAGACGGTCCCATGGGTATATTACACAGCGTGTGTGTGTGTGTGTGTGTGTGTGTGTGTGTGTGTGTGTGTGTGTGTGTGTGTGTGTGTGTGTGTGTGTGTGTGCATGGGTGCGTGCGCGCGTGCATGTATGTGATGTGTCTTACGTAGGCCCGTGGACTCCATTCGCGAGGCCGTATTGACTGTGTCTCCAAACAGACAATAACGAGGCATCTTGTTTCCTACCACACCTGCAGCGCACGGACCTGAAACAGCAGAACGTTTACATAGAAACGGTCATAATTACCGCCGGTATGTATGTATTTATTTTGTGAATGAAATGACAAAAGACAGACTGACCTATAGAGAACTGTCTTTGTGCTACTCTAGTATATCAGAATACTAGTTAGCTAACATAACTTATACACAAGGTTCCCAAATTGATAAAAAAAAAAACCTGTACAACATTAAGAGACAATGTTGACGGGCAACACTAGTGCCCAGTGATCTAGAACAGTAAATGTATTATTGCTTGTAGTAATTGTGGCAATCTTGTCATCAATACACATACTGTACACACTGTACATCTCACTTGTGCAATAAATACTGTTAAACTTGAGCAGAAGGTGTGGTCTCTTACTAGTGAACTCCCAATTAACAAGCAAGCTGGTATGCTTTTTAACCATTCTAGCCCTATTTGTGACGTGACAGTGAAAATAGCTGATCTACAAAGCTCAAAGCGTATCGCCGGTGCTATAACCAAATGGGCCCTTATAGATCTTTAACTCCTGAGAGTGTAAAATGAAACCAACGCTCTCAAGAGTTCAAATGCTGGTCCGTGGCTCAAATACCCAATAAATATAATGTGCCTTGATATGAAAAGGGTTGGAAACCATATTGTCTTTGGACAAGAGAGCTTTGTTTGGGCCTCCTGGTACCTGAGTGCACGCCGATACGAATCCACAGAGGGATGCTAGGCAGGTGCTGCAGCTGGAAGTTTCCGACAAACTCCAGGATGTCCAGGGCCATCTTAGCAATGTCCACCGCGTGCCTGTTCCCGTTGCGATTGGGCAGCCCTGACGCCACCATGTACGCGTCACCTATCGTCTCCACCTGACAGAGAGAGAGAGAGAGAGAGAGAGAGAGAGAGAGAGAGAGAAAAAACCTGAGAACAAAAACCTGAGAAAGACTTTGACAATGTACAGACTGAGTGATCATAGTCTGGCAATAGAGAAAGGCAGACACAGACAGACCTGGCTGTGCTGTCACTGCGATGACGGAGCTATAGAGACAGAGTTACACTTTTTTAACACAATGTAAAAACTACACAAATATTAGAGAGGAGTTCTTCCCAAAATTTGAAACAAATTTCCCAGAATTCCGAAGTATGACAGAAAGGGAAAGATTACCACTCCTTCTGGGGGAACAGAAAGAATGTGCAGTTTTGGCTGCAAAATATGTCAATTCCTGTCACAAGAAAAGGGACAACCAGTAGGACACACATACAGTATGCCATGTTTTATTTTCTGCACCACCTGCTTTATTTTATATTATTTTAATTTATTTTTTCATGTCATTGATATTATGTTGTTATGTTGTTGTTTGTAATATCTGTGATTGTGCTTTGGCAACACTTGTAAAACGTCATGCCAATAAAGGCTGTTGAATTGAATTGAATTGAATTGAATTGAATTGAGAGAGAGAGAGAGAGAGAGAGAGAGAGAGAGAGAGAGAGAGAGAGAGAGAGAGAGAGAGAGAACGGATATCAAGAGGGATTCATGTTTCTGAATCAAGTCTTTCTTTCACGAAATGCATCTGGATTTGATCTTGAGAGTATATTCTGTTTTTAAAAGCACATTCAGTATAGCCTAGTTGTATCGTCACAGGTGCATCTTTACCAGTAGTCAAAATATCTCCAAAAAAGATTACCCTAGAAGTCCCAAGAATTAGATGGTACTACTAACTACAGTATAATATTACAAATGTAACACAAAGCTAATGGTAAAGTAATAGTATATTCTTGCTGAACCATAATCCCTGGCATGAGGTGGCGCTTCCCATGGATCTGATTAGTCGGCACACAGAACTCGATAGCGGCCCGTTCCTGCAGGAGAGGCAACCCAACCAATGAAGCCAGTGATCCACGTGATGTGAGGCCTGTTGTTCTATAGTACAGTATAGTACAGTATAGTACAGTATAGTTGATCTGTACCTTTTTTTTTATATATATTTTTTTTATCCCACGATTTTGTAACCCATTTTTCACCCCTGTGTCAATCATCTACTGTGATCCTGGGCTCTACACACCCTCCACCAACCTGGGGAGAGCAACGGACTTGAACTCATGCTTCCTTCATGCCTGAGTGTCCAAGTTGCTCCTTTTCACCTGACAGGGGGGAGTTTCCCTGGTTGGACGTATAGCGCGTGGAAGGAACACGTTATTCCGACCAGTTCCTTTCCCCTCCATCAGGCGCACCGGCTGGCCAGGGGGAGGCAGTTTTAGTGACCAGGATTACTGCATGTTTTTTGTGAGGGCACCTACCCTAGAGGACACGGGGAGAACATGTGAGGGTACCTACCCTAGGGGACACGGGGAGAACATGTGAGGGTACCTACCCTAGAGGACACGGGGAGAACATGTGAGGGTACCTACCCTAGGGGACACGGGGAGAACATGTGAGGGTACCTACCCTAGGGGACACGGGGAGAACATGTGAGGGTACCTACCCTAGGGGACACGGGGAGAACATGTGAGGGTACCTACCCTAGGGGACACGGGGAGAACATGTGAGGGTACCTACCCTAGGGGACACGGGGAGAACATGTGAGGGTACCTACCCTAGGGGACACGGGGAGAACATGTGAGGGTACCTACCCTAGGGGACATGGGGAGAACATGTGAGGGTACCTACTACCTACCCTATAGGGGACATGGGGAGAACATGTGAGGGTACCTACCCTATAGGGGACACGGGGAGAACATGCAAACTCCACAAGGAAAGGCCCTTTCGCCAACCCCCGCCTTCGGGTGTATGGGCACTGATGACGCGGAGGAGGAAACACGCCGCCTGCAGCGCCCACAGCGTCCCGAGCGGGAATGGAACCCAGGACCTTCTAGCTGTGAGGCGACGGCACTACCGACGTGTTGTTCTGTACCTTATACACGTCGTGATCGTCCAGGATGCTGTCAAAGTTCTTGTAGATGTCGTTGAGCATGTCCACCACCTCCATGGGCGTGCTGTAGTGACACAGGGTGGTGAAACCCACGATGTCGCTGAAGTAGACCGTCACCTCCTCGAACAGCTCCGGCTCCACCCGACCCGTCTCCTTCAGGGACCGCACCACCGGACTGGACCACCGGGGGGGGGGGGGGGTGAAGGGTAACATGGGAGTGAGAAGGGTCGAAAAAGAGAAAGTCACAAAGGGACTTTTTCATTTTTTTATATATATATTTTTTATCCCACGATTTTGTAACCCATTTTCCACCCCTGTGTCAATCATCTAATGTGATCCTGGGCTCTACACACCCTCCGCCAACCTAGTCCCCATATATGGGGGACAAGGGGAGACCAACCTAGTCCCCATATATGGGGGACAAGGGGAGACCAACCTAGTCCCCCATATATGGGGGACAAGGGGAGACCAACCTAGTCCCCATATATGGGGGACAAGGAGAGAGCAACGGACTTGAACTCATGCTTCCTTCATGCCTGAGTGTCCAAGTTGCTCCTTTACACCTGACAGGGGGGAGTTTCCCTGGTTGGACGTACTGTAGCACGTGGAAAGGAACACGTTATTCCAACCAGTTCCTTTCCCCTCCATCAGGCGCCCCGGCTGGCCAGGGGGAGGCAAAAAGGGACAGTTTTGTTTGCCGTACTACAGTACATTCTGTCAGCAGCACAAAATATGAAGAAAATGTAAAGACACTAAAGGGACAGTTTTGTTTGCCACACTACAGTACATGCTGTCAGCACCACAAAATATGGAGAAAACGTAAAGATACTAAAGGGACCGTTTTCACTTTGACAAAAAGGACAGGTGTTCTCGATGAATCTAATTGGTTAAAATTTAGTTTGAACTGACGTTACAATGGGTTTGTAATGTATAAAGGAAGGGTGACAGGGCAGCTCAAATGAATATCATCAAATGACAATCGAGCACCTTAAAAACAGTCTGGGGTGTTCACATAAGCCTGAGTAGAAGATGAAATGAGGTTGGTTGGTTGGTTGGTGGGCTATACAGTAGGTCATTCTCCTCTGAACCCACCCAGGTAACAGCATGAAGTTGAGTTGGTCAGCTCTGTCTCTCTGTACTGTACTCTGTCTCTGTCTACTGTACTCTGTCTCTCTCTGTACTGTACTCTGTCTCTCTCTGTACTGTACTCTGTCTCTCTGTACTGTACTCTGTCTCTCTGTACTGTACTCTGTCTCTCTCTCTACTGTACTCTGTCTCTCTGTACTGTACTCTGTCTCTCTGTACTGTACTCTGTCTCTCTGTACTGTACTCTGTCTCTGTCTACTGAACTCTGTACTGTACTCTGTCTCTCTGTACTGTACTCTGTCTCTCTGTACTGTACTCTGTCTCTCTGTACTGTACTCTGTCTCTCTGTACTGTACTCTGTCTCTCTCTGTACTGTACTCTGTCTCTCTGTACTGTACTCTGTCTCTCTGTACTGTACTCTGTCTCTCTGTACTGTACTCTGTCTCTCCGTCTACTGTACTCACCCAGGTAACAGCATGAAGTTGAGTTGGTCAGCTCTGTCTCTCTCTACTTTGTACAGTGAGGTTCTCTCCTCCACCAGGTGCTCCAGGTTCCTGGAGTACATCTGCAGCCGTCGGATCAGGTTGTCCATGTACGTCTCGCTGGCCTGGTTGTGCAGGTTGCTGAGATAAGGGTTAGGGTTATGGTTATCTTAATAATAATCTGTATTGTCCCGAAGGATATTCATCTTCACAGGTCTGTTCAACACCAACAACAAAAGCAGCACATAGTACAGAAACAACATAACACCAAGACAACACAAAAGAAACATGAGTTCCCCACTGTGTACAGAAACCATCCTATCGGCGGGTTAGCAACTAACCAACAATAGCAACTGAGGCCGTCGGGCTAGCTAGGGAGTCGAACCCGCGGCACACAGTCCAGCTGGCTTTTGATAGTTTAAGTGAAGATTGACAGAAAAGACGGAGAGAGAGATAGAGAGAGACGGTGGGAGACATGCAGCAAAGGTCGTCATGCGCGGGACTTGAACACGCTACACGCTGTCAGGCCAGAGCCTATATATTATATGTGGCATGTGCCTGGAATTGTTTACAGTATTACTGTACTCATGTACGTACCTGAATATCTTTCCAAGAATGCCCTCTATCTTTTTGAAATCCGGCCTCCGCTCTGGGTCCTCATCCCAGAAGTTCTTAATCAACATGAACAGCTGTATACATTTAAACGCACGCACACACACACACACACAACACACACACACACATTCAATAACTTGTGTTAGGGTTATAGTGAAATTAACCCTGTGACGTACGGTACATTTTGCATGATTTAGGCACACAATCAGAGTTTAGATTATTTTATTTGCTCCGTCACAATATAAGAATATAGATGAGGATTGCCTTTTATTACCTCTATCTCTGTCTCCGATACGGTCTCGAGGTTCAGGTCTGGCCTGAAGACAGTCAGGCCGCTTGGATTCTCCACTCTGTGCATCTTCTCTGAGGCAGAGGATTCAAAATGTACATAGATATTGTAAACATATTTCCGGGCCAGCAGGAGGTGCTTTTGGGTAACATTTTAGTCTCTACTAGGCAATGAAGTCATTATAGGCTCAGATGCCTGAAGAAGGTCTGGACCAAAACGCTGCCTGATAAAAGGGTTCATGTTGTGAAGTGGAGATGGTGTTTTCCGGTCTTTGTGTAACATTAGTCTGCCTGCCACCTCTAGTGTAAACTGCCTCCCCCTGGCCAGCCGGGGCGCCTGATGATGGAGGGGAGAGGAACTGGTCTCTAAACTACCTCCCCCTGGCCAGCCGGGGCGCCTGATGGAGGGGAGAGGAACTGGTCTCTAAACTACCTCCCCCTGGCCAGCCGGGGCGCCTGATGGAGGGGAGGGGAGAGGAACTGGACTCTAAACTACCTCCCCCTGGCCAGCCGGGGCGCCTGATGGAGGGGAGAGGAACTGGTCTCTAAACTGCCTCCCCCTGGCCAGCCGGGGCGCCTGATGGAGGGGAGAGGAACTGGTCTCTAAACTGCCTCCCCCTGGCCAGCCGGGGCGCCTGATGGAGGGGAGAGGAACTGGTCTCTAAACTGCCTCCCCCTGGCCAGCCGGGGCACCTGATGGAGGGGAGAGGAACTGGTCTCTAAACTGCCTCCCCCTGGCCAGCCGGGGCGCCTGATGGAGGGGAGAGGAACTGGTCTCTAAACTGCCTCCCCCTGGCCATCCGGGGCGCCTGATGGAGGGGAGAGGAACTGGTCGGAATAACGTGTTCCTTCCACGCGCTACGTCCAGCCGGGGAAACTCCCCCCTGTCGGGTGAAAAGAAGCAGCTTGGACTCCTCATGCATAGAAGGAAGCATGAGGTCAGTCCAGTTTTGGAGATGTGGCTATTATAGAGTAATGTCTTGCAGAAAACAGCGAGTTGAGAAAACAGGCTTGAAGTTGAAAGGTTCACTCCTGTAGTCTCTAACATTACACCTAGCTACATGTTTTAGCATTTGTTTCATATTTACATGTCGATTTCAGCTCTGACACTTATTTCAGACATGCTCTAGTATGTGAAGAATCTGCCTGTGCTATCAACCCATTCTGGGCGGGAACCCATTTTGGTATTTTATGCATTATAAATAATTTAGCTATTGAAAAATAGCAGACCTACAAGCTCGTAAGCGCAGCACTCGGTGCCGTGCTTACGAGCTTTTGAAAAATCGTGAAAATGCGGCACAAATATTTGAATATATATGCTTTCAGAGCAAACGTTTTTAACTCAAATCTTTGCTTCTGAGGTTCCTGGAACAAATCTTTTGAAGTTAGGTCCCGACATTTTTTAAAGTTAGTTCCCGACAGCAGAGATAATGATCTTGGACCATTATTATTATTATTATTATTAATGATTAATTATCTTGGATGTCAGCTAAGGCCTACCTGTATGATCCGAGCACATCTGAGTGTAGAACGGGCCCCGCCTCAACACGATCTCATGAGCGATGATGGCGTAGCTGTAGACGTCGCCTTTCTGAGAGACGCCCTGCGTACGCAGATGCTCCGGGGCTGTCCACAGGTCTAGGAGAGGAGAGGACAGGAGAGGAGAGGAGAGGGACAGGACAGGGACAGGGACAGGACATATTAGGATTTATTTTATTTAGAAGACATTATTTATAATCTGGTCTCAGGTGTGTAAACCTCACCCTTGCTGGGACTGAGGATAGTGTTCCAGCCAAAGTCCGTGATCTTCACGACCATGCGGCTGTCCACCACACAGTTGGTGGATTTTAGGCGACCGTGGGCCTGGATGTTACTGGAGTGGAGATATGACATGCCCTGTGAAGAAACCTGGATGTTACTGGAGTGGAGATATGACATGCCCTGTGAAGAAACCTGGATGTTACTGGAGTGGAGATATGACATGCCCTGTGAAGAAACCTGGATGTTACTGGAGTGGAGATGTGACATGCCCTGTGAAGAAACCTGGACGAAATCACTGAATATACCTTTACAAGATGTGTATCAAATGGGGGTCCGCGGCCGGACGCATATCAAACTGCATGGGAGCTACGTAGGGCGGTGAAAAGGCGGTGTACAGTACAGTGTACTATTAGCAACATTTACAGTAAATAGAAGTACCTTTGCTATATCATACATGACTGATATCTTGAACTCCAAGTCCATGAAAGCTTCATCGGGGTAGGAGATTTTATCTCCGAGAACATGCTGTGGATGAAAATGAGATAAATATTACACAAGTGGTCACTTTCTACAACACATATTATTGTACATGACAGACACGTGCATTTACATGTCATTGTCTTGTAAAGTTAAGACTTACAGTAGGTTTATTAGTGGGCCTCAAATACAGGAGCATTCTACTGGAAATGTTGTCTTTATTTTTTTGCATTTAACACTTCAAAAATGTGGTTTCAGTAATAGATTAAATATACATCATATTTTAGTCATTAACTGTCTGTGAGTCTGTCCATTGAAATGGGGGCATTAGACATGGGCTTCTACCTACGTATACCTCCTTTTGCATACGGCAATAAATCCCCTCCCCTCCACCCCCAACACAGTAGAGTTCCATACTAAATAATCTTACATTATTGCGAACGCAGTGATTGCGAACGCAGTGAGCACTTATTACGAGTAAGACGCGCGAACGCGGGAAGCGAACGCACTCAGCTCCATATATGGGCACAAAAGGGGCCAGGTCCACAACAAACAAATCCCTGGCCCCTTTTGTGCCCATATATGGAGCTGAGTGGACCTGGCCCCTTTTGTGCCCATATATGGAGCTGAGTGATTGCTGATGCAACACACTCCATATTTGGATAGCGGGACAGACACACGGACAGACAGACAGACACACAGACATGATCTGCTAGGTCTCATAGTACAGTAAGTGCTCACTGCGTTCGCAATCACTGCGTTCGCAATGAGACCTAGCAGATCATGTCTGTCTGTGTGTCTGTCTGTCTGTCTGTCTGTCTGTCTGTCTGTCCCGCTTTTGTGCCCATATATGGAGCTGAGTAATTTGTTTGTGATTGATGCAAGTGTCTGTCCCGCTGTTACGTCACCATGACTCAGCCATAACCATATAAGGAGTCCCCAAAGCAGCTATACGTCCAAAACCCAAATATGTACGAGCTGCGTTCGCTTCCCGCGTTTGCGCGTCTTACTTGTTGGGAAAGTATATATGCACATAAAGCACAATGACAGGACTGCTATTGTGAAAAGTCAGACGATAATGAGTGATCACTCACCCTAAGGGAGCCTCTCTGAGTGATCACTTACCCTAAGGGAGCCTCTCTGAGTGATCACTTACCCTAAGGGAGCCTCTCTGAGTGATCACTCACCCTAAGGGAGCCTCTCTGAGTGATCACTCACCCTAAGAGAGCCTCTCTGAGTGATCACTTACCCTAAGGGAGCCTCTCTGAGTGATCACTCACCCTAAGGGAGCCTCTCTGAGTGATCACTTACCCTAAGGGAGCCTCTCTGAGTGATCACTTACCCTAAGGGAGCCTCTCTCGCAGAGCTCAAACACTCCGTACACGCCGTATTCATACTTCACAGTGCCGTAGAACTTGGTCAGGTTGTAGTAGTCGATGCGCATCAGCTGAAATAAGAGCAGGGATGTTGGAGAACGGATGAGTGGGGGGGGGGGCAAGTTCTCATAAACAGGGACGTGCACACATGCCCCTGCCCTTTCATACCCCGTCTGTAAAACAACTGCCCTTTCCAGACCACGAATGCAGCATTTACTTATTTTACTACGGTGAAAGAAATGAAAATGCTACTCCTTTCCATGCCATGCTGGAAGGCATGCGTTCAGGAGAATTGCTTTTTTCACCCCCAAAGTCTCCTGAACGTGAACACAGTATTTTGCGTTGAACAAATTTGTTTCTAAATCCATGTCGTTACACCTGCATCTCCACTAGCTAAAGAGTGCTGGGTTGCGCCCCAGAAATAGCTGCTCTACAAGCTCACAACGCGTCGCAGCGTGACGCGTTGTGAGCTTGTAGATCTGCTATTTTCGCTATTTTTGTTAAAAAGTTCCCTCTTAGCCCTCATAAACATCATCCCTCCCTGATGTACTTTAGTTGGAAAATAAGTAAAACATAGCAGATCTACAAGTTCGATGCCACATCGTTAATCGTCTCTTTTTGCTATTTTCACACCACATACTGTACATACAGTACTGTAGTTGTACAACAAGTATACAGTAGATACCGTAATGTATAGGCTCATTAATTTATCTCTGAGATTATAAATAATATTTATAGATTGTAATGTTCATAATGTTATAAATCTAACAATTCTTTTTTTTTTTTTTTTTTTTTTTACCTTTGAGAGATATAGCTATTACGTTTAAGTAGGAGACATGACCAGCTGCCCTCTCAATTTTATACAAATATATAATATATACAAACATACAGAAAACCAGACCAGAATTTATAAAAGGACAATGTTTTTAGTCCATGAGCCAGAGCTCCAAAATTGGGGGGAAAAACTAGACCTATATATTAAATTGTTTATAGGATCAATACAAGAAATGTAATACATGATAACCCTTCCACAGTAGTAGCTTTTTCATATTTTCGATTATTTTGCATATTTTCCTACATAATGCCTAAATTGCATATTTAAAAATGTAAAATTTGTAATACAATAAATCATTGTCTTCGTGTAAGTACTCAATTGGGGAAGTTTCATGGTGATAACAATCTAATATAGGTATGGTTTTGCTATACACTCAATTCATAATTTAACTTTCCAATTTTGGAGCTCATGGCTCATGGACTAAAAACCAAAAAGAACTGAACCGGTTCCCACTGGGAACCAACCGGTGGAAAAGAACTGAACCGGTTCCCACTGGGAACCAACCGGTGGAAAAGAACTGAACCGGTTCCCACTGGGAACCAACCAGTGGAAAAGAACTGAACCGGTTCCCACTGGGAACCAACCGGTGGAAAAGAACTGAACCGGTTCCCACTGGGAACCAACCGGTGGAAAAGAACTGAACCGGTTCCCACTGGGAACCAACCGGTGGAAAAGAACTGAACCGGTTCCCACTGGGAACCAACCGGTGGAAAAGAACTGAACCGGTTCCCACTGGAACCAACCGGTGGAATAGGGGCCTGTGTGTTATCCAGTGATAAACTCGCTTTACCCCCAGTCTGTAGGACCAAGTCCTATAAATCTCATTTGACAGGGAGAAGATAACAGATTCCTAAACCTGCCAACAACAAAACACAAACTCTAACAACTGGCTAAACCCTGAGCAGTTAAAAAGGTACGATAAGCAAACTGGTGGCTCTACACATTAGGCAATGATATTATGTCTCAATGGAGTTGTTGTAACAGACTTGCGTAACGTTTGACAGAGCAGTAATCTGAATAAGGGCTGGGAGGGCATACTAATAAGGGGTGATTTTGCTCATTGGTTTGCTCGTTACGAAAATCTACATCCTATAATTTTAAATATAAAATGTCTTTCTGTTTTTATTTGATGGAACGTAGGAAAGATGAGAGGGAGGCCTCAAAATGTCCACCAGTGTGCCCATCCCCTAGCACTCCAAGGTAACAAATTATGTCTGAATGACCTGTCGCCCATCTCATCAGCAAATGAGGGGCTGATGAGAGATTACATCTGTTCGTTCCACACATTCACATCAACGCTCTCAACAAGACCAGCTCACTACGTGTCGCGCTGTGAGCTTGTAGATCTGCTATGTTCGCTATTTTTGTTCAAAACCAAGCTATGACGATGACAAAAAACCAACACTAAATGTATTGACAATTTCGTCAACGAATAAAAACTAGACTAAAATATCAGGAAGGGACTAGTGGACAAGAGATCCAGTACAAGTAATTGTACACTTGGTTGCATGCTGAAAATAGCAGATCTACAAGCTCATAACGCGTCGCAGCACGACGCGCTGTGAGCGCTACTCCAAAGAATAACTAGTCACAACTGAAACAGGTCTTACCGCATTGAGTTCAATCTTCTGGCTCTCGTCGAAGTTTCCATCTGTGAGTTTCAACTCTTTCAATATCACGGGCTAAAAAGGATACAGAGAGATACAGAACATTACATTACATTACGTGCATATCAGTTTTCTTTGTGTAAATCTTACAAATCATCATCAATCATATGTTGTACCTTTTTGTCATAGCGCCCTCGGTGCATGTGATAAATGCTGTCCTTCCTCTCATCCTCAATCTGACGCGCACGCACGCACGCACACACACACACACACACACACACACACACACACACACACACACACACACACACACACACACACACACACTTGACTTCTTTATTATTTGTGCATATACATTTAACAAGACATCCTTGAACACAAACAATAATGCACAAGCTTGAGAGCATTCTGAACAACATTCAGTCTCGGTTCATGGATGCAGGAGGCATGGTCTGTTCTCCATTTTTTTCTAAATGTGGATTCAGTCGACTAAAATCGTATGATATTTAGTCGAGTAAAACTAGGCTAGGCTAACACGACAACATTCCATGGGTGACACGTGGCCGAACGGTTTGCGGAGCGGTCTTGATATCGGAAGGTCGCTATAGTTCGTATCCTCGGACCTGGCACGTTAAAATGACCACCGCTGAAGTGCCCTTTGAGCAAGGCATTGAACCTCTCTACCATGAAATGTTCTATGAGCAGGGCCTGGCTGTAAAGTAAACAAGGTCTTGAGCTTAGTCCAGTTACCCTGCATGGGTAAACATGGTAACTTGGTAACTTTTTGCTTTGCGTTTGTGGAGAGCGTCTGTTTGAGTCGTGTGATATAATTCATACCTTCAGGGACACTTCCTTCTCATCCAGTGGTCCAATCAGGTCCGGGTTGAGGTGGGACCATTTCTTCTGGCTGCGACGCTCTTTTCTGTTCTGTCTGACATTAAATCCCCCCCAAACACACACACTGTGTTACCTTTTCTTACCTCCTTTGATTGTGAATTATAATAACGTTATATATAATAAAC
Source organism: Protomyctophum bolini (assembly GCF_963924005.1). NCBI lineage: Eukaryota > Metazoa > Chordata > Actinopteri > Myctophiformes > Myctophidae > Protomyctophum > Protomyctophum bolini. The sequence continues at coordinate 2,779,986 of NC_137872.1, forward strand.
CAGCAGCATACATTTGACTTTATCAGAGTAAACTGATAAGAGCATTATATTAGGCCATCAATCTAAGCTAAAAGAAATTGCAATAGTAATCATTAGAAGGATTTTTATGATCCTTATATAGGGTCATCCAAATAACATATAAAAAATTGAGTATTATATATATTTTGGATCATGGTAAATTCAGGGGTACCATTACCTGACCTCAAAATTTAAAAAAAAATCTTCTAAATCCTCCAGTTTTCTGAAATAAATATTTTCACGATTTTTCAAAGTGGCGCGGCTATGAGCTTGTATACTATAGATCTGCTATTTTTCAATAGCTAAATTATAACATAATGTTTAAAACACCAAAAGGGGTTCCCGCCCCCAAAATGGGTTAAAACCCTATAAAGAAGCATCATTCTAATGTGTCAAACTAGGGGGTTTTCATGATTCTGAATCCATGCCAAGCATTAGTTTTGCCCAAAAAGAAAAACACTCATTGGGCTAAAAACGGCCATAAGGATCATAAAAAAAACGATTACTAATGCAATTTCCTTTGGGTCAAATCTTAGATTGACTGGTCTATCAATTACCATTGACTTCATAATGAGTATAATGACGGTGTTTACCTGTAGAAGATCAGAGCGATGGCGGTCACGACCGCCACACTCACACTCAAAACTATCACAATGATATCCTGGGTACTAAGGTCTGGAAACACAACACGCATGCACACACACACGCACACACACACACACACACACACACACACACACACACACACACACACACACACACACACACACACTTTGTCTCCCAATGGTGTCGTGCAAAACTAGTACAATTACAGAGCTACATCACTTGATGCATTAACTATTTCTGAAAGTCAGATAATCTTTTTATGAAGCCTATATATTTGCCTATATTCAATGAAATTGAAATGCCCAAAATAGGGATTGATTATTGATTATTAAATTATCGATAATATTTTTTCTTTAAAAAAAAAGGTGGAAAAAAGGACTAAATTGACAATTTGATCAGCTGTTATGGCCCTAATCTCTCACATCCTTACCAGTGAGGTGGGCTGGCAGGTCATTATAGGCAGACTGTTATGAACCTAGTCTAAACATCCTTACCAGTGAGGTGGGCTGGCAGGTCATTATAGGCAGACTGTTATGAACCTAGTCTAAACATCCTTACCAGTGAGGTGGGCTGGCAGGTCATTACAGACAGACTGTTATGAACCTAGTCTAAACATCCTTACCAGTGAGGTGGGCTGGCAGGTCATTACAGACAGACTGTTATGAACCTAATCTAAACATCCTTACCAGTGAGGTGGGCTGGCAGGTCATTACAGACAGACTGTTATGAACCTAATCTAAACATCCTTACCAGTGAGGTGGGCTGGCAGGTCATTATAGGCAGACTGTTATGAACCTAGTCTAAACATCCTTACCAGTGAGGTGGGCTGGCAGGTCATTATAGGCAGACTGTTATGAACCTAGTCTAAACATCCTTACCAGTGAGGTGGGCTGGCAGGTCATTATAGGCAGACTGTTATGAACCTAGTCTAAACATCCTTACCAGTGAGGTGGGCTGGCAGGTCATTACAGACAGACTGTTATGGCCCTAATCTCTCACATCCTTACCAGTGAGGTGGGCTGGCAGGTCATTACAGACAGACTGTTATGGCCCTAATCTCTCACATCCTTACCAGTGAGGTGGGCTGGCAGGTCATTACAGACAGACTGTTATGGCCCTAATCTCTCACATCCTTACCAGTGAGGTGGGCTGGCAGGTCATTACAGACAGACTGTTATGGCCCTAATCTCTCACATCCTTACCAGTGAGGTGGGCTGGCAGGTCATTACAGACAGACTGTTATGAACCTAATCTCACACATCCTTACCAGTGAGGTGAGCTGGCAGGTCATTATGCAGACTGTTATGAACCTAATCTCACACATCCTTACCAGTGAGGTGGGCTGGCAGGTCATTACAGACAGACTGTTATGAACCTAATCTAAACATCCTTACCAGTGAGGTGGGCTGGCAGGTCATTACAGACAGACTGTTATGAACCTAATCTAAACATCCTTACCAGTGAGGTGGGCTGGCAGGTCATTACAGACAGACTGTTATGAACCTAATCTAAACATCCTTACCAGTGAGGTGGGCTGGCAGGTCATTACAGACAGACTGTTATGAACCTAATCTAAACATCCTTACCAGTGAGGTGGGCTGGCAGGTCATTACAGACAGACTGTTATGAACCTAATCTAAACATCCTTACCAGTGAGGTGGGCTGGCAGGTCATTACAGACAGACTGTTATGCCTCTAATCTAAACATCCTTACCAGTGAGGTGGGCTGGCAGGTCATTACAGACAGACTGTTATGGCCCTAATCTCACACATCCTTACCAGTGAGGTGGGCTGGCAGGTCATTACAGACAGACTGTTATGAACCTAATCTAAACATCCTTACCAGTGAGGTGGGCTGGCAGGTCGTTGGGCAGACGTCCTCCTTGCCACTCCAAGGCAGGGTGTTCGTCCACCACTGTGGTTTTATTCAGAGCCGTGTTGAACTCAAACAGAACTTCAAACTGTAAATGCCAGGGACAGTATTTTATCAGAATGTTATGGATGCAGCATCTCGTTTTAGAGGGGGGGTCCTGCTATACATACATCTATACAACGTTACAGCAGTGCAAGTATACACAGTACTAAAGACATATAGGTAGTACACAACATAACATACTGTACACATACAGTACAGGTATACAGTTAGCTTGCTGCCCTTATCCCCCCACTGTCTTACCATGCCAGTAGTCTGGGATGTATAGATGACAGACAGGTTGGCATCCCTGTCCCCAAACTCATCAAGCTCGTAGTATCCTCCCATACCTGCGAATAACATTTGCACGCAACGCGCGCACACACACACACACACACACACACACACACACACACACACACACACACACACACACACACACACACACACACACACACACACACACACACACACACACACACACACACACACACACACACACACACACACACACACACACACACACACACACACACACACACACACACACACACACACACACACACACACACAAGTCTGTGGCCAAATACATACACAATTTGCGGGTCCACTGCTAAGACACATTCCCAAAGGGGTTTTCCTATGAATGTACCTCGAAAAGACACATTCCCAAAGGGGTTTTCCTATGAATGTACCTCGAAAAGACACATTCCCAAAGGGGTTTTCGTCGTCACTGGACAGATTGAGCAGCCGGTTCCTCAGGACCTGGCCGAACAGCAGCGCTCCATCATGGTAACCTGTTACATAGTCATTAAGCTGGAGAGAGAGAGAGAGGGAGAGGGAGAGAGAGAGAGGGAGAGAGAGAGGGGGGGAGGGGGAGGGGGAGGGAGAGAGAGAGAGAGAGAGAGAGAGAGAGAGAGAGAGAGAGAGGGAGAGAGAGAGAGAGAGAGAGATTGTGTTTGTAAGCAAGAGTGAGTAGCAGGACAGTAAAGTGAGGAGGAATATAATAGACAGACTGTGATACTGTCTGGACCCTTGTGGGTCTGTAACTCTGAGAGTGCACAAATGGAAACAAAAAATTAACATTGAGGTGAGTTAAATTAACATTGATTTTACAATATTAATTGGGAGTCCCTAGACTAATGCATGTCAAATTAAAACGGGTTGAGAATCACTGCTAGAGCCGTAAAGATCTTCTCTTATGGGGGTCCCTGGCATGCCTTTTCAAAATGGGGGTCCGTAGGCAAAAGAAAATGTCAATTTGGGGGTCCGGGCGGTGACGCTGCATGGCTCACCGTTTTGGTGTCGTTGTACCCGTTCAGGTCAGTGGCGTTCCTCTCCTGCAGAGTGACCACCAGCACTTTGTCCATGTTCTTAGTGGACGTTGTGTTGACATAGTTGGACCCATTGCTGGAAGAGAGAGAGCATTGTTCTCCACATTCCTAATAGATTTTTACAGACAGACAGACAGACAGACAGACAGACAGACAGACAGACAGACAGACAGACAGACAGACAGACAGACAGGCAGGCAGACAGACAGACAGACAGACAGACAGACCTACTTGTAAATGTCAAGCAGAATGAACATGATGTCGTCCTGAAGGTTGGTCAGATTCATCGCCGACATGTCTTGGCGGTTCCCACACAGGATGAAAACTGTAAATACAAATGCAGCATCCTGTACATTAACCCATTCTGACCTGAGATCAGATTCATACGAGGTTTCCACTGGACACACACTGGTCTGATGAACCCATTCTGACCTGAGATCAGATTCATACGAGGTTTCCACTGGACACACACACTGGTCTGATTAACCCATTCTGACCTGAGATCAGATTCTAAAAATGTCAGTCGTTCTTCGATTTTTCAAAAATAGCAGACCTACAAGCTCGTAGCGCGCCACTCGGTGGCGCGCTATGAGCTTGTAGATCTGCTATTTTTCAATAGCTAAAGCACGACACGATGCTAACACCCAAATGGGTTCCCGTTCAGAGCAGACAGTAGGTTATAAGGTACTTTACGTTAAACTTTACAAACCGGCGGGATTGTGCACGCATAAAGAGCACAGAACTCTGACCACAATTTAGACAATCTAGGCATTTAGCAGACGCTCTTGATCCAGAGCGACTTACATTAGGTAAGAACCAAAAAGCATGGCAATACATCACATACACGACGAGTAAGACGCGCAAACGCGGGAAGCGAACGCAGATCGTAAATTGCAATAACAATTCACCATGACTCAGCCATAACCATATAAGGAGTCCCCCCAAAGCAGCTACGTATACGTCCAAATTATGGAGTGTGGTTGCATCAATGACAAACAAATCACTCAGCTCCATATATGGGCACAAAGGGGACACACACACACGGACAGACAGACAGACAGACATGATCTGCTATAGGTCTCATAGTAAGTGCTCACTGGGTTCGCAATAAAGAGTATATTTAAGTATATAGGTGGCGGTACTGTGCGGGTCTCTCCTCCTTCCTTAAAACGTTTACAATTCCAAACATGCAAACATAACCCTTTCTTTCATTGTCTATTATTAGTAGCTTAATGACTGGTATTACAATTTCATTGTCTTTTTTTTATGTCCAATATATTTTGGGTTAGGGTTAGGGTTAACATAAAGTATAACGTATAATGCATTTGAAATTAAATAAACATGTTACTGTTCAGGATTCCAATTCAAAAATAGCAAACAAAAAAAAAAAGAGAAAAGAATCATCGGGAATTCAATTCAAATATAGCAAAAAATAGCAGATCTACAAGCTCAAAACGCGGTGCCCTGCGATGCGTTTTGAGCTTGTAGATGCGACGGTAATGTGGCCCTCTGGAGTCTGTGTGGAACTATACAGTGGCCCTCTGGAGTCCGGTGTGGAACTATATATAGTGGCCCTCTGGAGTGAGTGTGGAACTATAGTGGCCCTCTGGAGTGAGTGTGGAACTATAGTGGCCCTCTGGAGTGAGTGTGGAACTATAGTGGCCCTCTGGAGTGAGTGTGGAACTATAGTGGTCCTCTGGAGTGAGTGTGGAACTATAGTGGCCCTCTGGAGTGAGTGTGGAACTATAGTGGCCCTCTGGAGTGAGTGTGGAACTATAGTGGCCCTCTGGAGTGAGTGTGGAACTATAGTGGCCCTCTGGAGTGAGTGTGGAACTATAGTGGCCCTCTGGAGTGAGTGTGGAACTATATATAGTGGCCCTCTGGAGTGAGTGTGGAACTATAGTGGCCCTCTGGAGTGAGTGTGGAACTATAGTGGTCCTCTGGAGTGAGTGTGGAACTATAGTGGCCCTCTGGAGTGAGTGTGGAACTATAGTGGCCCTCTGGAGTGAGTGTGGAACTATAGTGGCCCTCTGGAGTGAGTGTGGAACTATAGTGGTCCTCTGGAGTGAGTGTGGAACTATAGTGGCCCTCTGGAGTGAGTGTGGAACTATAGTGGCCCTCTGGAGTGAGTGTGGAACTATAGTGGCCCTCTGGAGTGAGTGTGGAACTATATAGTGGCCCTCTGGAGTCTGTGTGGAACTATACAGTGGCCCTCTCCATCTTCAAAGTTGCCCAGACCTTTGCCTTGTATATTTTTCATCCGATACTCACTGTTACTGCGTCTGCGACCAGACGCCAGCGCACTGAGCAGCTCCTTCTCGCTACGTAGCATTATTCTGGAGGTGTGAACAGCGAAGTGCAGCGTGGGAGCTTCCAGAGCGTTGATGTACCTGAGAGGGAATAAAGACAAAGATGGAGGAATACAAACAAAGATGGAAGAAAAGCGACCTGAGATCAGATTCTAAAAATGTCCGTTTGAAAATGACAGTTTTCTGAAAGAGCTATGTTTCTATGTCAGTCGTTCTCAGATTTTTCAAAAATAATAGCAGACCTAACGCGACGCGTTGTGTGAGATTGTAGATCTGCTATTTTCAGCATGCAACCCAGCATAAAACTGGATCTCTTGTCCACTATAGTCCCTTCCTAACATTTTAGTCTAGTTTTTATTTGTTGACGAAATTGTCAGTATATATATTTAGTCTTAGTTTTCAGTCACCATAGATTCGTTTTTATTTAGTTTTAGTCAGTGAAAAAAGGTAGTCGACGAACATTTTTCGTCTTAGTTTTAGTCGGTAAATGGGGGGTCCGCGGGCTGAGTAATGAGTGTCAATCCTCCTTGACAGGAAAAGGTTTGGGGACCACCGCTCCGGATCAGGATAAAGTTTGGGGACCACCGCTCCGGATCTCTCTCTCTCACCAGAAGCAGTCCTCTGTGGAGATCTCCTTGTCCTGCTTGTAGACGTAGACCTGGTCCCACTCGGGTTTGAACGGGAACGTCGCCGCCATGAACGAGGTCAGGAAGGTGGCGATCTTGCGGGCCGGCGGCAGGATGCGGGTCAGGTTCTTCTTGAAGTCGCAGGAGAGACCGAAGCTCCCGGCGGAGATGATGGGAATGCTCAGCTTGAAGCCGATGTCCTCGCTGTGAGAGAGAGAGAGAGGGAGAGGGAGAGAGAGTAAACAGTCAATTCAACCAGTCAATTCAGCGAGCGCTGTGTGTGTGTGTGTGTGTGTGTGTGTGTGTGTGTGTGTGTGTGTGTGTGTGTGTGTGTGTGTGTGTGTGTGTGTGTGTGTGTGTGTGTGTGTGTGCGGCGTGCGTGCATGTTTTTCAGACAGTGGTGGCCGAACGGTTTGCGGAGCGGTCTTGATATCGGAAGGTCGCTATAGTTCGTATCCCCGGACCGGCACGTTAAAATTACCACCGCTGAAGTGCCCTTGAGCAAGGCATTGAACCCCTACCATGAAATGTTCTATGAGCAGGGCCTGGCTGTAAAGGAGAATTCCATACTAAAAGGCTTTTTTACCTTTCTTTGTAGTCGTTACGTCCCCACCAAAGAGGTCCAGGTGTTATTTTGTGCAAATGCTCCTTATTGGCTGTTTCCCCTACCATAAGCCCTCAATGAATTGCATTGAATGGAATGGGAATTGAATGGGGCTATGGGGTGTTGTGCTAATTCGCTTATTTCCATCGCTCAAAATTATAATTTCTTTGTATATATCCTCTCTTCATAATGTAAATAATATCCCAAGCGGCACACTTTACTACTTCTTTCGATGGAAATAAGTGAACTAGCATAACACCCCATAGCCCCATTCAATGCAATGCAATTCATTGAGGGCTTATGGTAGGGAAAATAGCCAATAAGGAGTTTTTGCACAAAAAAACACCTGGACCTCTTTGGTGGGGACGTAACTACAAAGAAAGGTAAGAAAGATAAGAAAGCATTCTAGCAACCTTTAAACAAGTTCTTGAGCTTAGTCCAGTTACCCTGGATAAACATGGTACCTTTCCTTTCCTTAGTCCAGTTACCCTGGGTAAACATGGTACCTTTCCTTTCCTTAGTCCAGTTACCCTGGGTAAACATACCTTTCCTTTCCATAGTCCAGTTACCCTGGGTAAACATGGTACCTTTCCTTTCCATAGTCCAGTTACCCTGGGTAAACATGGTACCTTTCCTTAGTCCAGTTACCCTGGGTAAACATGGTACCTTTCCTTTCCTTAGTCCAGTTACCCTGGGTAAACATAGTACCTTTCCTTTCCTTAGTCCAGTTACCCTGGGTAAACATAGTACCTTTCCTTTCCTTAGTCCAGTTACCCTGGGTAAACATATAGTACCTTTCCTTTCCTTAGTCCAGTTACCCTGGGTAAACATAGTACCTTTCCTTTCCTTAGTCCAGTTACCCTGGGTAAACATATAGTACCTTTCCTTTCCTTAGTCCAGTTACCCTGGGTAAACATAGTACCTTTCCTTTCCTTAGTCCAGTTACCCTGGGTAAACATATAGTACCTTTCCTTTCCTTAGTCCAGTTACCCTGGGTAAACATAGTACCTTTCCTTTCCTTAGTCCAGTTACCCTGGGTAAACATAGTACCTTTCCTTTCCTTAGTCCAGTTACCCTGGGTAAACATGGTACCTTTCCTTTCCTTAGTCTAGTTACCCTGGGTAAACATAGTACCTTTCTTTTCCTTAGTCCAGTTACCCTCATGGGTAAACATAATACCTTTCCTTTCCTTAGTCCAGTTACCCTGGGTAAACATAGTACCTTTCCTTTCCTTTGTATACCTGCTGCGAACTGTTGCCTGCCTTTGCAAAGAAACTGTGATGTCCTGCCTCTTTCTTTGTCTTATATTTTTATCATTATATACTGTATATAGTATTTTATATAGTCTTTTTCTGTCTCGATATCTGACTTTCTTTCTTTCTTTCTCTCCTCTCTATATGCTCATGAGTCACCACCATCACTAACTACAACACATTGTTGAAGTTGTAAGAGAAAGATGTTAATAAGAAGAAGATAGGATAATAATAGGATAAATGTAATAAATGTAGAGAGGAGGTCATAATATACTCACTCCACTAGTTGAAAGGTGGCATATGTGCAGGACGGCCCCAGCATGACACAGCCGATCTCACCTTGTTTCTGCAGAACACATTGTGGTTATACACTACAGGAATACCAGACCACTCACCCCTTTACCAACTCGCCCCCCGAGAAATGTTTTAATGTAGTAAACATTTCCTAAACAGTTCGATTCCCGCTCGGGACGCTGTGGGCGCTGGTGGCGTGTTTCCTCCTCCGCGGCATCAGTGCCCATACCCGAAGGCGGGTTTGGCGAAAGGGCCTTTTCTGTGTGGAGTTTGCATGTTCTCCCCGTGTCCCCTAGGGTAGGTACCCTCACATGTTCTCCCCGTGTCCCCTAGGGTAGGTACCCTCACATGTTCTCCCCGTGTCCCCTAGGGTAGGTACCCTCACATGTTCTCCCCGTGTCCCCTAGGGTAGGTACCCTCACATGTTCTCCCCGTGTCCCCTAGGGTAGGTACCCTCACAAAAAACATGCAAACATCCTGGTCTCTAAACTGCCTCCCCCTGGCCAGCCGGGGCGCCTGATGGAGGGGAAAGGAACTGGTTGGAATAACGTGTTCCTTCCGCGTGCTACGTCCAACCAGGGAAACTCCCCCCTGTCAGGTGTAAAGGAGCAACTTGGACACTCAGGCATGAAGGAAGCATGAGTTCAAGTCCGTTGCTCTCCCCTTGTCCCCCATATATGGGGACTAGGTTGCTCTCCCCTTGTCCCCCATATATGGGGACTAGGTTGGTGGAGGGTGTGTAGAGCCCAGGATCACATTAGATGATTGACACAGGGGTGAAAAATGGGTTACAAAATCGTGGGATAAAAAATATATAACCTGTACCTACTAGTACACTATAGTATGGAATAGTTGGCATTATTTGTACATTGTCTTGTGTAACTAATCTTCTTGTCCAATAGGCAGAGTACTCGTGTAAAAAGTCGAGTAACACTACTATTTTCATCAGCCGAATCTGATTTCACCCTGAAAGTTAGAGAATCGACCTATTAAGGATCCACTTTGTCATTCTCCCTTCTGGCTCCAAAACTGTGGAATGCACTTCCCATGGCAGTCAGAACTGCAGCATCACTCCCAATCTTCCGCCGTAGTCTGAAAACCCACCTTTTCAGACTCCATCATGGCCCATAGCACTTACCCCACCCCCTTAGATAGCAATTCTGTAGACTTAGATAGCATTTGATACAGACTTATAGCATGTTATGTAGACAGCATAAGTGCATTGTATGTAGTCATAGCACGTCATAGTACATATGTGTAGCATAGTAGTATAGATGTATAGCTTATATGTATAGTTTCATTATAGATATTCCACTGTTACTTTCTTAGCTTACGCATGTTTCATGATAAATGTCTTTATGTGATGTATTCCCATGCTTTTTTGTTCTTGCTTAATGTAAGTCGCTCTGGATTAAGAGCGTCTGCTAAATGCCTAAATTGTAAATTGTAAATTGTCATTGAGCCGCATGCAAAGACAAGAACAAGAACAAGACGAGCTGACAAACCTTTCAGGACCATTTCCATCTCATGTTGGTCATTATAGGAACACAACTCTGAGGGCTGAATTTTGCGTGTCTTAAGTACCAGGTCTTATTACTTAACTTAAGACCTGGAGGCGTGGTCAATGCTCTTTGGCCACTCAGAATAGCCAAATGGCATTGATCACGCCTCCAGGTCTTATAAGTTAAGTAATAAGACCTGGTACTTAAGATACAGCCCTGAGGCTGTACAAACGTAGCCAAATCCTTTTTACTGTACATTTGTACACACACATGTGGGAAAGAGACCACAGTACAGTATAGGTGCACATGTATACTTACATGTAACTTCTTGAGTATCTCCACCCCCTCACACGAGCTGCTCCCACAGCCCCTGCGTCGGTACAGCGTGGTGTTGAAGCCATGGTAGCTGGCCGTCAACGTGAAGTTCAAATCTTAAGAGACATAGAAAAGGAAAATACAAATGTGAGAACTATTGATAGATTATGTCCAAAGCCCTAACTTTCTAGGAAACGGGAATGTTTCAATGGATCCAAATGTAGTTTAACTTATTTTGACCTGAGATAAGATTCTAAAAATGTTCTTCTACATCCTGAGAGTTTTCTGAAAAAGCTATGTTTCTATGTCAGTCGTTCTTTGATTTTTCAAAAATAGCAGACCTACAAGCTCGTAGCGCGCCACTCGGTGGCGCGCTATGAGCTTGTAGATCTGCTATTTTTCAATAGCTAAAGCATAACGTAATGCTAACACCAAAAGGGGTCCCGCCCCCAAAATGGGTTAACTTATTTACTGACAAGCGCTTGATAATACTTTGCATTGGATAAAAAGAATTCATAAAACTAAAACCCACAGACACGCTCAAATACTTTCACGAAACAAACATTTGCTAGTTTTGTGTGACAATGTGGTTGTAGTATGACAACAAGTATTAATTAATTACACATTAATTGACATAAAAACATCATAAAAGGTTCTCATTAATCATTAGTGCAAATTGAACTCGTTGTTCTGTAGTGACAAATTACCTCATTAATCTGGTTATCAAGATCATAGAGTACAATGATTTTACTGTCCCCTGTAGCCTACTGGAAACATTTTCTTTATCAAACTAGTTTTTAAAACGGCACCCTATTAACTCTACTACTTTGACCTATTAACAACGTTATTTTCATTCAAGATTCAGTACTACTGTCCAAATTGTATACCCAAAGAACAATCACAATTACAGCACATGCCAAAAGATAAAGCCATTCATTAATCTAAACAAACTGTCTTCTTGAAGCCTGCAGTAGACTTTGTATGTCTTATGATATAGAGCATGTATTTGGCCTTATTCTCAGTGGTTTCCCGAGGTCCTTTGGTGGGGGGGGAGGGCTCCAGGGGGTCCCCAGGAAAAGTAGTAGTAGTTTATTTATTTTGGTCATTAAAACAAATCAATACAGTGCCTGCTTTTTTTTTGTTGCAAAAGAAACATTGACCAAAAAGGTGTATGTAGGCTGAAGCCTAAGCTTATAGTGCTACCCTTCTATAACAAATAAATGGCTTTCAGAGGTAAAAATAATACAACAGAAAGCAAACAACAGAAGGGGAAAAAACAAGAAGACAAAACTAAAACAAACAAACAAACATAACAGAAAACAAAAACCAGTAAGACGCGCAAACGCGGGAAGCGAACACAGCTGAGACCCTGCAGATCATGTCTGTCTGTCTGTCTGTCTGTCTGTCTGTCCCGCTGTTACTGTATATGTGGACCTGGCCCCTTTTGTGCCCATATATGGAGCTGAGTGATTGCTGATGCAACACACTCCATATTTGGAAGTATAGCGGGACAGACACACACACAGACACACAGACAGACATGATCTGCTAGGTCTCATAGTAAGTGCATGCTCACTGCATTCGCAACAAAAACAGACAGGACAATACAGTTAACAGGAACAAGACAAAAAAACAACAAAAACAACAAAACAAAACACAAAACGAGAAAACAAAACATCATATCAATGTTCTATAATCTACTATTTTTTATCTACATCTATCAATTCTTATTTATTTTTAGTTATTTCGGCATCATAGTTTATCCATTTAAATGTTGGCTAATGGCTATTCAATTGAAAATCTCTTAAAAATGATATCGACTATAACTCTTCTGAGGGGTCCCCTGCCTGGCACAAAGCCCTTTCAGATGGGGGGGTCAATTTGGGGGTCCTTAATCAGACCAGTGTGTGTCCAGTGGAAACCTCGTATGAATCTGATCTCAGGTCAGAATGGGTTAATTGACTTCTGAGAAGGTCTGAGAAGCCCTTTGCTCTATATTCTATAATACCTGCTTCTTCGTTCAGTTTCCTGTCCTTTTCTATCGCCTGCTCCACCGCCGCTTTGACGAAAGCCAGACTCCACTCGGTGTTGTCCTCCAGCAGAACCACGTTCATGGTGTACGGCCGCTCGCGGCAGTCGTCCAGCATCTCCGAGGCCGTCGCCACGGCCGCCGCTACGGCCGCGGCCGCCGCCGCGGTAAGCAGAATGATCCCAAATGGTACCAAGCGGTGCGCGTAGAAGAACATCATATCACGATTCGTGTGTTTGTCAAATCAATTGTCAAATCAATTCCAACGCGGTGATGATATCAGATCTCCGAACATTGCAGGTATAATAAGGAGAGAAGATGGAATTCCATTCTGAATGTTGACTTGACCCCCCTTACATATAGTTCTCTGTGAAAGCAGAACTATAATCATCAGCATTTTCAATATCCCGGCAGAAAGCAGTCACTCTCCCCAACAAAAAAACACATCAGGTGTAGAAATAAATAAATAGAAGTGTGATTGTGATCCAATCCTCCCTGGTTTTAGTGGACAAAGAAAGACTCGATACAGAAAATCAACTCGGTTTGGTTCCTTTATAGGGAGAAAAAGAGGCATAAGATCAACAGATTGTCCTCCATGAGCTTGGGAAGAGCCCGTCTACAGTACCTGTCCTCCATGCGTTAATGAACAACTGTCAAGTGACAGCCTGTGTGTGTGCGTGTGTGTGTGTGTGTGTGTGTGTGTGTGTGTGTGTGTGTGTGTGTGTGTGTGTGTGTGTGTGTGTTAAGGGGGGGGGGGGTTAGACTCTCATTTTGTAGATTGTAACACACTTACATCACAGTCCGTCATGTTTATAAACACGCTCTTTACCTATATATACTAATACTAAATGGCTCTCATTCTAATGAATTAATGTGATGAGAATGAAACTGTTACAATATAGTAAAAATGTTCAATCATGAAAGGAATTGGATAGACGATCGATACCTTTGTAAGCATATACCTCAGTACTTAATTAATAGCCGTATACATTTTGATTTGACAGTCTGATTGTCACTATAAGAATATAAGATTATAGAAGTTAAAACTCTCTCCGATAACAACTACACTAGTAGATAAATGTTAACCAGCAGAAGGACAGACTTGTAGCTACACTAACCAAACACAGCCTGGACACATATAGATCTGCAACAACGTGCACGGGAACGGAACAAGAAGACTTCAATGTTCTCAACACGGAGACAAAAGGAATCAATACAACCTCCTCCTATATGTTCTATAGTATTCTCTCCCTTTCAGTCTAGAATGTCCCAAAGACAAAGATTCTCCAAGCGGAGGCGAAGCTTACACTGTGTGACGGGAGCAAAGGTCACAAATATATGGCCATAAAAGGTGCAGGCTTTGTGTGTCACTGATAAATATCGTCTGTTATAAAAAAAAAAAAGGAGGTTAGATTAAGTCAATAAAAGTCTCAGCCGGCCACTCGTATTATATAGCACCGTGCCTTCATTCTGTGATATATGAACGGTGCTATATAAATAAAGGTTTATTATTATTATTATTATCCCAAAGTATAGAGCACTTTTTTGTCCCTCGCTAAAACAAAGATATCTCCAAAGCAAACGGCTGGGATTAGCATGGAATGGAGCTGTCTCACCTCAACCTGAGGACAAACCAACACCGTGTGAGTTAGTTGACCCACTGACCTCTCCTAGCTATAGCGCCACCCTTAAGCCAAAATGTCAAACTTTCCACACAGACAAGATATCTCATAATAATAATATATCAGATTGCAAGGCCTTTCCTCTTGCACAACACCCTTAAGGGGCTTAGCCAGGCCAAACGTCTTTTAACTCATATTCATTATTTATATTTCTCTTTTAAAGAACCGCCTTTGGTGTTTTAAACATTATGTTATAATTTAGCTATTAAAAAAATAGGAGATCTACAAGCTCATAGCGCGCCACCGAGTGGCGCGCTATGAGCTTGTAGGTCTGCTATTTATTTTTAATCGTGAAAATATACATAGGGTTTTTCAGAAAACTGTCAGGGTTTAGAAGGCATTTATTGTATAGAATCGAGCTCAGGCCTAAATGGGTTAAGCTTTTGCTGCCGTTTATAATATGTACAATTAATTACAATTAATAAACATTTATATTGGCACTGTATGGCGACGAACTTATTAAGCCACCGAAAGAGGCTAAAAGCGGGGAAATGTACTGCCAGACGCGCTGCATGTCACTTCTCCAGTGTACTGCGTCTTATTCATGTATTAAAGGTATATTAAAGGAGAATTCCATGCTAGAATGCTTTCTTATCTTTCTTACCTTTCTTTGTAGTTGTTACGTCCCCACCAAAGAGGTCCAGGTGTTTTTTTCTTCCAAAAACTCCTTATTGGCTATTTCCCCTACCATAAGCCCTCAATGAATTGCATTGCATTGAATGGGAATTGATTGGGGCTATGGGGTGTTGTGCTAGTTCGCTTATTTCCATCGAAAGAAGTAGTAAAGTGTGCCTCTTGGGATATTATTTACATTATGAAGAGAGGATATATACAAATAAATTATAATTTTGAGCGATAGAAATAAGCGAATTAGCACAACACCCCATAGCCCCATTCAATTCAATGCAATTCATTTAGGGCTTATGGTAGGGGAAACAGCCAATAAGGAGCTTTTGCACAAAATAACACCTGGACCTCTTTGGTGGGCACGTAACAACTACAAAGAAAGGTAAGAAAGCCTTTTAGTATGGAATTCTCCTTTAAAACAATGGATTTGGCATCATAACAAAGTGCGTTGTGCAGAATCCTATACAGATAGCAGCGTGGTGGTTGTCTTAGCGTTCTGCGTTTGTAAAGCGGTCAGCAAAGTTGGACTTCCCCGTCGTTCACCCATCCTCTCCTTCCATTCATGAAAATGCCACCTGGTGAACAGCTGACTTTACTACCTGTCTGACACCACGTGACCATAGTAACCATAGCAACCCATCGAGCTGTCTAACCTGTCACCAACAGGTACTGATAATCAATAATGTCCTTTTTTTGTGCCCAACTAGTGAGTTTGGTACTTTTAGGGGGTGGCCATCTTTGAGCCATTCCACACCAGTGAGTTTGGTACTTTTAGGGGGTGGCCATCTTTGAGCCATTCCACACCAGTGAGTTTGGTACTTTTAGGGGTGGCCATCTTTGAGCCATTCCACACCAGTGAGTTTGGTACTTTTAGGGGGTGGCCATCTTTGAGCCATTCCACACCAGTGAGTTTGGTACTTTTAGGGGTGGCCATCTTTGAGCCATTCCACACCAGTGAGTTTGGTACTTTTAGGGGGTGGCCATCTTTGAGCCATTCCACACCAGTGAGTTTGGTACTTTTAGGGGGTGGCCATCTTTGAGCCATTCCACACCAGTGAGTTTGGTACTTTTAGGGGTGGCCATCTTTGAGCCATTCCACACCAGTGAGTTTGGTACTTTTAGGGGGTGGCCATCTTTGAGCCATACCAAACCAGTGAGTTTGGTACTTTTAGGGGTGGCCATCTTTGAGCCATTCCACACCATCATGGCCAAAGTTACGGCAGTGTCAGAAATTCTACTCACATAGTCTGACAAGGTGGAAAAACCAGCAGCATTTGCCTTTATGTCGCACAGGATGCCATTTAATGGCATCACATGCAGGCTCAGGAGATAGAGAGGCCATCTTGGAACCAGGTTCAGTTCGGCACCCGGCTCCTCTGGTATTGTGTTAAAGTGCTTCGGATAAGGTGCAACACAAATGTAGATAATTTGCCATTTTACTGCATGTCATGTAAGGCAGAGAAAACAAATGTAAACGACATGAATCTTGGTCAGTGGTAAATATATAACCTTTATATATCTCGTTGCCTGTGTGTGTGTGTGTGTGTGTGTGTGTGCGCGCGCGCGCGCGCGTGCGCGCGCGTGCGCGCGCGTGCGCGCGTGTGTGTGTGTGTGTGTGTGTGTGTGTGTGTGTGTGTGTGTTATCCTTACACAAGTTCCTGTCTAGTTACTATCCGTTATTACATAATTACATTATTCTGCTGTCAAATTCATTGCCCAGCTTGGGACATATAAATAAACTTGACCTTGAAAGCTTGAAATTAAAGGGCTTAATTTAATTTGTTAATTTGAGGTGAATTAAAATCAAGTCATATTAACAGTCATTATTTAACTGACACATATATATATGCTAGTCGGTTCCGGAGCTCAAACCAGACTGAGAGACACAGATCTATTCCTTTTCTATGGCTGCCCTTATTCTTAACATTTTAAACTCATACAATATAGCAGACACGCATGCGCTTGCATTATTATAATGGGAACATTTCCTCGTGATGGTGACTCAACCAGTCAATCCGGTAGACACTTTCCCTTGAAATTCCAACATCCGACTTCTCAGTGACCTCTCAGTAACTCATGACTCATATCATACTGTATAGTATACAGTATGATATGATGATATAGAAATGACCTGGTGATGTACTGTATACAGTGTATAAAGTACATCACCAGGTCATTTCCAGGAGGTTTGACCAAGCATGAAGACAACCCAACCAAACACAACTCACCACCAGCCACTATCAACTCTCGCACCCTGTACGCCACCCGTGCCAACCACCCACCTATACCCTCAACCAGGCGGACCACTCCTTATACCACACCAACCACTGGGGGTATTTAAAACTCTTCTACCTCTATCTTCTCTAACCAGCTCAGTGGCCTTGTGGTTAGAGTGTCCGCCCTGAGACTGGGAGGTCGGGGTTCGATCCCCGGCCGGGTCATATACCAAAGACTCTAAAAATGGGACCCAGTGCCTCCCTGCTTGACACTCAGCATCAAGGGTTGGATTGGGGGTAAATCCCTGCGACATACTAGCGTCATGTCCAGGGGGTGTACTTGTACATCAAGCTGCCTCACGCTACAGAAACAGGAGATAGGCTCCTGCCCTGTGGGCCTCATGGCTCTGCAAGGCTATTCTACTCTATCTTCTCTGCATGCGGTACCAGAGGGGGGCATGCGGTACCAGAGGGGGTTTCTACACACTAAGGCTCTCGCCTCGACCCCTAAACCAAAGTATCTGGTGTCCACAACCCCTCAAACCCCCCTTAATCTCACTGCCGTCCACGTCCCGTGCCCCCCGACCACCTGAGCCGCACATCGCACGCTTGCGTGTGATGCCGCGTGGTGATGACCTTTAATAGACGACCACGCTGCTGACTCCCGCTATGTCTTTCCATGCTTAGCGTGATGTGACGCGCCCATGAACTAGCACCCAAATGTGCTCAAAATGTGCTGACCTCATCACATTTGTCATGACCTCATCACATTTGTCATGACGGCTATGGCCATTTTTTAGCCCAAGGAGTGTTTTTTGTGCGAAACTAATGCTTGGAATGGATTCAGAATCTCAAACCCCCCTATAGTCACATGCTACTTAATTAAAGCAAAAGCAAAGTTTGACATTTTTGCCTTATATTGGACGTTAACGGTAGGGTCACACAATAAAACCCCTATAAAATATTGCTCAATACTGACAGCCGGTCAGCAAGTGGATTCATGAATGTATGTATATATATATATAGACAATATTATTAGGCCAATACAAAAACAAATTTCCCACCCCACAAGCCCCGGCTGCCGGACTAATATACAGTTTCACAACAAGTACACAAAAGTACAAACAGATTCTTCTGTGATAAAATACTGAACGTGATGTTTATCATGTTGTGTTTACCGTTTACACACTCGGGGTGTTCTGATATGTTTTGGAATCAGAACACTTAACCCTTGTGTCACCATGGCTAGCATGGCCATAAATGTCCTGATCAAACACACACATGCCACAGAGTGACTCTGGCTATCGTGAGAGAGCACGCACGGTTGGCTTGGGAGACCAAGCCATTTAGACAGACACACACACACACACACACACACACACACACACACACACACACACACACACACACACACACACACACACACACACACAGTCACACACACACACACACACACACACACACACACACACACACAGTCACACACACACACACACACACACGGTAGTGTTGCATATAGTGCTTCCGTTTTAAAACACACCCTATGGCAATTATCAGACGCAGGAAACACTGACGTGTTGTTGTAAAAGGGGACACAACACAATGGGTTTTATTGTCTCTTTAACCCATTCTGACCTGAGATCAGATTCATACGAGGTTTCCTCCACTGGACACACACTGGTCTGATGAACCCATTCTGACCTGAGATCAGATTCTAAAAATGTCAGTCGTTCTTCGATTTTTCAAAAATAGCAGACCTGCAAGCTCGTAGCGCGCCACTCGGTGGCGCGCTACGAGCTTGTAGATCTGCTATTTTTCAATAGCTAAAGCACAACGTAATGCTAACACCAAAAGGGGATCCCGCCCAAAATGGGTTAAAGCCATTTAACAGTGAGAACATTAATGCTATATTTATGACACTGTGAGGAGGAGTGTTATTGGAAGTCTGAGAAAATGGATCCGGCTGCGGACACTCTCACCGCAGAGTGTAAAAATAGATAAGGAAATGGTTCTGATGGTAGTAACTACAGAGCATCCAACCCAACACAAACACACACACGCGCGAGTGAGCACACGCATGCGCACGTGCGCGCACGCCGCGCACACACACACACACACACACACACACACACACACACACACAAGTTACCACCATGCTTACGGTTTATGTTGCACTGTTGCACTTATATTGTATACAGTACACATTTGCTCTCACACCGTGTGTGTGTGTGTGTGTGTGTGTGTGTGTGTGTGTGTGTGTGTGTGTGTGGCTTTACAGCCTCGATATCCTGTACATCAAAGCTGTAAATCCTTAACATCCTATACTGTACTTATAACATGCTCTCATTATATGTTCATTTGTGTTTGTACACTTTAACCCATTCTGACCGGGAACCCATTTTGGTGTTAGCATCATGTTCTGCTTTAGCTATTTAAAAATAGCAGATCTGCAAGCTCATAGCGCGCCACCGAGTGGCGCGCTACGAGCTTGTAGGTCCGCTATTTTTTTTTAAATCGAAGAACGACTGACATTTTTTTAGAATCTGATCTCAGGTCAGAATGGGTTGATCAGACCAGTGCGTGTCCGGTGGAAACCTCGTATGAATCTGATCTCAGGTCAGAATGGGTTAATGGTCCATATGGACTCCGCGCCTCATCTGTCTTGGCTCTATAACCTTATTCCATTATGTTGTTCATTGATACACGCCGACATGTAATGCTTGATTTATACGTTCTTATACACATTATTATACTGTACTTCACTGTGCATCAAATAGAAAGAAAGTGGCATTCTATGTATGTATGCACACATATATACAACCCATGTACCACTTGGAAACTATTATTTATTAGCTATTTTTCATTTTATTTTAATTTTTTAGTTCTATTTTTTTCCCTTGTTTATTCATTGTTGTTTTTATGTAAGTAACTGTCTTGTATGTACGTAAGTCTGCTGTGTTGTCCTTGTGTCTATGTAAAGAAAACCCTCAAAATAAATAATATTTAAAAAAAAGAAAGTGCCATTCTACACCAGGCATTGCAACGTGATGCATTGTGAGCCTGTATGTAGATCTTCTATTTTGGCCAAACGTTTGCAGAATGTTCTTCAAATATTTGCTGAATGTGCTGAAGGAAATATTTAGCATGGGAGATGTATATGTATGTATTTGGTTAAAATGGGTATAGGGTTTTAAAAAAAAAGGCAAAAGCATGCTCTGTTGCACTGGCCTAAAAGTGGGTCCTTAAAAACTGCTTCACGGTTGGTCTGTTAAATAATAAAAAATGGTCATTGCATCGTGACTACGAGCTGTACGTGTGACCTCTTTGAAACCGTTATTATTCTACTACTGGCGAGCGCTCCTGTTCCATTGTTTTACACTGTATTTGGCCACCATTAAAGGAGAATTCCATACTAAAAGGCTTTCTTACCTTTCTTTGTAGTTGTTACGTCCCCACCAAAGAGGTCCAGGTGTTTATTTGTGCAAAAGCTCCTTATTGGCTGTTTCCCCTACCATAAGCCCTCAATGAATTGCATTGAATGGAATGGGAATTGAATGGGGCTATGGGGTGTTGTGCTAGTTCGCTTATTTCCATCGCTCAAAATGATAATTTCTTTGTATATATCCTCTCTTCATAATGTAAATAATATCCCACTTTACTACTTCTTTCGATGGAAATAAGCAAATTATCACAACACCCCATAGCCCCCATTCAATTCCCATTCAATGCAATGCAATTCATTGAGGGCTTACGGTAGGGAAAATAGCCAATAAGGAGTTTTTGCACAAAAAAAACACCTGGACCTCTTTGGTGGGGACATAACAACTACAAAGAAAGGTAAGAAAGATAAGAAAGCATTCTAGCATGGAATTCTCCTTTAATCCCAATATATCATCGTGTCAGGGTCCTTTCATTGGTCCGATCGACCAGTGCTAAAGACCTTAGAGGCTTATTGGATCGATGCAACGTTGAAAAGAAGTCGTGCTAAAGTCAGACGAGGAGACACGTTTATCTATTTAACAGCTAGTGATTATCACTCACTATCTTCCCTGGGTTACCTTACTCACTATATTAGTAATTATTCGGCGCTTCTATCACTCACTATCTTCCCTCGGTTACCTTTTACTCACTATATTAGAGCCCATTATTAAATGACCTCGTGCTCAAATGCTGATAGGTCGATCTTGATAAAGACAATCTTTATGACTTATAGTTTAGCTATTGAGGGCAACTCAACAACCCAGAAACAGAAAAAAGGGGGAGTCTGAAACACACGGACTATAAAGACAAAAATAATTATCGTCCACCATCTATTATTTAAAAAGAAAAACATCCTGCTTTTTACTGCTTGTTGCATTGCTGTGCTATTCAGCTCAGATACAACAATCGGCTCAGATACAACAAACACAACCAGTTAATATTTAATAACTGTGTTGTTGTTATTATTATAGTGCTATTGTTGCGGAATTGTAACCACTGGCCCAGGTAGAGTATAGGTTTGATTTATGATTGCTGTTAAATTGTTTAAAAGAGTTCTGTAAACTTCGAAGAGAAGTGTGTGTCATTTGACTTTGAAATTTGGCTTCATTTGTACATTCATTTGGATGGATGTAGAAATCTTTATATCGTTTTATATATAAGTACAAATATATGTTAGATTAGATAATATTCCATAGGCCTACATGACAAGAAACTGTGAGAAGTCACAATAATCTTTGGAGGATAAACAACTGAATTAATAGTTTGGGTGGTGAGATGTGAAAGGTTTTTGGAATGCTTATTTGTCTCTGCTGCTGAGAGAATAGCTTAAACTGTTTAAGCATAGATATGTTAATCTGACGTGCTTGTTCTTTATCTAAACACTGCAGTCCCAAGAACACAGGATGTCACACTGTTGAAGCACAATTAAATTGTCGTCTGCAACATGCTAGTCATGTTTTACTATCTTCTCTTGCCTAGCTATAATCCTGATGAGTCACATATCTTCCTGTAATCTGGTTTGCTCTGTATGGCCTATTATATTCTCTGTGTGGGGCTAATAAAGTTCAGAATGTCATGTGACACACTGCTATGCTGCACGTCATGTTGATCTCCGAGCTTGTGTTTGCTTGCGGACGAGTTATTCGATGGAGGGATCAGAATCACATGCGGATAGTAGGCCTAAAGTAGGCCTAAAGTAGGCCTAAATCAACACAATTCAAGCATCCAGGTGCCCATGCCCATGTTTGCTGCCATGCCCAGCAAACAGACCAGGGGGGCAGTGAAGCCAATAGTGTCTGAAGCCAGTAGGAAATCCTGACTCCCTGAAAGTTCATATAATAGCCTGTTGTGGCGCTGTCATTGGGCCCAAAAAAACCACATATCTCCATAGAGGTCCATGTATTTGGGCCCAAATTCACCTAGACTGTATTACCTTAATAAACATGGTCATGAAAACTTTCTGCTTCCAGTCACTATAGTTTAAAGTCTCATTTCTCATGTCATAATATTCTTTTTTTGGAAAATGATGGTCCCATTTATTAAAAGAATGACCATAAAGTCGAGTATGTTCTGAGGGGCGTGGCTACCGTTATTCGGGATTTAGGCTGAGGAAGGTATGCCACTTAAAAAAATTCAACTCAGCCTCATGGTGGCGCTATAACTGGCCGGTTATAGTTTTTACCTCTAACTGCACCAATCTGTGCAAAACCTTGTATGCACACTCCCTGCATAACTTTGCCTGGTATTTTTCCACATCTGCTCTTTATAGCGCCACCAGGAGGCCGACATATGTAAAACACATTTTTTTTATACTCCTTTATCCAAGATCTCACGCCAATCGCTACACATGATCTCTATAGTCATGTGATCAAGATGGGTTTGTTTGATTTCTCATATTCCACACCCAAAACTTTTAAAGTTTGCAGGAGTGGCCCATTTTGAACAAAATGCCGCAAATGTCTGCTTGCACCGGTGAAACTGTGCACGCATATACCCAATTTCCCACTAGGCTGAGGAAGAAATACCACATGACATTTTTCAAATCAGCCTCATGGTTGGTGGCGTCTTTACATAATAATAATTTCACTGATCTGCAAAACGTTGTATGCACACTCCCTACAGCCAGGCCAAGGGAAAACGTCTAGCCTGCATTTTTCAATTCTGCCTTTTCGAGCGCCACCAGGACTGCACTTATGTGCAACACTTAGTCCTTCAGATTTTATCCAAATATCAATCCTGGTGGATACCTGTGTCCCACAGGGGGAACTACTTTTACTATTTAAAAAAAGATTGTAATATCAGGGGTGATTCAAAATAAGTTTGTAACGGTTTACTATACCTTTGAAGGGTAAATCCAACTAGAAAGTGGTGCTCCGCCAAGCTTAGCTGGGTTGCCGCCATCGCTGTGTACGTCATGGGATCGCAGCCTTCAGGGGCCCGAGGAAGCTGTGTGAGGAAATGCATGTACAGTATATGATATACAGACGATACAGTATGCGTTTCGCATTTGACAACATGCGAGTCCAAATCAACATAATATTGAGTCCCAATTCACCATCTAACTGACTGACTATTAACCAGCAGGCTCTTTCTGCCTTGTTCCGCCTTGTTTATGTTGAATTAGATAAAAACATCATTTATGGATGCTTATACTCTTTAACCAAAGGTTAAAGGTTAGGAAATGTTTAGTTTGTTTGGTTCTAAAAAGAGTGTTTTCAGATTGTAAGGGACTGAGAGATATTCTTAAACCAAGGAATCGTTTTCCTATTCCAGCCTGCCCTCTTGTGGTGAAGTAGAGAATGTACCGGTATTTGTGCATTGGGCATATCATGCCCTCCCAAGTCCCAACATGAACGTCCTTCTCAAAGTTGCATTAATCTATAGGTGTGTAATATAATAATGACTGCTGCACCATTTCACAACTGTACTATCAAAATGTCGCTTTATTACAGCAAATGCCTCATTTTGACACTGTATAATGAATCAGTTAAGAATTATAGGAAAGGTTCGCGTTGAAGTCAATTCACATGGAAAGTATTTTTATACCGATGGAGAGAGGTCATACTGCCCAGGATTTAAACAAAGCCTTGTTACCCACAAATTATCTACCGGTCAGCCAAGAAGGAATCTTTTTCGGCTTATGAGTTTCAAGTAGGGCTAAATGAGAGACAGTAGGTGTCCTCATGAGGGCCTACGTACCTTTCTCAAGGAGTTAACGCTAAAACCGTCTTGACCCTTAGGTGTGGTTTTGGTTCACTGAATTCCATGCGTTGAATCACTAGGGTCAATGTGGGTCAAACGTGCAACAGGACATCACACCGCAGGGACAACGCTAAAACTGTCTTGACCCTTTGGTGGTTAGGGCTTTAGATCAGAACCTGTTCTGACATTCCATATGCTGATCCTTCCCCATCCATCCTTCCTCTTCGATGTCTCCCATTTGACTGATACCTGTACATTTAAACTCTAGACGGGCCTGTTGACTGATACCTGTACATTTAAACTCTAGACGGGCCTGTTGACTGATACCTGTACATTTAAACTCTAGACGGGCCTGTTGACTGATCACTGATACCTGTCCATTTAAACTCTAGACGGGCCTGTTGACTGATCACTGATACCTGTCCATTTAAACTCTAGACGGGCCTGTTGACTGATACCTGTCCATTTAAACGCTAGACGGGCCTGTTTGTTGACTGATACCTGTCCATTTAAACTCTAGACGGGCCTGTTTACTGATACCTGTCCATTTAAACGGGCCTTCCCCAAAGTTATTAGTGCAGCCGCGCTCGGCAGCCGGCGAAAACTAGAGTTCTCAACAACAGGCCTGAAAATGAAGACACGGCCCTACCTGGGCCCTCAATCATCAAACCCTGTACTACACTCAAGAGAATGTCCCCGCTACCACCCTTAGATCTCCATATACTGTATGGAGCTGACCTGTTCTGTCACACATTCCATTATGTTGATCTGACCTCATCAAACCCTGGCCTGTACACCCCCATGCCAAAGCGCCCAGCGCTCGCCCAGCAGTCTGCAGTCAACGAGGCGGACGCGTGCAAGCGACTTCGGTCGCTTCTCGCCCTCAGGTGTCTTACTGTCTGGTGGTAGTTGTAGTTGCAAACGCAGTGAGCACTTACTATGAGACCTATAGCAGATCATGTCTGTGTGTCTGTCTGTCTGTCTGTCTGTGTGTCTGTCCCGCTATCCAAATATGGAGTGTGTTGCATCAGCAATCACTCAGCTCCATATATGGGCACAAAAGGGGGCAGGTCCACTCAGCTCCATATATGGGCACAAAAGGGGCACCATATAAGGAGTCCCCAAAGCAGCTATACGTCCAAAACCCAAAAATGTACGAGCTGCGTTCGCTTCCCGCGTTTGCGCGTCTTACTCGTAATATTATATTAACATAGGCTACAGATCTGGTCTACTATAACAATCTACAAATATTGTTGTATATCCAAGAGTTTGTAACATACATTGCACTCAGAAAAACCTGAGTAGCCTAAAAATGCATGCACGAAAGGTCATTGATTCGGTTGGTGCAACATTAAAGGGAATACAAATTATGCATGTTGGGGGTGCATGTATACGCTAGTGGTAACGTGTGATTAGCCTAAAGATATTTAAAAAACGATCAAATTATTCTATACAGTGTTAAATAAATACATAGTTCACACAAACCCAAACATTTAGACTCTCGTAGACTAGGTTTTTTTTCAATTCTCTAAATGTTTGGGCTAGTTCACACTTCACACATAGCAGTATCCAGTATCTCTCTTCTTAATTGTTTTCTTTTCTTCTTTGTATAGGCGATAATATTATATTATAACTTATATACTTATAAGTACTTATATACTTATATACCTAACCCATTTTTTTGTGTGTATAGGCCTACCCATTATCACCTGACCACGATCTGCGGTTTCCTCTCACAAATGGCATGCATGCAGAATCATGGCAGATAAGGTCGCGTTGAGTAATAATAGGCGCGCTGACTGTGACTGTCTGTGTAGCTAAAGAACAAGATCTGTTCTGTTCTCTGTTCTGTTGTATCATGGCTCCAATGTTTACGTGTGCCAAGTGCACGCCCACTTCGGAACGTCACGGTGGTGTGTCAGAGAGATAGGCTGTACGTGCAATATCCTCCGAGAGAGAGGGACTAACTGGGGTTACAGCAGCGCTGCTTATTGCTTGCAAAAGAAAAACACAGAGCCATGGCATCAGCATGCTGCGAAGTGTGAATGGGTTGAGCCTCAATTATTCCAACCGAATTTAAAAAACGGGTATATCGAGAATTGAAAACGAAAGAAAACCGGCAGGCTGTACCGTCTATTTAGTTCACTGTAGAATCTTGAACTTAATTGTAGCATATTGTTTTACTACTATTTCTTCTCTTATTTTTTTTAAATATATATTAAGCCTATAGGCCTACTCTTAATCAAACTATCATAGCGGTCGTATTGTTATTTATTTTTATTTTTTTGTAATGAGAAAAGTATAGAAATGGAATCAAATGGCTTTTCAACGGACAGAGACATCCTATGCCTGTTTGACGTGGATGGAACTCTCACGCCTCCAAGAGAGGTAAGAAATCAACCTGTTAAATCACTTTGATTCATAGCGTTTGTTTATAATTCCGTTTAAATTGCAGGATTGTCAACATGTTAAGATTAGCAAGCAAGCGCGATGTGTCTCGACTCTCGAGTTAGTTAGCTGCATGTCTGCAAGAGAAGATGCAACAATCCTTGTTGTGTAACACAACTTAGCGTCTAACGTAATGCATTGGGTGACAGTCAGACAGGGTTCTAAATATAAACTTGCATTCATCCGATAGTAGCTATACCTTAATTTCAAGGATTTGATTATGATCGTCTCGATCAATCCTATATAGAATCCCTTTCGAGATCCAACTAGTTTTCGAGGCAAAAGGCAAACATCTTTAATTGGAACACCGTGTTCTCTTAAGGCTAAATTCAAATTGAATCAAATTATAATTTACCGACCCGTTTCATTCATACGCCTATACTGTTAAATTATGACAAAATGTCCTCTACAGATCGCTACTGTAACACGCACAAGACTGTGCGCGTATATTCTTATAATAGTGTAGCCTGCTGCCTACACAAGTGTTCCTGCATGAGTCAAACCTGTGGTGTCAGGTGTCTTTTTCTGTCTGTTTATAAACACAACATACTGTAACAGCCGCGTGGCTTAAAGAGACAGAGATGACATAGTCATCATCAAACTGTAGGCCTAATTGACTATTGACTATTGATTAGCCGCCAGAACAATTAAGTGCAGAGTGACAGTCCAGACACAAACAAATATCATTCATAACATGTCTACCGTATTGATTGAAAAATCAGACACAATGGGTCCATATACAAACAACAGGGGAAAACATGACAGTAAATACAAAACAACAACACAGAGATAGCCTACAGTATATTATGTATCAGGCTATTTTCACTCCAGGCAGTCCTTATTATCAATTAAAAACATATAAACATTGCCTCCAGTGTTTCCAGAAACATGAGGAGAAGACTGTGTCACTCTGTGTGATCCCTGTTAAGGCCATAATTAATACATTCTTTGATTCCCTCAGTCTACACATGAATGTAAACATAAAATTCCTCAGTATACAGCATGAAAGGTGGGTACATTACTGGCAACAAACATTTCACTATTGACTAGTGAATAGCCGCAAGAACAGAGTGACAGTCCATAGACACAAACAAATATCATAACATGTCTACCGTATCTTTCGAAAATATTTAGGATGTGTTTCTGCATGAGCAAGCATTGGTTGCTTACTTGCTTCGCTTTGACACAGAAGCGCATATAGTGTTACTGACAGTCTGACACTGTACATACTGTTGAGTCTGAACCCACTGACTTGTCTTATATATTACATAATGCAGCTTCCCTTTTGTGAGCTGTGGGTATTCTTACAGACACAAGGAAAGTAGTTCTACTGAAACAGATTGTCTTTTTCTTATTTCTAACAAAACAATTAGGGCTGCACTAGTTAATCAAAGTATGAACATTGATTGATTGATTATTGATTGATTGGAGGTACAGTAAACACTTAAGCTTAAATAATAACACAAAATAGTGAAGTCCTGGGGACTTGTTTCCAGGACTATTATATGTGATCCTATGTAATAACAATGAATGGCCTTTTTCTATAGCACTTTTCCAAGTTCTCAAAGCGCTTTACAACGGTTCATTCATTCATACATTGGGAGGTGAATCTTTACAATGGTTCATTCATTCATACATTGGGAGGTGAATCTTTACAACGGTTCATTCATTCATACATTGGGAGGTGAAGGTTCATTCATTCATACATTGGGAGGTGAAGGTTCATTCATTCATACGTTGGGAGGTGAAGGTTCATTCATTCAAACATTGGGAGGTGAAGGTTCATTCATTCATACATTGGGAGGTGAAGGTTCATTCATTCATACATTGGGAGGTGAAGGTTCATTCATTCATACATTGGGAGGTGAAGGTTCATTCATTCATACATTGGGAGGTGAAGGTTCATTCATTCATACATTGGGAGGTGAAGGTTCATTCATTCATACATTGGGAGGTGAATCTTTACAATGGTTCATTCATTCATACATTGGGAGGTGAATCTTTACAATGTTTACAGCCAGGCCCTGCTCATAGAACATTTCATGGTAGGGGTTCAATGCCTTGTCCAAGGGCACTTCAGCGGTGGTAATTTTAACGTGCCGGTCCGGGGATACGAACTAGCGACCTTCCGGTATCAAGACCGCTCCGCAAACCGTTCGGCCACCGCTGCCCCTATGGACCCACGGATCATTGGACGACCTGCTCTACCTCCTGAGCCAGAAACACACAGACGACACACGAATTGGACTGTCTGTTGTTTCTTTGTAATTATACTTTTCTTACATCACGCAACATAATTATGCTTTTCAGCATCTGTTGCCATTCATGCAGGAGCTACAGTAGCGATACACCGTCCACCGACCATGGAAGTATACATTTGTACGTCTCTCTAAATGTTCTGATGAATTGAAAATGGTGGACCCTGTTGTAAACAAGTGCAATGCTTTATCATGGTGTCGTCCACAGTTAACAGTTTTTGTATTGACTTGTCAATCAATCCCTGCGACATACTGTACTAGCGTCATGTCCAGGGGGTGTACTTGTACATCAAGCTGCCTCACGCTACAGAAACAGGA
Organism: Protomyctophum bolini; assembly: GCF_963924005.1. Lineage (NCBI taxonomy): Eukaryota > Metazoa > Chordata > Actinopteri > Myctophiformes > Myctophidae > Protomyctophum > Protomyctophum bolini. The sequence goes on from NC_137872.1 coordinate 2,809,519, forward strand.
GATAGGCTCCTGCCCCTATGGGCCTCATGGCTACAGAAACAGGAGATAGGCTCCTGCCCTATGGGCCTCATGGCTACAGAAACAGGAGATAGGCTCCTGCCCCTATGGGCCTCATGGCTGCAGAAACAGGAGATAGGCTCCTGCCCCTATGGGCCTCATGGCTCGGCAAGGCTACTTACTTGTCAATCAATCAATCAATCAATCAATCAATCAAGTGCTAGCTGGGTATTGAACTTTGGAAAATGTTTTCTGAGACTCTGCCTCTGTGTGTTTTCCCTTCAACAGAAGATTCACCCAGAGTTGGATGAGTTTTTCCAGAGTCTGAGGAAGAAAGTGAAGATTGGGATAGTGGGCGGGTCGGACTATTCCAAGATTGCGGAACAGCTCGGAGAGGGGGAGGATGGTGGTGAGTACTGGAATCATTTGCATTAATTATAGTAGTCTGTAGTCTGAAAACCCACCTCTTCAGACTCCATCACGGCCCGTAGCACTTGCCCTAGCCCCTTAGATAGCACTTTATGTAGCCTGGGCACCATTCATTTAGGGTATATGATCCTGTCGGGAGCGGATGATATGGTTACGTCATGTTGTGGTATTGTTTTGTAGTCATTAGGATGATGTTGTAGTATTGTTTTGTAGTCGACAGGCAGGAACAACAGGCTCAACTTTATTGAGGGAAAAGGAAGGTTCCTTCCTTTTTTCTCAATAAAAGCTACAGGCTACGAGAGCTTTTATTGAGGGAAAAGGAAGGAACCTTCCTTTTCCCTCAATAAAGTTGCCGCCGCCTGTTGTTCCTGCCCGTCGACTACAAATCAATACTACAACATGACGTAACGATATCATCCTCTCCCGACAGGATCATACAGACTTTTGAAACAGAGATCAGGCTTTCCTCCGAGGTGGTGGAAAGCCTGGTGAGGCGAGGTTACACTTTATGTAGACTCAGATAGCATTTTATACAGATTTATAGCATGTTACGTAAATTATAAATTGTAATTGTAGTTATTATTAGCCTCGGATAGATTGTCTGACCCAGCTAGGCTTCTACATTTAGCTCTTACTTAATCTTCAGGGGTATAAGAATACCCCTCAGTACTCTGAGATCAGATTAAAAAAATGTCTGTTTGAAAAATGACAGTTTTCTGAAAAAGCTATGTTTCCATGTCAGTCGTTCTTCGATTTAAAAAAAAATAGCAGATCTACAAGCTCGTAGCGCGCCACTCGGTGGCGCGCTATGAGCTTGTAGATCTGCTATTTTTAAATAGCTAAAGCACGACATGATGCTAACACCAAAAGGGGTTCCCGCCCCAAAATGGGCTAAGTAAGGTCAAAACTCAAAATGGCCACACCGTGTCACTCACTTCTCCATCAGGCTTCTCTATCCAACATAAGAAACGCCTGTACTGTACAGTATCATAAGTATGTTTCAATTACACACTACAGCACATACAACTAACTGAATTCACATTCACTGTAGATGAATGTATATTTGGACGTTATCTGGGGTTCATAGGCCAGTGTAGAGTAGAGACTCGAGAGAGTGAGACAGGGAAGCTGGGAGAGAGAAGATAACATGAGTCATGTGCAAAACGCAGACTCAAGTGTCCTCAAGTAGCCTACTTTACGTTATGCACTGATACAGCGAGCACGTACGTTCACTAAAGATAGCCACAGAGAGAGAGAGAGAGATAGAGAGAGTTCAAACATCAGACTTCAGCAAGGGGAATAATCTGGAGGCTGTTGTAATTGGAACAGTCATTATTGTTCTTATTCTGCCCTGACACAGCAAGACAAATAATCATGACTCGTCTCTGTTTTCTTTTGTCATCATTGAGACTTTGTCCTGAATCAGCTTTAGGATCTATAGGGTCAATCTGTTCATGTCTATCTATATTCACAAGAACACAGTTAACCTGCGTCATCGCAACTGCAGAGTAAACTGACTTCTGTTGCTCACACACACATGGATGGACCCTAATGTCCTGAGCTTGTTTACTCACCTGCTCACAATAACACTACACACCATCCTTCTTGACCCCTCAAAGTTACACTAGCCATTAAATACAGCTGAGTGGACAGTGGGCACCATTACCATATACCAGAACCCCAGCTGTCAATATTAGGCTACAACTAGTGCCAATTAAGACTGGCTAAAGCTGGATGGCAAAGGAAATGGCAAAGGATGGCAAAAAAATGGCACGGTTTTGTGTAACTATACTGTAACCGATATGTACGGTTATCTATCAGGAGTTGGTTTCAAAGTATGCAATACTAAATGAAGTACCCATAATGTTTTATGAACTTCCCGTGGACACTATAGTAACATTTTTCTATGTGCCACTCTGTACTGTATGAGAATAAATTACAATGGTGACAAAATATGTAACAGTAAAATGCAGATTCTGATTACCGGAGACACAGTTTAGACGTGGATATGTTGCTATATATACACAAGCCAGGGCAATAATATGGGCAATGCCATCACAGTCAGAACTGCAGCCTCACTCCCAATAATATGGGCAATGCCATCACAGTCAGAACTGCAGCCTCACTCCCAATAATATGGGCAATGCCATCACAGTCAGAACTGCAGCCTCGATCACTCCCAATCTTCCGCCGTAGTCTGAAAACCCACCTCCACCATGGTCCGTAGCACTTACCCTATAGCCTAGCCCCTTAGACTTAGATAGCACTTCATGTAGACTAGATAGTATTTTAGACAGACTTATAGCTTGTTACGTAGACAGCACTATAATTGCTATTTTATGTAGTCATAGCACTTTATAGTACACATGTATATTGTATAATATATAATATAATATAGTATGTATAGTTGACATGGATACTCCACTGTTACGTTCTTAGTTTATACATGATTCATGACAACTACTTTTTATATATGTGATGTATGCCATGCTTTTGTTTTTGCTTAAATGCAAGTCGCTCTGGATCAAGAGCGTCTGCTAAATGCATAAATTGTAAATTGTAAATATAGCCCCATTGACCATTTAACAGGGAGCCAACGTGAGTGTAAAGGTCATGCAGATTAAACATGCCTATTCCAGGTTGTGTTACTGTAGTCTGTGACGAAGCATAATCCCATGAGACAGTTACAGAGCGTACTGTAGTCTGTGACGAAGCATAATCCCATGAGACAGTTATAGAGCGTCGCAGTCCCGCCCCCTTTCATGACTACGCTAGAACCAGACGTGAATTATTCCTCGTTCATTTTCCTCATAGACTTTTCAAAAAGTTTTTTTTTTTTTTTAACCCATTCTGACCGGGCACCCATTTTGGTGTTAGCATCATTAATATGACAATAAACACAATGTTTTTCGCTGATCAAATAATTTATAAGAAGAAAAACAAAAGAAAAAGTGTTCTAATCCTGTCATGTTTTTCTTCTTACAAATGATTTGATCGACCCAAAACATTGTTGTTTACTGTCATTTGTCGTCACAACTCGCGGCGTAAACGTCTTTATATAAATACCTTTCTAAAAGTCTATGAGGAAAATGAACGGGGAATTCACTTCTGGTTTTGATTGATTGATTGAAATATTTATTAACAGTTTGCAGAATTACAGTACATTTCAAGCACAAACTCAAGTCAATACAAAGACTGTTAACTGTGAGTGGACGACCCAATTAAGCATTACACTTGTTTACAACAGGGTCCACCATGTTCAATTCATCAGAACTTTTATAGACGTACAAATAGACACTTCTATATAGTTAAAGAACAGAACAGAAGTTAAAGAACAGAACAGGGCCTCGCCAGGGGGGCTGGACTGTGACGCTCTGTAGCAGGCCAGCATCCTGGGACGAACTGTTATCAGAATCACCTTGTGATGTCTGGTGTGGTAAAAAGTAGATCAGCCGACTTTGAAATTGGAGCACTAGAAGAACAGATAATCAGGGCCTGGGTCTGTCTGTGTTACTGACTGTCTGAAATGTAACTAAAATTGCCTCATGTTCTGTTTTGCAGTGAAACACAAGTTTGACTATGTATTTGCTGAGAATGGCACAGTACAATACAAAGATGGGACACTCATCTCAAAGCATGTGAGTGTGTGCACTTTTGTGTTTGTTTTTTGTTTGTTTTGCCAATTTACATTTCCGTGGGTGTGTGTGACCGTTTACAAACGGGTGTGACCCAGAATAAGATAAGGAGGGATTATTAATTACATATTTTTAGTCCTGCAGCCGCTTCTAAAAAACGCCTTCTAAATCCTGACCCATGAGTTGTCTGACAGTGTTGTTTTCGTCGACTAAAACTAAGACGCAAAATGTTCGTCGACTACCTTTTTCCACTGACAAAAACGAATGGAAACTAAATGAAAACTAAGCTATGATGACTAAGACTAAATATACTGACAATTTCGTCGAAATAAAAATATTAGGAAGGGACTAGTGGACAAGAGATCCACTATAAGTCATTTTACTCTTGGTTGCATGCTGAAAATAGCTGATCTACAAGCTCACAACGCGTCGCAACGCAACGCGTTCTGAGCTTGTAGATCGGCTATTTTCAGCAAGTGTAAAAACACTCATTACGACGGCATCAAGGCCCACCAAAACACATTTTAGTCGACTAAATCACCTGTAGATTCAGTCGACTAAAATCTTATGACATTTCGTCGACTAAAACTAGACTAAACACTAAGACATTTCCAGGTGACTAAAATGTGACTAAAACTAAATGGAGTTTCAGTCCAAAGACTATGAATAAACTAAAATAAAAATGTGCTGCCAAAAACAACACGGTTGTCTGAAAGGCCTAAAACAATTCAATAAAAGAAATAAAACAAAAAGAACAGAGACGTTCCCGGCTTGAAAGGCATAAACACTGTGTAGGTGTTCCAGGTCTAAACGCGTTAATGAGTACACCGACATTGCCGCGGTTACCTTACACGACCTCATCTTTTGTCAATGAATGTCAACAAGGGAGGCATACCATTGGTCCGACTCGGGGTTATAGGTTTAGGTGTGCTGCCCCGTGCTCGCGGTTATGGTCAGGGTGAGGGTTTGGGGGTAGGTTTAGGTGTGCTGCCCTGTGCTCGCGGTTATGGTTAGGGTGAGGGTTTGGGGTTAGGGTTAGGTGTGCTGCCCCGTGCTCGCGGTTATGGTCAGGGTGAGGGTTTGGGGTTAGGTTTAGGTGTGCTGCCCCGTGCTCGCGGTCATGGTCAGGGTGAGGGTTTGGGGTTAGGTTTAGGTGTGTTGCCCCGTGCTCGCGGTTATGGTGAGGGTGAGGGTTTGGGGTTAGGGTTAGGTGTGCTGCCCCGTGCTCGCGGTTATGGTCAGGGTGAGGGTTTGGGGTTAGGTTTAGGTGTGCTGCCCCGTGCTCGCGGTCATGGTCAGGGTGAGGGTTTGGGGTTAGGTTTAGGTGTGTTGCCCCGTGCTCGCGGTTATGGTGAGGGTGAGGGTTTGGGGTTAGGTTTAGGTGTGTTGCCCCGTGCTCGCGGTTATGGTGAGGGTGAGGGTTTGGGGTTAGGTTTAGGTGTGCTGCCCCGTGCTCGCGGTCATGGTCAGGGTGAGGGTTTGGGGTTAGGTTTAGGTGTGCTGCCCCGTGCTCGCGGTCATGGTCAGGGTGAGGGTTTGGGGTTAGGTTTAGGTGTGCTGCCCCGTGCTCGCGGTCATGGTCAGGGTGAGGGTTGGGGGTTAGGTTTAGGTGTGCTGCCCCGTGCTCGCAGTCATGGTTAGGGTGAGGGTTTGGGGTTAGGTTTAGGTGTGCTGCCCCGTGCTCGCGGTCATGGTCAGGGTGAGGGTTTGGGGTTAGGTTTAGGTGTGCTGCCCCGTGCTCGCGGTCATGGTCAGGGTGAGGGTTGGGGGTTAGGTTTAGGTGTGCTGCCCCGTGCTCGCGGTCATGGTCAGGGTGAGGGTTTGGGGTTAGGTTTAGGTGTGCTGCCCCGTGCTCGCGGTCATGGTCAGGGTGAGGGTTGGGGGTTAGGTTTAGGTGTGCTGCCCCGTGCTCGCAGTCATGGTTAGGGTGAGGGTTTGGGGTTAGGTTTAGGTGTGCTGCCCCGTGCTCGCGGTCATGGTCAGGGTGAGGGTTTGGGGTTAGGTTTAGGTGTGCTGCCCCGTGCTCGCGGTCATGGTCAGGGTGAGGGTTTGGGGTTAGGTTTAGGTGTGCTGCCCCGTGCTCGCAGTCATGGTTAGGGTGAGGGTTTGGGGTATAGGTAGTCGATGGGACCAATGGATCGGACCTATATGCCCCTGTCGGACAAAAGGCATGCACTTTGTAAACAATAGATGTAATATTAGTTAATAATAGTTGTAATGCTTGGATAGATGGGAGACTGTATGCTCTGCTTTGTAAAGAAAGAAAAAAAGCCACTTTAACTTTTTGTTCCTGTGATATTCATATTACTTTCATCCCTGCAGGCCATTCAGAACCAGATAGGAGAGGAGCTTCTACAAGAACTCATCAACTTCTGTCTCAGCTATATGGGTCTCATCAAACTGCCTAAGAAAAGGTAGCACTCATAAGACATGCACGTATCGTGTATACAGTATAGACTGTCTGAAGTCTACTGTCACATCACAAGTATAAAGGAGCGGGTGAAACTATTTTGTGTAAGCTTCCTATGAATGATAGATAAAGACAATATTGTACAGTGAAAAATATAATAGTACATGCAGCATAATACTGGGAGAAAAAAACCCACCCATACTCATACAGAAATGTATAAACATTCACTTGCTAACCCGAACACACACAGATCACAGACGAGGTCCCACCCAGACTGTACATGCACCTAGAGCTACTGTACACCCCCCCCGGCACTCTCATCACTCACAGCCAGGAATGGTGCTTCAATGCCACCAGGGAGGTGGGGTGAGGAGGGGTCACCAGCTAAATTCTGTCTGTAGCAATGTTACTTCACCTGAGTTCGGATTCTAAAAATGTCTCGACAGTTTTCTGAAAAAGCTATGTTTCTATGTCAGTCGTTCTGCGATTTAATTTTTTTTAGCTGGCCTACAAGCTTGTAGATCTGCTATTTTTAAATAGTTAAAGCATAACATAATGCTAACACCAAAACGGGTTGAGCAACATTCAACGTCATTTCCGGTTTGGGACGTCGTCCTCTTAAAACGTGAATAACTCTTAACCCATTGAGGCCTAAGGCCGATTCTAAAGACGCCTCTAAATCCTGACCTAAGGTGTTATTTATATAGCAGCATCAAAGAAATTACATTTTTGAATACTGTACATACTGTACAGAACCCAAATATGGGTTCCCGGCCTGAAAGGGTAAGATACCAATAGGGGTTCCCGCCCAGAATGGCACCGTCCGGGACTGACATACTGGCTGCGACCACCAAACCCTAATTCCAAATCTTTTAAAATCCATCCCTGTTGAATTCTTTCTCCCTGCAGGGGCACCTTCATCGAGTTCCGCAATGGCATGCTCAACATTTCACCCATTGGCCGGAGCTGCACGCTCGAAGAGCGAATAGAATTCTCCGAAATTGACAAGGTGAGATTTAATGGCTGGTGTTTATGAGCTTCCACTGAGGTCACACTGATGGGAGAACGACCCCCACTGTCACAGCTTTTTAAAGGACAATTGATAATATGCACACGGCTGCCATTTTTTGATGCTGCTATATAAATATTTGAAGTTTTTCAGAAACCTTAGGTCAGGATTTAGAGGCGTTTTTAGAATCGGCCGTAGGCCTAAATGGGTTAAATCGTTATCACCATGAAACTTCCCCAGTTGATTACTTACACAAAAACAATGATTTATTGTATTACAAATCTTAAAAATGTAAATATGCAAATTAGGCATCATATAGGAAAATATGCAAAAAACATAAAATATGAAAAAGCTACTATACTGTGGAATATTTAATATAGGTATGGTTTTACCCACTCAATTCATAATTAACGTTCCAACTTTGGAGCTTCTGGCTCATGGACAAAAAACTGGTTCTGAACGGTGGAAAAGGGGTCTGACTGAGTTTGAACTGGACACACAGGGACACTCAGGGGGAAACAGGGACACACAGGGACACTCAGGGACACACAGGGACACTCAGGGGGAAACAGGGACACACAGGGACACTCAGGGACACACAGGGACACACAAGGACAAGTCCAAACAATGTTGTTCTTTCAAGAGAGCTTAACAGGGAGACCATTGAAGTTTCACAAAGCCATGAGACAGGGAGAAGGAGAATACTCTGATCTGATGAAGGATAGCTGGCCCTGCAGAGAAAAGTTCTTCTTTTCAATTTATAGTTTCAGTTTAGAGTCCTAACGAGTGTGTTTGCTAGTTTCAGTTGTTTAAAAAAATGTTTTGTTTTAGTATTAGTTAGTTTTATTGTTTTAGTATTAGTTATTTTTATTGTATTTGTCATGGCAAAGCTTTAAGAAGTTCAGAATAGAATAAGAACATCTGAATAGATCTGTTTTTTCACTAGTACGATCAGGTCATTTGATATTGTCTGTGAACGTACATATCACATTTATTGGATTTCGCTTATCTTAACCAACGGTGAGACTCAACACTTTCAAAATTATACAAAGAAGGAATTGACTGATAAAATACAGTATACTATACAGTATGAGATGAAATCGGACGTTACAATAATTTGTTTTCATTACATACAATGTACTACCATTGCAATCTCATCTCATCTCATCATCTCATAAGTGTCATAACAATGCCGCCCTGTTTTTAAGCAGTAAAGACACATTTACACTTTGCTGTGGCACTGGGTTTTTTGTGACAAGGTATAAATTAACAAACAATAAACGAAAGCCCGATAGGGGAATCAGTACCAGAGCAACAACTCGAGGAGACTGCGAAGTGCCGCACCGGCAAACAACGTTCGGCCAAAATGTCCTCTCAGTACAGGGTTGTGTATAGCATGGAATGGCTTTCTTCTGCGTATAAGGGACTGTGTTTACATTTCCCTCTTTTAAATACAATCTGAAAAAATGGTTGCTTGATTTATGATTATTTTAGGTGTATTTATTTTTCATGCTGTGTTCCCTATGTAGCCTTGCCAAGCCATGAGGCCCACAGGGCAGGAGCCTATCTCCTGTTTCTGTAGCGTGAGGCAGCTTTATGTACAAGTACACCCCCTGGACATGACGCTAGTATGTCGCAGGGACTTACCCCCAATCCAACCCTTGATGCTGAGTGTCAGGGAGACACTGGGTCCCATTTTTACAGTCTTTGGTATGACCCGGCCGGGGATCGAACCCAGACCTCCCAGTCTCAGGGCGAACACTCTCTCTAACCACAAGGCCACATTCCCTATGTAATGTCATGTAAATGTATTCCACTGTTTGACTGTCTGTTTTTCCGTTTTGTGTTTCCTGTGAGGACTGCGGATGAAAATTAGCAACTGTACTACAGTATATCCGGTGTATTTACGTCCATGTGACGTCCATTAATATGCATTGTCCTGTCCAAATAAACAAATAAAGTAAATTAACATTAAGACGTCATGTTCCGTTGCCATGTCCCCACAGAGAGAGAAGATCAGAGAGAAGTTTGTTATTGCACTACAAGAGGAGTTTGCTGGGAAGGGACTGCGTTTCACAAGAGGTGAGTCTTAATTGTTCCCCACAGTCAGCTGGCAGTGGCCAACAGACCAATGTGTGTTTCCCGGGAAATGGAAGAAAAGAAGGACATTTTAACCCATTCTGGGGCGGGAACCCCTTTTGGTGTTTTAAGCATCATGTTATGCTTTAGCTATTGAAAAATAGCAGATCTACAAGCTCTATGTCAACATTGAATACTGAGCTTGTAGGTCTGCTATTTTTTTTTAAACATGAAAATGTGCCACAAATCTTTGAATATATATTCTTTCAGAGAGAACGTTTCAACTCAAATCTTTGCTTCTGGGTGGGGGGGGGGGGGGGGGGTCCCTGGAACAACATATTTTCAAATTGGGGTCGGCCCAACCAAATACACATAATTCTGGGGGTCCTTGACATGAATTATTGAACACCACCACTGACATAGAAACATGAGGTATTTCAGAAAACTGTCAGGATTTAGTATAGACTTTTTTTTTTTTTTTTTTTCGAACGCCAGGCCTAAATGGGTTATTCCTCCTTACTGGAGGTCTGTCTGAATTTGTAGTCAATGGACAACACTGTCTGTCTGAATTTGTAGTCAATGGACAACACGGTCTGCTAACTCAAAGAACACCAGCATCTTCTAGCGCTTTAGTTGGACTAGAATGTGGTTCTCTCTCTCAAGGGGAAATAATTACGTGTTCCTACAACTTCCTAGTGAACAGGTAGATCTACATTAACCCATTTTTAGGCCTGACGTCGAAATTAAAAAAATGTCTTCAAAATCCTGACAGTTTTCTGAAAAACCTTACGTTTCTGTATCAGTGGTGCTCAATATTTCATGTCAAGGACCCCAAGAATTATATGTAATATGCCTCCCCTCCCCATCTCATCTGAAAATATGTTGTTCCAGGGAACCTCCACCAGAAGCAAAGATTTGAGTTAAAATGTTCACTCTGTAATAATATATATTCAAAGATTTGTGTCACATTTTCGCGATTTCTCAAAAATAGCAGATCTACAAGCTCGTAGCGCGGCACCTATGAGCTTGTAGATCTGCTATTTTTCAATAGCTAAAGTATAACACAATGCATAAAACACCAAAAGGTGTTCCCGCCCCAAAATGGATTAAGCTCAACATATCATAATGTGATATGTGAGATTATAAATCAGCTATATATACAAAACATTTGTGAAAGTATGAAATAGGGCTTACGTTGTGTACTGTACCGTCTACGCTACTGGTATCTTCAGTTTATAATAGTTTACTACTTCTCCAAAGTGTGTGAATGTTCTTCAGAAATCATACCAAAATGACCATAACATGTCATTATAGCCTACTGGTACTACGGACTCGGAGTTTCAGTAAAGCATTCTCTGACAGGGAAAATAGATGCATTCTAAACCATACCGATCATTCTCACGAAATGGAACTGTTTATATCGGTTTCTTGAGGTAAGGAAGATGGTTAACTATCTTTCCTCCTTTCTTTTGTTTTATTTGTGTGTGGGCCTCTGTAGAGAAGAACACAACAGCTCTAATTATGGGAGACTTTGGGCGATGCCAGCAGCAATGTCTGGTTGTAACTTTCACCCATGCAGCCAAATCACGTTCTTATCCATAATAATCGAGATAAAATATTAAAATAATGCTCTGTCGGATATTATTACATCCGTTTATACGGCATGAATTAAACATCCAAACTGGGACTCGTTGTCTTACATCCGTTTATCTCCCCAATACTACTCTGTTATCTCGCTTGTTCTACAAAGACTTTGTTTGTTGTACGTTATCTCTGTGGCATAAGAGACTCAACTACCTCATAGTTATTGGAGTGTAAAGAGGACATGTTGTTGTGGACATTGGAACACATGTGCACACACACACACACACACACACACACACACACATACACGTACACACACGCATGCACGGTACACAACTACACACACGGACTCGTACACAATAACATCCATTCTCAGTGTTCATGCATCCCCCCTGAGAGAGCGTGCCCTCGCGGGTCCCTTTGGTTACATTTGTACATTAACTCAGAGTTAAACGAACAGTAGGGATTTTACAGTGATGCGTGCGTGCTAATGCACACACACACACACCAGTGTTGTTTTCGTCGACTAAAACTAAGACGAAAAATGTTCGTCGACTACCTTTTTTCACTGGCGGAAACTAAATGAAAACAAACTATGATGACTAAAACTAAGACTAAATATACTGACAATTTCGTCAACAAATAAAAACTAGTGGACAAGAGATCCAGTACAAGTCATTTTACACTTGGTTGCATGGTTGGTTGCATTTTAGTCGACTAAATCTACAGTTGATTTAGTTGAATAAAATGTATTTTGTAATAGCGATCTACAAGCTCACAACACGTCGTGAGCTTGTAGATCGGCTATTTTCAGCAAGTGTAAAATCAGTCATTACGACGGCATCAACACGCAACAAAATACATTTTATTCAACTAAATCAACTGTAGATTTAGTCGACTAAAATCTTATGACATTTAGTTGACTAAAACTAGACTAACACTAAGACATTTCCAGGTGACTAAAATGTGACTAAAACTAAATGAAGTTTCAGTCCAAAGACTATGACTAAACTAAAATCGAAATTTGCTGCCAAAAACAACACTGACACACACGCGCAGACACACACACACACACACACACACACACATACACACACACACACACACTCCCTATACCGTGGCATAAACGCACTGTAGGAGCAGAGAGAGGAGTGAGAGGTTTTTTCAGGTTAATTAATAATCACAGCATGCTTGGTGTTTGCTCACAGGTCCAGCGAGGTGAGAGGTTCTGTTAATGACTTGTGAGACTGTACACACAGTTTACAGTTTACAGTTTACACAGAGTACAGACGAGCTGCTGTGCACAAAACAAACAAGACAGACTCGGCTGTTTCATCTCATCTTCGTCTCCTCACTAATGGCACTTTGGCTCGTGGTAGAGCGGGAAGTATCATTAAACAGAGTACAGTTACAGTACATTATGGGAAGGCCTGCAGGCAAGGCTATGCTATATTATAGACAGTGTCCTCTGTGTTAACCCATTCTGACCCGAGATCAGATTCTAAAAATGTCTACTACTGACTGTACATCCTGTAAGTTTTCTGAAAAAGCTATGTTTCTATGTCAGTCGTTCTTCGATTTTTCAAAAATAGCAGACCTACAAGCTCATAGCGCGCCACTCGGTGGCGCGCTATGAGCTTGTAGATCTGCTATTTTTCCAATAGCTAAAGCATAGCATACCAAAAGGGGCTCCCACCCAAAATGTAATAATCCTCAGTGTTCATTTCACTCCGGGACGGTCCAAATGGTTACATTTGTACCGTACGCTCTCGGGTTACAAATGGATGCATTTGGAATTTTATGACGGTTGGTTGTGTGTGTGTGTGTGTGTGTGTGTGTGTGTGTGTGTGTGTGTGTGTGTGTGTGTGTGTGTGTGTGATACTGATTCTCAGATGTAATAACTCTGACATATATGCAGAGACACACACATCATGCACACTGCACAGAGAAATCGCAAATCTAGAAAATGATCATGTGTCGTTCAAATGTAGTGTGCTGAGGTGAGACGTTGAGATAAGAATTAGCTGCAGAAGAGAAAAGCCAGTGCCACGGATATCACGTATATATATTGTGTACTACAGGGCAAGTTTTATGTGTTTGCCTTCAATATCTGCCTTTTGCAGCAATGACTGATAATGGCTAATCTCAAGTTTTCATTCATTATTGTATTGTTTATATTCTTAACATTGCTTTTTCACATGAGTTCCTTTTTGTGTTGTTGGCCTCCTTTTTTAAATCCATTGTTAAACCAGGGAAATTGAACTTTAACCGAACTTAACTTTAAAAAAAATGGCCTGCATCAAATTCCAAGGTTCCCCCAGCTGGCTTCATCTCATCTATTCATCCCGTCATTCGGTGGCTGTTGATAAAACATATAAGGTGACCATAATATTTTCAAAAACCCAAACCAGGATTCTTAAATCACTTGAATCTGTTTTTGTCACGCCCAGCGAGTGCACACCGTCTTACGAACGCCGCGCGTCAAAACAGCCGCGCCTCCGTTAATTTCAATGAACCTTATCCCACAACCGGCTCCGTCCGACGCGCTTTCACGCCTCGCCTGACGCTCCGATTCGCCACCGTTCTATTTTCACAGGCGTTGCCACGCGGCGTCGCTGTACACCCGGTGTGTGCACCCGGCTTTACTTTTGACAATTTCTGTGACATTCATTTATTATTTTTGACCTGGTGTTTTTTCGCCAGAACGGGGGACAGTTATTTGAGCTCTTATAGCACACTACTAGTGACCTCTCAAGTTGTCTCAACAGAACAAAAACGGCTATAAAAACATCTATGTACAACCTGGTACTAGTAAAAGTTGAAAACCGGGAGGCTTTTGTGTGATATTTTGTCAGGACTCTGCTTTTGTTTTTTGCCTAAATGTAAGTCGCTCTGGATCAAGAGCATCTGCTAAATGCCTAAATTGTAAATTGTAGGACTCTTGACACCCGCATCTCTAAACTGGGACAATCGCGGGCCGACACATTGATTGGGTCATTGATTGTTTGATTGAAATATTTATTAACAGTTTGCAGAATTGCAGCCGTCCGTACGTAGGTTGCCCTTTGAGGGCGGTTTTGAAGGAGTCAAGGGATTCGCATGTCTTAATGACTGTTGGTAGGGCGTTCCACATTTTGGTGGCATAGGAGCGGAAAGAATTTAGTCCCTTGTTTGTGCAAGTGTGTCTATATAGAGGCAGCGGGGGAGGGGTCAGCAAAGGAAAGCGTGGTAGTAAAGCAGTAAAAGCAGAGGGGGGGGGGGGGGGGGGGGGGCAGAGGGAGGTGTGTCAGGGGGGTGTGAGGGGAACACGACACTCCCATTGGCTGGATCGCCATCAGCTGTCACGCTTGGCTATTTAGTGCTGTTGACTATGGTTCACGTAGGAAACGGCCGTTCACGTGTCTGTCATCGTGAACGTGCGGCAATGATAGTCAAACGGACCAGAATTGTCCCAGCGCTGCAATACTGACTGAATAGTATTGGCCTCAGGGTTTCCTCCGGGTGCCGGCTCTATTAATATATATACTCTAAGGTTTTAACCAGGGGGGCAGTCAGACAGATATTTTGTGAAGCCACTAAGGAAATGAAAGTTCATATAATGGCCTGTTGTGGCGCTCTCACTGGGCTCAAAAAAACCCATAGCCCCATAGAAGTCCATGTATTTGGGCCCAACTTCACCTAGACTGTATTACCTTAATAAACATGGTCATGAATACTTTCTGCTTCCAGTCACTAGTTTAAAGTCTCATTTCTAATGTCATAATATTCTTTTTGGAAAATTATGGTCCCATTTATTAAAAAAATTACCATAAAGTCGCGCATGTTCTGAGGGGCGTGGCTACCGTTACAGTCCATGAACGGGATCCCCCACCCACTCGAGTCAAAATAAAAACCAACGAAGAAGAAGGGGGAAGTCCCGCCTCGTTGTCTGGGCCAGTCAATGGGCCAGCTGGCCTGAACTGGGCCAAAACGGATCTAGAAAGATGGCGACTTCATTTTACGTTCACGTTAGACCCGCGGAACGCTTTGTCCATATTTTTTACAGTCTATGGTTTTAACACAGTCCCCACAGCTCCACAGCTGAGCTGGGGTCCCCCAATCACCAATTATCCTCGGCTGGCCCAACAATGTCAAATGAAAGGGCCCGCATGCCCACATAGATTAGATTAGATGTCTTCATTATCCACAAGGGATGTTTTGATGTTCAGGTCAATGCATACATTCAGGACGATACATACAGGACAATAAATAATTATGAAAATACAATAAAACACCCAGCAAAGTACTAGTAAAATAATTCAAAAAAATGTAAAGCTATTTAAAAGAAAAAGCAAAGTCTCTCTCCACACCATAAAACACTCATAATGTGTGTGTGTGTGTGTGTGTGTGTGTGTGTGTGTGTGTGTGTGTGTGTGTGTGTGTGTGTGTGTGTGTGTGTGTGCGTGCGCTCAGTCCAGTTCATCTGCCTCTGTGTGTGTGTGTGTGTGTGTGTGTGTGTGTGTGTGTGTGTGTGTGTGTGTGTGTGTGCCGGGGCCGGGGGCACTGGCAAGCAGGTCCAGTTGAGGTGAATCAGGTATTGGGGGGGTTTGTGTTTGTTAAGGAGCCTAATGGCAGAGGGGATGAAACTGGCACTGCCCTTTCTTTGCCTTCCTGAATATGAAAATAAGGTATAGACTGCCGGTCCGTTATACATGCCAGCTGCCTTGTGCGTATTTAACAGGTGGTACCGAGGGATAGCGCAGTGTGGAAGATAATTAAGGCCCCCCCGGGGAACCTTTTCCCCTACAACGACATGCCCACCACAACAATAGGGATGCTAGGGTTGAGTCAGTGTGGAGTGGGGTCGTTTCCACCACCTGGCTGTCTGCAGAGAATGTATACGTCAGTTCTTCTCACCATAATAATACTGTTCTGGGGCAAAACAATGAAAATGCCAGAACATCAGATCACAGTCACTGCACACATGTAGGGAATGGAAAACACTGTGTTCGAATGCAGACGTATACCATGTGTGGTGATGTAAATGTGGTCACCATAATGCTGGGAGATAAGACAACATTATGATATGTTTGATGAGAATATCTGCGTCTGTGTGTGTGTGTGTGTGTGTCTGTCTGTCTGTCTGTCTCTATCTGTGTGTCTCCTTTATTGCCCTGATTTTCAATTTAAAGGGATAGTTCAGATTTTTTGAATTTAAGTTGTATGTAAATACTTGCCATTAATATAGTGGTTGCAACTGTATTAATTGATTGCCCGAGTCCACGTGGTGGGAGTTCTGCTCTGGTTTGGGTGAAATATCAAGTAGTTCCGGTCATTTTGTGGGGGGGCACTGGGGGCCACGCAGTAAAAGTAAATTAATCCACATTTTTGTATTGTTGACCTATTTCTAAAATATTAGTGCAACTTTCGTTCTTTTTTTACCCCTCTATCACACAGAACTATGTTTTTTGTGTCCATATCACTACGCCCAAAAAAATTGTTCCATGTGATGGAGGGGTCAAAGTTGAACGAAAGTCACGCTAATATTTTAGAAATAGGTCAACAATACAAATTACGTTCGTTTTGTGGATTCATTTACTTTTACTGCGTGGCCCCCAGTGCCCCCCACAAAATGACCGGAACTACTTAATATTCACTAAAACCAGAGCAGAACTCCCACCACGGGACTCGGGCAATCAATTAATACAGTTGCAACCACAAAAACTCAGAACTATCCCTTTAAGGAAACCGTTTTTTCTATGTTTCTAGTTATGGGCATAACTGTTCACGACCATTATTGGAGTAGCACAATATAAAGGGCAATAACACCCATGATGTCCATATCCTATTTTCTCAGGTGGTCTCATCAGCTTCGACGTCTTCCCTGAGGGCTGGGACAAGAGGCTGTGTCTGGACGCGTTGGAGGGGGAGGGCCTGAACGCCATCTACTTCTTTGGCAACGAGACCTCATTAGTAAGTAAAGAGAATGTTTGTAATATGAAGCTAAATGTATAACCAGCTCAGTGGCCTAGTTGTGGTTAGAGTGTCTGTCCTGTCTCCCTGAGACTGGGAGGCCGGGGTTCGATCGATCCCCGGCCGGGTCATACCAAAGACTGTAAAAATGGGACCCAGGTCCCAGTGGCTCCCTGCTTGACACTCAGCATCAAGGGTTGGATTGGGGGTATAAGTCCCTCCGACATACTAGCGTCATGTCCAGGGGGTGTAAAGGAAAGGAAAGGTACTATGTTTACCCAGGGTAACTAGACTAAGCTCAAGAACTTGTTTACAGCCAGGCCCTGCTCATAGAACATTTCATGGTAGAGGTTCAATGCCTTGCTCAACAAGGGCACTTCAGCGGTGGTAATTTTAACGTGCCGGTCCGGGGATACGAACTATAGCGACCTTCACGATATCAAGACCGCTCCGCAAACCGTTCGGCCACCGCTGCCTCCAACTTGTACATCAAGCTGCCTCACGCTACAGAAACAGGAGATGGGCTCCTGCCCTATTGACCTCATGGCCTCAAGGCACGGCTACTTTAAATGTATACACGTACAATGCAATATGAAAACAATGACTATACTTGAATTATTAGAGGTTAGAGCAGATTATGTTGTGTCACGGTTTGCAGAATGACTGAACCCAAAATGCAGAGCCTGCACAAACAAGAGCAGTTTGAAAATAAACTGATTAATCAAAGCAAAAAGAAGCTTAGCTTACAATCAAAAGTAGTTGTAGTTGCAGGGAGTATCTCAGGAAAGCCTCAAGGCAAAACTATTACAAAACAATACTACTACTAAGTACAAAGGCAATAAACAGGAAGTCCAGAACTTCTCGGTAGATCACAGGAACACCAAAGTGTGTGTGTGCCATGAGTCCAGTTTTTTTTACTGTATAGGGAGCAGGTAGATAATACCTGATAATACCAGAGAATAGTTCACAGGTTTGTAATGGGCTGGGCTGATAGTGGGGCCAGGTCTAGCCTGGGCACCATTTCATTTAGGGTATATGATCCGGTCGAGAGCGGATGATATGGTTACGTCATGTTGTAGTCATTGTTTTGTAGTCGACAGGCAGGAACAACAGGCTCAACTTTATTGAGGGAAAAGGAAGGTTCCTTCCTTTTTTTCTCAATAAAAGCTACAGGCTACGAGAGCTTTTATTGAGGTAAAAGGAGGTTCCTTTTCCCCTCAATAAAGTTGCCGCCTGTTGTTCCTGCCTGTCGACTACAAATCAATACTACAACATGACGTAACCATATCATCCGCTCCCGAGAGGATCATACAGACTTTTTAAACCAGAGACCAGGCTTTCCTCCGAGGTGGTGGAAAGCCTGGTGAGGCCAGGTTAGGGGATCAGGTGTGTAACTAGGACTGACAGATTCAATGGGAAGTGGGAGAGATACAGAAGGAGACAAATACAGACAGGCAGAGAGCCAGACCATGACATACTATCAGGGCTGGACTGGGACAAAAATTCGGCCCGGGCATTTTCGCGTGAATTTGGCCCAGACCGGCCGGGCCCACCACAACCAGCGCGCAGATATAGCAGAAACTCTACCGCCCGCTCCGTCGCGGCACACACAAACAAACAAGCCCCTAATAATACCACCACTTTTACAGAACAACATAAATGATACAAACCAACAGACAACTAACTACACAACCCTTTGTAGAGGGTTTATTTGTCACTCACTGATACAGGTACAGTCACATTATCATGATGGCACTGGCAGAATGGCAGCACGCCCGGACCTTTCCTCAAAATCATGGCGGCCCCCCTACGGTCGCGGCCCACTGGGAAAATGCCCGGTGGCCAGTCCAGCCCTGCATACTATATGTAAATCTATAGGCGTATAAAAGTATTGTCACAATTTTGTAAAAATGTGTCAAGAGAGAGAGAGAGAGTGAAAGGTGCAGAGCAGTGATATATAAATAGATATTGTGGCACTGTGGACGTGTCGACAAGGAGGATAAGACGGTGATGAAACCTTTGCCAGGAGTTTATAATAGTAACAGAGATAACACAGGGGTTGTTGTGGAATCTTTTTTGTCGGAAAGATCAAAGGTGAAAGGTCATGGACTCAGGTCAGAGGAGCTGACCCGTGGCGGAAAGAATGTTGCCATTCTTTGTGTCTGTGATTGACTTCTTTTACAAAGTAGGAGAGACAGGTTTTCACGTCCACAGCAGAACACAATACATTAAGACATGTGTAGGCGTGTTTGTGCACAAGCAATACTGTCAACTAAGACAGCATTAAAGGGACACAAGAAATATATGTTAACCCATTTTGGACTAAGTCGATAAAAGAAAATGTCTTCTAAATCCTAAAAGATTTCTGAAAAACCCATGTATCTATTCCTGCATAACTTCCGGGTTTGATGATGATGATGTCACGCGCATATACTCTCTCTATTGTCTTACTTATACTTAATGTCTTCTCCTATAGGGTGGAAACGATTATGAAATCTTCAACGACCCGCGGACCATCGGGTTCACGGTCTACTGCCCAGAAGACACAGCGAGGCTCTGTCGAGAGCTTTTCTTCGACGCTCCGCCCAACGAGTCTTGATTGACCGAGGCTCTTTTCCACTACAAGAACTATTTAAGTGAACCGTGTTCTGGATGTGTTACCATAACACCGCTGTACGTGGCTGGGTTTCAGACAAGGTTCTCACAACCTTACTTGGGCCGTACGGGCTCAGGAGGAGGTGCTACTGTCCCTGAGTTCTGGCTGGGGAAGGCAGAACCGAGAACAAAAATATCTAGATATATACAAGTGCACAGCTTGTAGATTGGGCTATTTTTGCTTTTTTTATAATTCGTTTTCTATTTGTATGATGTACGGTACCTCGCCCCACCAGGTGTGGTTCTGGTTATAATGGAAACATCACAGAATTTCATGGGTTCTGGAAGGTTTCAGTCCAAAAGAGCCATTATGTACTTTATGTACAACACAGCACCTTGAGGTGCTGACTGATTGAGGCAGGGAGGTTCATCTTTGGAACTGTTCGAAAATAAATAATGATAATAATACTACTGATCTTATTCTTTAGTACGCAGATTTACACATTGTTAATGTGATCTTTTTTTTTTAAAGCACCATACTCTTGCAGTGTCTTAGTAAGTCCCCACTGGAGCAGAATCTCAGAGGGATCATCACCTCACTAATTCCTTTTGACTGGTCTGCCAGGGAGTCTGTATATTAGACTGGTCTACCAGGGAGTCTGTATGTTAGACTGGTCTACCAGGGAGTCTGTATGTTAGACTGGTCCACCAGGGAGTCTGTATGTTAGACTGGTCCACCAGGGAGTATGTATGTTAGGACTGGTCTAACAGTGATGTGAATGGACAGCAAAGCCAGTTAGTATTGACAAGAGCATCACAGTCGGGTTTTTTTTAAACTGAATGCTAAACTCCATGTACGTTTGTGTACAGTATGTTTTCATTTTTGGAGATTTAATACTGTAAAGAGCTATAATAGTATTGCTATACAATAATGTCATGATATCTGCTTGTTTTTTGGGGTTTTTTAATGTTGGCTTAGTTTTTGTTTTTAATGGGAACTTACATGCTATGAAGGTAGCATGCGACACTAGTGTTGTTAATCCATTTTGGGCCCTTTTGGTGTTAGCATTACGTTATGCTTTAGCTATTGAAAGACAGCAGATCTACAAGCTCATAGCATGCCACCGAGTGGCGCACTACGAGCTTGTAGGTCTGCTATCTATTTGAAAAATCGAAGAACGACTGACATAGAAACACTGCCTTGATGTTGCTCTATGAATCATTCCAGTATGTAACGTTTTTCTTTATAAAACTCGGAGCTGCATATCGGTTTTTTTTAATGGTCTACACCGAAAAACACCAACACTGACTGTTGTGTTTAGATCATCCAAAAGGCGTGGAAAAGATTTGCTGCTACAAAATGTAGAATACATTTAGATTTTTTTTCTACTGCACACCAGACTGAGAAGGTTTCAACGGGTATTTGGGCTGAACTGAACTGACCGTTTATTTATTCAAGATAAAAATCCCATGAATCAATTTCAACCAATGAATGATATCACCGTGCCTATACTGTAGGTCAGTGGGTCAACAAAAGCCTTTTTTCTTTAATCTTGAACAAATGTTTATGAGCTACTGTATGTATGCTACTGTATATCACTGCCCAAGTACTTTAATACTGGTGAACCCATGAACTTGTTTGTGGCTCAAGTTAAGGATTTTTACCTGCAATATTATCAACCACTATTGATTTCCTATTCACATCGTTTTAATCATGGGATTTATTCATCACAATTTAAACTCATGAATATCAATATGTATATTAATATTTAAAAAAAAAGTAGAAAACTGTATATCTTTTCACATGAAGAAGGTGGAGGGGGAAATCAAGTAATGCCGGTGGTAACCCTTTGTTTATGGTTTATATGATGAGGAATTAGTGGCGTTGTTTGTGACTAATATTGATCATTATATAAACATGAATTTGATGATTGAGGGGGCACAGATTATGGATTATGGGAAACGATTATGACACTCCTAACACTGAGGCGTTTGAGCGATCATCACTGCTGGTCATTGTTGTAAAGTATTATATGATTGTAAGTATTATATGATTGGTCATCATAATATTGCATCAAGCATAATTGTGTGAATCACCTCGTTTTGAAACGTTTGGAGGAAAGATAGCTGTATTTTGTGTCAATGTTGTGTCAATTCATTTTAATAATACAACTTTTTATATATATATGATTTTACTGAATATGTAAATGGCCCGATGGTGGGCCCTTGTGATGTAATGAATTGTGATTTATTCAAATAAAAGGATGTAACGAAATGGTCTTTATACCTTTAGCACACTTTGCTTTTAATATTATTGTTTTTCATTGCAACTTTAATTTATAAGATAACTTTTATAACGTGAAGTAAGTTGTAATTTTGTTTAATATAATTAAGCAGTAGATAGATGGAAGGGGGGGTTTATAGCATTACACATCCAGCCAACTGCTGAGCATGGTAGTGATTATAATGCTCAGACAGACGTGCTACAGTATCATGGCCAACCCTTACATTACACATTACAAATAGCCCAGAATAAGGCAGCTCGCCTTGCCCTGAACTGCAAAACTAGATCCAGTACACTGTTAAATCATCAGAAGCTGTCATGGCTGATGGTGGAGCAGAGATTAGCTGCTACTGCTAGTCTGGCTGGATGTTTTAGGAACATTTGTTCAAATAAAAAACCAAAATGCTTATATAAAAATCACACACGTGTGAACTGAGTGGTGCAATCCCCCCCCCCCCCCCCCCCCCCCCCTCTCTCTCTCTCTCTTTCTGTCTCTCTCTCTCTCTCTCTCTCATTAGAGACACAGCACTACCCCTCTCTCTGTTTCTGGCGCCCCCTACTGGTATAAATAAGTAACATACTCGTGCTCATAGACACACACAGGTACACAGGTACATGGAAATTGCTGGTTATAAAAATATTCATTATACCAGTGATAGACACATACATAATACCAGACATGTTGCAATGGGTCGATTTACAGTGCCTAAGCCAAGAACTGATGCAATGAAGAATACAGTCATGTACAGGGCATCACAGAAATTAAGGGTAAAGGGCATTTTAAGAAAAGACTGAAGGATTTTTATATATATATATGTAATTCTGTTTATGTCAATATACCAGTTAATGTAATCTAGAGTGAATGCACTAACCGTGGTTGTTATGCTTTAATGTAGGCCTATTTCTTTTGTGATATCTGTAATGTTGTTTCTTCAATTTCAATTTGTGTATGTATATTATTCTGTGAGGACCCCAGGAAGAATAGCCATGGTGTAACAGCTAACGGGGATCCTAAATAAACTAAACTAAACTACAGCATCATGGCCAACCCTTACACAAGGAGATAGTGGGGCAATTGAGCAAGAGTTGGAAACAACAGATTCAGAGATGGAGTTGCAATCTATTGGTCTGTCATTTGTGACAGTAGCCACACGTGGAGCCTGAGCCATCTGCTCGCCTCAGTCAACAGACAAAATAACTCAGTCAGGAGAAACAGCTGTGCAATACCGTATGGACTCGGACATATATACTTGCAGTCAGAAACGGCGCATGTTTCAACAAGGAACGCTTCTTACCCTTTTCTGCACAACGAATCCAAAAAGTGAAGAGCTGAAAAGGTTTTACACCAATTCAAATTTAGCAACGTCCAAGAAAATCCCAGTTTAAACGGTTACACGAGCGTTTCAGCGGTTGTTTGTTTGGTCAGCCGCTTCCATGTGTTTATCACGGAAGTCGTGCGTGTGCACTGTGCGCGTGCATGTCATGTCGAGTGAACTGAAGTCAGTTGGAAAAGTTCGACCAGGGGAGGCGCTAAAGCTTTTCAACTTCCTTGAAAAACATGCTAAACAACCGCTGTGACGCTCGTGTAACCGTTTAAAGTTGGATTTTCTTTGGCGATGCTAAATTTGAATTAGTGTAAACCTTTTCTGCCCCTTCACTTTTTGGATTCATTGTGCAGAAAAGCGGAAGAATCGTTCCTTGCGGAAACATGCGCCGTTTCTGAACCGCGGTGGGAGAAGCCCAGGGTGTGACCTCATCTCGGAGCTACAGAATGAGCGTAGTGAGGGCACATATGGGGCTACAGTTGTAGGACTAGTCCAAAAATAACATATAATAGAAGTACATTACAACTAAAACTATATCTTCATGAAGACCGACTACCGATTCCTTTGTTAAAATATAACCTAATGTTTATTTGACATGTTGATGCTGATTCATAATTGGTTATAGTTAGTTTGGTCTTAAAATGCATTGTGTTTTTTTTTTTAATATCAACATATTGTTATTCTTTAAAATACTGTGACATTTTAAATTGAAAGCCATATCACCCATACCTACTAAACAAAATGTCACTCTAGGCACATTAATATGAATCAATACTACACAATTGTCTAAGGGCCGATTCATACTCCTATTTTAGAGCCGAAGAAAAGTCGGTTCGGGCTCTGTAGAGCCTACAATGTGACGTCATTTGGCTCTGTAGAGCCTACAATGTGACGTCATTTGGCTCTGTAGAGAGCCTACAATGTGACGTCATTTGGCTCTGTAGAGCCTACAATGTGACGTCATTTGGCTCTGTAGAGCCTACAATGTGACGTCATTTGGCTCTGTAGAGCCTACAATGTGAGGTCATTTGGCTCTGTAGAGCCTACAATGTGACGTCATTTGGCTCTGTAGAGCCTACAATGTGAGGTCATTTGGCTCTGTAGAGCCTACAATGTGAGGTCATTTGAGGTTTGGGGGGGGGGCGGGTACCGTCCTAAAGTTGTCTCTTCGGTGCTACTGAAAATTTCTGACGAGCCGAAATCATTTCGGCACTAGAGTGCCGAAACAGCGGGACATAGTCGGGCACAGTCGGACACAGTACGGATTACAGTTCACTGAAATGGAAAGTCCTCAACAAACTCCACAAAGGCACTCCAAGCTAGGACAAAGTTTTTTTGGGCTCTGTCCACTCTATACCTTAGTTTTTCCAGAGGCAGGAATGATAGAACTTCTCTTATTTATTTATTTTTTGATCTATGATTGTCCACTGCTTTGTCCCACCACTTTGTTTTTGTTTTGTTTTAGCCTAGGGGGGAGGGGGGAGGGGTCGTATATGTTTGTGTGTTTTGTGTGTTTACTTACATACATGCAATGTATTGTCAAAATGTAATAACGGAAGAAAATGAAGAGTATGAATCGGCCCTATAAAGAAAACAACAATCTTTCCTCTTGGTCCATACTGTATATCTTCATCCATCGCTGCACAGGTTAATTACATAAAGCAATAAAGACACGTAATATGTGAATCATAAAATGCTTTAATGTTCTTTCAAGGCTCGATAAGTAATAATGGCAAAAACCACCACGGTTGGCTTTTGGTCCACAAAAGAAAGTGCTCTTTTTGACGTGACAGAAATGAACCGGTATTCTAATTGAACACAAACATCTCGTGTTGAACAAATCCAGGCAGTGAGATTGACAGACAGACAAGATGCATAGAAACGCATGGCATACAGTATAGCTACAGTAGAAACTGGCACACAGTATATATATATATATATACCAGGCTAACATAAAATAAATAAAACTACAACATTTCAGTGACAACAAATTCGGCATCAACTATATGACGTCATTATGTGGTTCACCGTTACACTATGCTCAATAAATCACACAGATAGGTAACATATTGTTTCTCTAACAATAGAAAATGTTTTTTAGAAAGTTTTTTTTTTTTCTTTTAGCAATTCATGGCTTGAAACCTTTGAAACGAGACTTTTCAAAACAGGACGACAAATTGAACTCGAAACGTGTGGCAGTTGAGGTTGAGGGTAACTCATACTTAGCCCTAGAATGGCTCTTGTTGTTACATACAGTACTGTATGTACAGTATTTCACATACAGAGCCATATAGAACAGTCTGCTTAACTTCTATTCGGGTTGTAAATTGGCGGTTTAAATGTGATAAATGTGCTAAATACACGTTTTGTGCCAGAACTTTCACATGGATATAAAACTAGACTCTAGTTTTATTGCAAACGCAGTGAGCACTTACTATGAGACCTAGCAGATCATGTCTGTGTGTCTGTCTGTGTGTCTGTCCCGATTTTGTGCCCATATATGGAGCTGAGTGATTACGTCACCATGACTCAGCCATAACCATATAAGGAGTCCCCAAAGCAGCTATACGTCCAAAACCCAAATATGTACGAGCTGCGTTCGCTTCCCGCGTTTGCGCGTCTTACTGGTAATAATAATATGGTCCTCTAGTTACTAGAGGACCATATTTCACTCCACGTCTTTGAATAATTTAATGGGCGAGTACAAACGGAGCATTTATCACATTTAGGCCGCCAATTCACAACCCGAATTATAGAAGTTAAGCAGACTGTTCTATGGCTCTGTATGTGAAATACTGTAACATACTGTGTGTAACAACAAGAGCCATTCTAGGGCTAAATCATACTTAGTTGTGCGCCGGTGTTGTGCACTGAGAATAGTCGATCTACAAGCTCACAATGTGTTGCAGAGTGATGTGCTGTTATTTTCAGTGTGCAACACCTACGTGAAAACAAGCATAAATCATGGGTTATTCTCTGTGGAAGTTCAAAACCTTTTTCAGTGCAATGTTTTTTTTTTGGACTATTATTACCCAAAATGTAAAAAGATAGCCATCTCTCATGTAACATAAAAATCTACATAAATCATTGACAAAAATAAATAACATAAATAATCAATAACAAAACGAAAAAAAAGAGAAAATACAGACACGGTTATGCATTT
This sequence comes from Protomyctophum bolini, assembly GCF_963924005.1. NCBI lineage: Eukaryota > Metazoa > Chordata > Actinopteri > Myctophiformes > Myctophidae > Protomyctophum > Protomyctophum bolini. The sequence continues at coordinate 2,835,981 of NC_137872.1, forward strand.
CTCTGAAAATACTTATATTCACTTTTCCATTCACAGTAAAAAATAAATAGGTTTTCAAACATCTATGCTTGGTGTTTTTTGCCTTATTCAATCTCAGTTTCCCTTCACACTTGCTCTTTCTAAAACACTTACTCCAACTTATCTCAAATCCTTCAAAACCCTTACCCTTTCCATCTTATCATAACCGGTTCAACTTCTTGCCTCTCTAAGATCTTTCAACCTAAGAGTTGGAACCCAAAGCAATAATGCATTTAGGAGAACACTGTCGTAGCTAATAATAAGCACAACGTCAAGCCTCATACTCCTATTTTAGAGCTGAATAAAAGTCGGTTCGGCTCTGTAGAGCCTACAATGTGACGTCATTTGAGGTTCGGGGGGGGGGGGGGGGGGGGGTAACGTCCTAAAGTCGACTCTTCGGTGCTACTGAAAATTCTGACGAGCCGCAATCATTTCGGCACTACAGCGCCGAAACAGCGGTAAAATAGGAGTATGAATCGGCCCCTTAGATATCATTTGGGTCCCCAAACCAAAGCCAGTCAAAACGTACTTGCACCAAACACTGTCAGCATGCCGTCACTAAACAACGTCCTTCTCTGAATCTCTTTCCACCACCACGTCAACGTCACATCTCTTCAGCCATGAGTCCCTCCACTACTTGTTCCTTCTTCATTTTGAGTTCGGATCTCACCTCAGCACTCGACGGAAAAAAAAAGTAAAAAAATAAATAAAATATAAATACAAGTGATCAATGTAGGATAAGACAACTCATCTCACCGGTGCTTGTACACCAATCCTGTAGGCTTTAACCCATTCTGACCTGAGATCAGATTCTAAAAATGTCTTCTACATCCTGACAGTTTTCCATTCTGACCCGAGATCAGATTCTAAAAATGTCTTCTACATCCTGACAGTTTTCTGAAAAAGCTATGTTTCTATGTGTCAGTCGTTCTTCGATTTTTCAAAAAATAGCAGACCTACAAGCTCGTAGCGCGCCACTCGGTGGCGCGCTATGAGCTTGTAGATCTGCTATTTTTCAATAGCTAAAGCATATTATGCCCAGAATGGTTAAATCTATTTCGGTTTGATACGTAATCAAGTGTGCAACTACTTGGCTGTACATGTAGGAGGAATAACTTTAATGGTGCTGATACATACCTCTCATTTGACCACCACACATTCTTCTCAACCTAACTTATTATATACTTACGCAAAACCCTTACTTAAAACCGTACTTTACGTTTGAATATTAACTGCATGATCCTATAATGGCCAGTCTCAAGCTCCATAAGCACCATGACAGTCTATATGTGGGGTCCATCTCTAGGAAAGTCTCACGTACTTCCCTACATAAACCTCTGAAACTCTTCTTGGTTCTGATCCGATTCCATTTTAACCTACATATCAATCAAATTAATTTCCCTGCAGTCCAAACAACCAAAGGAATGTGTCTTTTACCCCCACAATTTGACTAATAGTAAAATACTGTGTCTAACAAATGTGACCAGATTTGACAGAGAGACTGCCATCGCGCAAATTCCAGATTTTTCCAGATTTTCACCAGAGGAGAAAAACTATTTTTTTCCCAAAATGAGTTAATAGCACAGGCAGACTCTTCACAAACTAGACTAGATGTCTGAAATTAGTGTCAGATCTGAAATCGACATGTAAATATGAAATAAATGCTTAAACATGTAGCTATAGGTGTAATGTTAGAGACCACAGAAGTGAACCTTTCAAGTCTGTTTTCTCAACTCGCTGTTTCTCTGCAAGACATTACTCTATAAGCCATATCTCCAAAACTGGTGAGTCAAACTGAACAACCAATATGTCCATTTGAAGCTGTGATTCCCTGCTTTCATATGGCATGAAGAAAAGAAAAAGAAAAAAAATCCAATGGCAGTACCTCAGTCAAATTTAGTCACAAATTAACAATAGGTGAAAGGAAATACATTTGAGGTGTGTTTTACTGCGTTTAATCTGTCTCAGGCTTTCCTCCAGCACCTCTTACTCATCTTCATGCACCCCCCCTCCCAAGCCAAACCCCAACACGACCCCGGTAGTCCCATAACCGCTTATATGTCCCATTTTCAAAGATCTACTTTTTTTCCCCTCCCCTTCCCGAACACGGCTAATCTACAAGCTCACAACACGTAACAGCATCACAGTGCGTTGTGGGCTTGTCGATCTGTGCTGAAGTGATGAAAATGAATCCAGTGTGACGACCTCTGACCTGGGCTGGTATACAGTAGGCCTCCTACACGGAGCTGAAGATCTGACCGGACCAGGTCTCGTGTTTCGTCCCGGATTTGAGATGCGTGATCTTGACCTCCACCGCCTGCACCTTAGGTTCTTGGGCGGGACTCGGGACACCTTGTACGTGACCTCGTCCCCTTCCACTGGGACGTACTCCCCCTCGATGCTGAAATAGAAGCAGAAACAAGGTTTTTTGAATGCAATAATAATGCAGGTTTTATTTTTAACCCATTTAGGCCTGACTGGAACAATCTACCTGTCCATATTCGTTCATCTTTCCATTTGTTTAAAACTGTGCTGTCCTCTCATCTTGAGACTGTATATACCTGTTCATGCTTTCACTAATCATCGCTGTAGCAGATCCATGATGCAATGATCCATGTGTTATGTCTACGTTATGTCCATGTTATGTGAAATGTTGTTTTGTTGCAGTTTTTGTTTTGATGTTTTTTGTTTTTTCTTGTTGTTTTTTTCTTGTTTATCTAGGAATTGTATTGTTTTTTTCTTGTTTTGTTTTGTCTGGTTGAATTGTTTGTAAAAAGTGTCTTTATGTATGAAGCGTATTTTGTGAATTGTGAACCCCCTTGAAAACGAGATGGTAATAAAGAATTTCAGACTGATTTAAAAAATGTCTTCAAAATCAGTTTTCTGAGAGACCTTATGTTTCTGTATCAGTGGTGCTCAATATTTCATGTCAAGGACCCCCATAATTATGTAATATGCCTCCGCCCCCCCATCTGAAAATATGTTGTTCCAGGGACCCCCCCCATCTGAAAATATGTTGTTCCAGGGACCCCCCCCCCATCTGAAAATATGTTGTTCCAGGGACCCCCACCCCCAGAAGCAAAGATTTGAGTTAAAATGTCCATCTGTAAAAATATATTCAAAGATTTGAGGCACATTTTCACGATTCTTCAAAAATAGCAGACCTACAAGTTCATAGCGTAGATCTGCTATTTTTCAATAGCTAAAGTATAACATAATGCTTTAATAAATGCAGAAACATTTAAAAAATAAACATGTTTTCACTTCATTATTGTAAAGTGTTGTAAGTTAAAAAAAAGAACCGACTCACTCTGAGATGTGAACAAAGAACCGACTCACTCTGAGGTGTGAACAAAGAACCGACTCACTCTGAGATGTGAACGAAGAACCGACTCACTCTGAGATGTGAACAAAGAACCGACTCACTCTGAGATGTGAACGAAGAACCGACTCACTCTGAGATGTGAACAAAGAACCGACTCACTCTGAGATGTGAACAAAGAACCGACTCACTCTGAGATGTGAACAACGAACCGACTCACTCTGAGATGTGAACAAAGAACCGACTCACTCTGAGATGTGAACAAAGAAGAACCGACTCACTCTGAGATGTGAACGAAGACGTCCTCCCCTCCGTGGGTGGGGCGGAGGAACCCGTGACCCTGTGACCTGGAGAAGTTCTTACACACACCTTTATACGCTGGTCCTGAATGGGCACGCACCGTACTGAGAGAGAGACAGAGAGAGACAGAGAGAGAGAGAGAGAGAGAGAGAGAGAGAGAGAGAGAGAGACAGAGAGAGAGAGAGAGAGAGAGAGAAAGAGAGAGAGAGAGAGAGAGAGACAGAGAGAGACAGAGAGAGAGAGAGAGAGAGAAAGAGAGAGAGAGAGAGAGAGAGAGAGAGAGAGAGAGAGAGAGAGAGAGAGAGAGAGAGAGTGAGAGAGAGAGAGAGAGGGGGGGGGGAAGAGAGAGAGAGACAGAGAGAGAGACACAAAGAGAGTAAGTTACAGAGTATGGATAAATGGTGCATTTATATATAGCGCCTTTATCCAAGGCGCTTTACATAGATTGTGCATTACATTCACCCATTCACACACACACATGCCTTTGTCACAAACCATCTGGACTACTGCAATTCTCTTTTTTCTGGACACCCAAAAAAATCCATCAATCGCCTTCAACTAGTTCAAAACACAGTGGCTAGAGTTTTTATCCCCAAAAAAGTTTGTGTTTTTGCAACAAATGTTTGTTTGTTGATTTTCCCATGTAAGTCGATGGGAATTTTTTATTCACTACTAAATTCATTATTCATTAATAATATGTTAATTTGAAATAAGGGCTTCGTTAAGACCTCCGTAATATTATGGTCGATGCCTGTGTGAAAGCTCAGAGCGATTAGTGAGGAGCTACGACAGTGTTACAGACAGACAGACAGACAGACAGACAGACAGACAGACAGACAGACAGACAGACATTGAGTGAATTATTAGTTAGATGTCTGAAGAATCATATAAAATAAAATATCACTTAAATGACGCTGATATTTTCAGAAGAAATATCACAGCAATGTAATTTTTTCCCCCCATCCTTTTATGCCTGTCACATTGTATGCTGATTGAAGCTGAACGTTTCCACAAAGACAGGAATTAATGAATTGATTAGGAGAGAGCTTTCCCAGTGGCAGAGGAAAGACACAGCGGTCAGACCTCATTGGTCCATACTCCTGCACATGACTCCTCATTGGACCATACTCCTGCACATGACCTCAGACAGAGGACCCCATCAACACGAAGAATGTAACCAGGGAAGTCTAATTTATGCTTTGTTGCATCGCTCGTTGAAAATAACAGATTTCCGGCATGTGACACAAGTGTTACCAAAGTATGGCGTCAATATCACTAGAGGGCGCCAATTCCACAGGTTTGTGTATTTTTTGAGTGTCGCAACCTGCACTTCCTTATAGAGCTGTGTGTGTGTGGCTGGGTGCCTGGCTGGCTGGCTGGGTGCCTGGCTGGGTATGAATGAACACGAAAATAGCATGGTTGTTTTTCACCACCTGTGTGCAACCTAACACACACACAAACACACGCGCACATATTAACTGTATATATGATGATTTTGGGTCTGCCAGTACAGTACAGTGACAGTACAGTAGAGTACAGTAGAGGGTACAGTAGAGGGACCCCCACACGGTAACTCTGTCATTTCACAACCGGACGTGGCGGCCCCCCTGGAACTTGCAGGGACCCCCCGGGGACCCCCACACAGAGTTGCATCACTCACTTCACACAGGTGTGATTTTTTTTATTTGTATTATAATCCCCATAGGGAGATCTTGGATATTATTAATATCCATTATTAATGAACATTACATTAAAATGCAGTGTAAATATACCAGATTTAGCAAGACTTGCTCATTTCCATCTGCAGTCCCCAGACATCAAACATCAAACAATACAAACAGGACTGACATACAGGACACACATACATACAAAATAAATACACCTAAAATAATCATGAATGGTTGCAGCTTTGGTTTTCAAGCAACCATTTTTTCAGATTGTATTTAAAAGAGGAAAATGTAGCACAATCCCTTATATGCAGATATTGTAGATCTGCTATGTTTCAATAGCTAAAGTATGACATAATGCCTTAAAACAACCAAAAGGGGTTGTTCCCGCCACCCATAATGGTTTAAAACGTAGAGTCCTATATACTCACGCAGAGTACGTGCGGTTGCGCTTGGTGGGCAGCGGGCTGGGGAGCTCCCTGGGACGATGGGGGGGCTGCTCGCCCCCCTCGTCCCACACGCGGCTCCCCTCCCTCAGGAAGGGGAAGGAGAGGGACAGGGAGGAGGTGGGGGAGCGCAGGGGGGTCCCCGATGGAGACGCCAGGCTGGGGTCCGCCATCTCTCTCTGGAGGGCAAAAGGAATGAAGTGCAAAACTTTATTTTATTTCTTATAATTTTTATCCCACGATTTTGTAACCCATTTTCACCCCGGTGTCAATCATCTAATGTGATCCTGGGCTCTACACACCCTCCACCAACCTAGTCCCCATATATGGGGGACAAGGGGAGACCAACCTAGTCCCCATATATGGGGGACAAGGGGAGACCAACCTAGTCCCCATATATGGGGGACAAGGGGAGAGCAACGGACTTGAACTCATGCTTCCTTCATGCCTGAGTGTCCAAGTTGCTCCTTTACACCTGACAGGTGGGAGTTTCCCTGGTTGGACGTCGTAGCGCGTGGAAGGAACACGTTATTCCAACCAGTTCCTTTCCCCTCCATCAGGCGCCCCGGCTGATTGAAATATTTATTAGCAGTTTGCAGAATTACAGTATACATTTCAAGCACAAACTCAATACAAAGACTGTTAACTGTCAGTGGACGACCCAATTAAGCATTACACTTGTTTACAACAGGGTCCACCGTGTTCAATTCATCAAAACATTTAGAGACGTACAAATAGACACCCGTCTGGGTTTCCCTGACAGCTGTCACTCACTCACTCACTGCTCCTCACGGGCTGCCGGTGAAGCGCTGACACCGCCGGCTGTCGTTTAGCGTCTCGGGCGGGTCGTGTTTTCCTGCGACCGCCGTCAGAAGGCAACCGATTATACCCACCGGTCACCGGCTCACTGTCGCTGTCACTTCCCAGGCTGTCGGGGGGACTTTGAGCTATGAAAGGGGAGAGAGAACATGGGAAAGGACACATATATTGAAGTAGTACATTTTAGCTTTTTGTCTTTTTTTTCTCCTCCTTGTTTCTCGTTTAGCTAGGTTTTTGTTTTGTTTATTTGTTTTTGTTCGTTTCTTTTTAATTTTTTTATTTTCTGAATGTCATTTGTTTGTTTTGTTTATATGTTGATTGTGATGCATATCCTCATTAGTATTTTGGAATACATTGAGATAAGGATATAGGCACTAATAAGCTATAAGCTTCGGCCTGTGCCTTTTCGATCACCTTAAAAAAGAGAAAAAACTGTTTTGTGTAATGTCTCTCTCTGAAAGATCGAAACAAACTATTCATTCATTCATATATAGGACATGATAACATGCTTTTTTAAACTGATTGGAGTGGTAATAGAAGTGGTAAAAGAAAGCCGGTACATTTGTCTGTGTCCACAAAGTGTCAGCTATCATCAGAGTATCCTCTTTTTTTGTTTTTAGAAACACTGAAAGGAACAGATATTTCCGTTGAATGAATGAATCCCAGGGAAATTCCCCTTTGGCTCATTTGGCAATGATCCAACACAGCATGTGGAAAAAGGAGTGACCGCTTGGTGTCCAGTGTGTAGTCCATGAATGCTAAACACCAGCTCTACGAGCACTGCCCTTCAGTTAAGTGACGCGGACCATGAATGATGATGAGAGTTGTAATTAATTTCTCGTCTTCTAAAATATGAAAGTGGTGAATGAAGGTTTTTAAATGTGATCCACAAACGTTGTTCAAGGGCAAAGAAAGGGAGTCCTTTAAAAAGACCTCATTAATACAGTTTTTTTTTACCCCAACCAGCTGATGTTCATAATCCCACACAACAAGACAATAAACACTGACTGCTCATTGCGACCTCAGGCTATAATAATCGTCATCATCTGAAAATAGGCTATTTAAGAGACAAGACTGTAGTGTATTTAATAGGCTATGTGTGCCACGAGGGCATAGCTTGATAGCTGCACAAGTGGGCCTGAAAGCACTAAAAAAGGAAGGCGAGGCAAGATCGAGGCACAGTATCTTAATTGGGCCCTAAATTATTAGATGGGGTCTGTTTTTCCTTCCTTGGGACCTTGCTACCTTTAACAGTAACACCCACTACTCCTCTGCTACCATCATCATCAAGGTTACACACACGGTGGCATCATGACGTCAGAGCCGCTGCAAAACGCCACTACTGCCAGCACACTGTCTTGAGTCAAGTGGTGTGTTGCTGACGTCACAGTGCGATCCCTGCATTGCCATTGGCTAACGAATTGCCAGAAGACCAAAACATTACATTTTGTGTGTAGTAGGCATGAAATAAAAAAAATCATGTCTGATTTTTGGAGAAAAGGCAACACACTGATGCATATATAAGCGTGACAGCGTGACAGTGTCACACTCACAACACTGTTTATCTCTCCTTTTTAAAGCCCGTGATTCATCATGCTGTGGGCGTGATTCCCAGAACCATCGAGTCTTTCCGTAACATTATAATTTCTCTCAGAATATCATTTAAGGAATCCAAAACAACAACTGGATTTAGCTCTCTCCACTCAACTGCAAATCAACTGATTTAGCACTAGTCGGTGGGCACATTCTGCAAAAGAAATGTGACATCGCTATAGATTAGATTCATCCAACACCGTCTGTCTGTCATTCATTCATCATTCAGTCACGATGATCTGTATGCAAGCATGCAGTCGGAACAAATTCAGCCCAAACAATAGCCATGGCTGATGGCATGCCACGGATGGATACTTGCTGCTTCCCCCCCTGCCCAAACATTAAATGTTTACTTACTTCGGCTGCAGTTCGGCGCGCGTTTTGTCGATTGAGAGATGGAGTGTGTGTTCTCTGTGGTGTCGCTGCGAGTTATATAATAATGTGCAATTAAATAAATAAATCCACTAAATCCGCGTAGACGAACGGAATACCCGGGTGGTGTGTGAGGCTGCGCAGCTGGCGGAGATTCCAATGGCGTGATGACACAATCTGTGTGTCAGAGATCGAGGAGAGAGACAGAGAGAGAGAGGGAGGGGGAGAGTGTGTGTGTGTGTGTGTGTGTGTGTGTGTGTGTGTGTGTGTGTGAGAGAGAGAGAGAGAGAGATGTCAATACAATAAATTGCTATTCAAATGTATCTTTGCAGTTTGCATGGATTTGTGTGTGTATGTGTGTGTGTGTGTGAGAGAGAGAGCGAGATAATGTTTTGTGTTTTGTGTTCGTGTGTTCACAGCAAACAAAGCCTACTTTACACAACACACACTTCACTGAAACTGGCCTGTTTAACAAACAAGATACCATTAAAGACCTGAGGCCGATAACACAAATGTTGTCTTCTAAGGGTTAGGCCTATATCTAAAGTTCTAAACATCTACCCTTATTTCAGGATGTTAAATAAGTATATGAATCTATAATAACAAAAGGCCATGAAAATATCTCTTCTTAAAAAGAGAAAGTCAAGGGGTAATAAGATGACTCATCTGCCTATTTGATTTTGCAAGTTTGAATTTCGCATAGTTTAAAAAAAATACTCACTTATAACAATTTAATAGGCTAATAGTAATACATTTCCCATTTCCAATAATTTAGTCTCATTTATTTTCCTGAAGGTAACTTTAAACAACAGCCTACAGTTGGTATGCTATAAAAAAAATCAAACCAAACCAATGTCTAATGCATTATAAACAGGCCTACTTATAGGACATTCAAATCTGCTTAATTAACGGCATAATTATATAATACTTCATAATCTAATACTTTGTTCACCACTGTTACAGTTGTGGTGTGGACTAGACTGGACTATAACTTTATAGTTATTATAATTATAGGCACTTTGGAACCCCTAACCAAGACCAACACAAAACATTTCTGCCTGCTTCAGGAAATGTCTTAAAATGTACAGGTCATCAACCTAAACTTTATCACAAACACCACATTTAAATAGATGCAGTCATATATACAATGTTAGACTAAAATGTCACAATTTTAATTGTAGAAACAAAATAAGACATTTTAGTGGAGTGGCATTTACTGAACATTTATTTATTTGAAATCCAACCATGTGTGTAGCCTGGTGTGAACTTCTTGTTCACAACAATATGCATGCAACGTTTACATGTCAACGTGGAGCTCAGACAGAGGCATGTTTGGAAACGAGGAATCTGTCTCGAGCAAAAATACTGGTATGTCAGCAGGTGTAGTGTTAGTATTAAGACACAACGCTTCTCTCTCTCTCTCTCTCTTCTTTAAACGTTGAATGAATGAAATGAAACAGTGACACACAGCTCCAGGTTTCCTCAGAACACTCAGTAAAGCATCAGTGTGTGGTGTATCCATGGCTAAAGGTTCCATCATGCTATCCACGAAAGAAATGAACAACATCATCTCTAGTTCCATTCTGTCTGGAAACCGGCTGCACAAATAGCAGACCTATACAAGCTCGTATAGCACGCCACTCGGTGGTGCCCTATGAGCTTGTAGATCTGCTATTTTCCAATAGCTAAAGTATAACAGAATGCTTGAAACACCAAAAGGGGTTCCCGCCCCAAAATGGGTTTTAAACTGTTCTGTCAAAAATAAAATAATAGCGCTTCCAAAAAGAGGAGTTTCAAGCTGAGATTCTCCTTGAAACGTCCACCATTTATCAGCATGTTCACGATTCCCTCGTTCTCCTCCTCTCAATGCACTGAACCTGTTCTTCGATGCTGGATCCCACATGTTCACTACAGTGATGGTCTGTCGGTGTCCATGTCCACTACAGTGATGGTGTGTCTGTCTGTCCACATGTCCACTACAGTGTCCACTACAGTGATGGTCTGTCTGTGTCCATGTCCACTACAGTGTCCACTACAGTGATGGTCTGTCTGTGTCCATGTCCACTACAGTGATGGTCTGTCTGTGTCCATGTCCACTACAGTGTCCACTACAGTGATGGTCTGTCGGTGTCCATGTCCACTACAGTGATGGTCTGTCTGTCTGTCCACATGTCCACTACAGTGTCCACTACAGTGATGTTCTGTCTGGGTCCTTTCGTTAGCTGTTCCACCATGACAGGAGCCCCAAACCTGGCTCACAGATGGTGCCCTAAAAAAAAAAACACGAAAAACTTATTACGAGTATATAACGAGACTTATTACGTACATATATTAATTATTGATTAATAATATTATATATGTATGTTTTTGATACACTACTAGTGAGTGTACACGTTCATTCAGAGACCCACTGGAAAGACATTTTACTGCCAGCGCTCAACAATTTTGTCTAGTTTGTTTGTGACTTTTTACTCTTATCTTTTACTCTCTTTACTCTCCTTTGTTGTTTTGGCATTAGAATCTCCCTCCAGGGATCGGTTACAGTTTATCTTTTGTTATATTTATTACTACACCCCATTTCGGGTTTATTTAGGATTAATTCATTAATGAACTAGTTTAACCACTTAAACTCCATACTGTACACGCGTTTCCCTTTTTACTTTCTTTAATTGTATATATATATATATATGATGATTTTGTATTTCTTTATTTTTTATCATCGAAGTGTATATTTGTACGTCTTTAAATGTTCTGATGAATTGAAAATGGAGGACCCTGATGTAAACAAGTCTTTTAGTGCTTTTCTGGTTTCATCCTCGTAGCAGTTTTTGTATTGACTTGTACCTTCATTTTAACTGTATACAATTTTCAATCAATCAATAAAAACCCGCAGCATCTGTATTCTGTGGAAAAACCTTCACAGAAAAATAGAAGATCTACTACACACTTGTAGAACTTGTAGATCAGCCATTTTCATCGAAGATATTTAGTTTAGAGCGAAAACATAAAAGTCACTACTAGTATAGTCAGCCTGAGGGACTGGTCAAGTATTAACCCATTCTGACCTGAGATCAGATTCTAAAAAATGTCTTCTACATCCTGACAGTTTTCTGAAAAAGCTATATTTCTGTGTCAGTCGTTCTTCGATTTTTCAAAAATAGCAGACTGCTATTTTTCAATAGCTAAAGCATAACATAACGCTAACACCAAATTTTTAAAGCACAGCTCAAGACCCACTTCTACAACATTGCTTTTAATTGATATTTTATTTTTTGTTATTCATGTCCTCACTGTATTGCATTACTGCTTGTTTTTTAATGTCGTTGCCTTGCTTTTCTTTTTTTTTTTCTCCATTGCTCTGTAAAGCACTTTGAGCTGCATTTCATGTCATGAAAGGTGCTATACAAATAAAGTTTTATTATTGCGAATTCAGTGAGCACTTACTATGAGAGCTAGCAGATCATGTCTGTGTGTGTGTGTCCCCTTTGTGCCCATATATGGAGCTGAGTGATTTGTTTGTGATTGATGCAACACACTCCATATTTGGACGTATAGCTGCTTTGGGGACTCCTTATGGTTATGGCTAAGTTAAAAACTTAACTTAAAAAAATAATAACTTAAAAATAAATCTTAAAAAAACCCAAATATGTACGAGCTGCGTTCGCTTCCCGCCTTTGCGCGTCTTACTGGTTATTATTATTATTAAAAGGGGTTCCAGGCCCAAAATGGGTTTTAATACGTGATAACAACGTCAAGTTATAAACTATACACAGTAAGTAAACAGGTAAAACGTTAATATAAACTATACACAGTAAGAAAAACAGGTAAAAACGTTAAAAGACTCTTAAGTTCTTACTTGGAGAGTATACGGCGCCTCCTTCTTCTGCACAGGCTCCTCCTCCACGGGTGGCGGGGGAGGAGGCGCGGCGCTGGACTGTCCCGGCTGCGCGGGAGCGTCCGGCGGCTTGGCGGCGGTGGCCGGGCCCGTCGGAGACGTGTCCAGGAAGATCTCCTCCGTGACCCGGAAGCGGATCTCCTCCCCTTGGTCCATGTAGAGGTCGTGGGCGCCCTCGTCCGTCTCGTACTCCCACAGCCACACCACCTCCGCCTCGTCACTGAGGAACGGGGCACGCTTCATTAAGGAAAGATATCCTTAAGCTCACTGGTTGGTTGGTTGATTGACTTGATGGGTTGTATTTTGCGTGTCTTAAGTACCAGGTCTTATTCCCTAACTTGAGTAAACTAAAGACCTGGAGGCGTGATCAATGCTCTTTGGCCACTCAGAATAGCCAAATGGCATTGATCACACCTCTAGGTCTTTAGTTTACTCAAGTTATAGGGAATAAGACCTGGTCCTTAACACACGCAAAATACAGCCCTATGTACAGAGGGAATGCGCGTGACACATCGTACCTGGACGTTATGCGGGAACGCCCACTGAGTGGCAAAGAACTACTTTCTGGCCTCGACAGCCCCATTCATGCAAACAGAAAAGTCCTGTCTGAATGCATTAAACAATGTTAAACTCACCAACATTGCAGCTGTACAAAAAGCTTGAATTATATCCTCTTTCTATCTGCAAAGTTTTTGTTTCATAAAAATCCACCATGAGCTACTTTCTGTCAAGAAATGCCCTGCATTTGATGTGTCAGAGTTTTGGAAGTGCTTGTTTTCAAGAACACAACATTTTGTCGCCTCCTGCATCATGTGACATTTAGAAACAGGTGGTACGGCAGGACGGTTGAGTGATTTCCAACAAGCGTTTCCAAACTCCAACACTCCATGCTGCTCAATGTTTTGCCACGCAGTCTAGATGAGGGGGGCGTGTTCTGATTGGAAAAGCATGCATGTGCATACTCTCTATTAGATAGCCTTTGAAAATGTGTCTCGTAAAACATCCAAGCACAAAGCCATCTTGGTATTTAATTTAAGTGACATTGTATTGTACCAATGCTTAACTCGTCATTTGGCATACAATTTGACTGCAAAGTGAGGCACAACAACTGAAAATGTACCCCTGTTATAATTATGTGTTTATATATTATGACAAATACGAAGCAGGCACTAGGATACAACTTGGCGGGCTGCTGGAGAGCCTCTGGTGGGATGAGAATGTCGTCAAAGAAGCCCATGGTCACTGTGGGTGTGAAACAGAAAAGGTCATTACAATTTACAATTTAGGCATTTAGCAGACGCTCTTGATCCAGAGCGACTTACATTTAAGCAAAAACAAAAGCATCACATTATATAAAAAGTAGTTATCATGAATCGTGTATAAACTAAGAACGTAACAGTGGAGTATCTATGTCAACTATACTACTATATTATACATTATACATGTGTACTATAAAGTGCTATGACTACATAAAATGCAATTCTAGTGCTATAAAATGCTATCTAAGGGGCTATAGGCTAGGGCAAGTGCTACGGGGCCATGGTGGAGTCTGAAGAGGTGGGTTTTCAGACAGACTACGGCGGAAGATTGGGAGTGAGGCTGCAGTTCTGACTGTGATGGGAAGTGCATTCCATAGTTTTGTGCAGTCTGTGTTTTTAGACCAGTGGCTTTTATACGTCACTTGAAAAGGTGGCGGTGGTGATGATGGTAGCAGAAGGGTGGAAAGAGAGAGAGGTCATGTTTACAGTGCCGTAACCCTCATTTAGACTGATGGATTTCTGGATCAAACCATGTAATGGTTTGAGGTTACTGGTGTTTTTCCACTCTTAATTGATTTGCTCAAATGGTATTTTAGTTAACCCTGGCTATGAATAAATACCAAGGACACACAACATTGTATTTATCTATTTATATCTATTTATTGTCTTTTGTTTATTGATCTATGATGGCCGGTTGTAAATGTCATCAGTATTGTGATGTTAGTACACAAGTTCTTCTTATCATATGCTGTAGCTATTTATTTATTTATTTGGATCACAATGGAAATAAGTCCTCTGACTTTTTGTGCAATCCTGATAATTCTGTACTGCCCTTCTATGAGTTGTATCATGAATATATCAAATCAAACAGAAAAGCAACCTGAATGCAAGACCTGTAGACTGGGAGCCTAATACAGGCCATGCAGGTCTATCTGTGAGGAAAACACTTTCCCGCTGGTGTCCCCATTTTAAAGAATTTCAAAACGTTCTAAAATCTACAAACTCACTTTGACGTGTTGTTCACATTATGTGAGCTTGTAGATCAGCTATTTGGGCATTATTAGCGGTTGAAAGTGGGAGCTATGATGATGACCAAATAAATGCATGGTTGTCCCAAAGCAGAACCCGCTTGCATGAGCCAAGGGATACCAACTTACCATGAACGCCCTCCTGACTGCAATAGTTGATTTTTCCAACCAGGATCTCGTCAAGGAAAGGGTGAAACACGACATACCTGAAATGAACTGACAGAAAGAAAGGCCACGTCCAATCAAATGAAACAACCCCAGTATTAATATCATACTACAACCCAAGTTGTAGGAAAGTGCATGGGGAAATAAGCCTAGACAAAATACAATTCATCGTATTTAATTTATTCTTTATTCTAAAATACCACAATATTAACCGCAAAAAAGAAAATACCTTTAGTGTGAGATGCCCCATCACCTGGGAAAATATAGGAGTCCTCCAGTTTGGTGATGTCATATAAGCAGATACAGAGACCAACTTTGTACACCACCTTTGGGGATAAAGATTAATTTACAACATATTTTAACTTATGATGTGTCGTAAAATGATTATTGATTCATGATGATTCATTATACTACAGTTGAACGTATCTAGGGTTTTTTATTTATTTTATCCTAGGCTCCTGATAAGAGTTTTGGACAGAAGCAAAGAAATGTCTATTTGTACGTCTCTAAATGTTTTGATGAATTGAACACGGTGGACCCTGTTGTAAACAAGTGTAATACTTAATTGGGTCGTCCACTCACAGTTAACAGTCTTTGTATTGAGTTTGTGCTTGAAATGTACTGTAATTCTGAAAACTGTTAATAAATATTTCAATCAAAGCATATAGTACTGTATGTGCAACCACTGCACCACATGATGGCGCGCGCACACACACACACACACACACACACACAGACATACCTTGTTCGCCAATTTCTTGTTCAGCTCTTCAGCTATTGCTTCGTTGAGTTGTCGTTGGAAATTCCAGGGGGGAATCCTGACCGTGTCAACCATTTCTACTACCACGAACATGGTTGAGGTCTGTCTGTCTGTGTGGGGGAAATAGCACGGAAGATATGCGTGTAACTGTAACATGCGTTAGTTATAATAACATTGCATGATTGATCATCAGCATTCCTAGTTCAACAGCATTTCACTATAGCCTAAGATTTGGACTCTCGTAGTCGTATTTATCGATTCTGACAGAGTCTAACATCAGAGTGATGTCAGAATCGATAAATACATCCATGAGAGTCTAAATCTTAGGCTAATTTCACTACATTCATTGGAAGGTACACAGCTCAGCTGCATGGTTCAGACTACTATATGTCCACACTTTGCTTACCTGGGTCTGTCTCTGTCGTCACGTTTGGTTTCAGTTGTTCCTTTTTTAGAATCAAGACATTGTCTGTTGTTACGTTAGAAATGACAAATACCATTAACACGTTTCTGGACACAGTCTTCGAAAGTTGCAACTGCAAGAATCTTCAACAAACTAACTAAGCAACAAACCCCAACATGCAGCTATTTTTTCGACAGGAAGTTTTTTTTTTCACCGCGTACGGCATATTCGCGTCATTCGCGTACGCCGTACGGCATTGATTCCATCTGCCATGTAGCGCAATACTGCCTCTCTCTGGCTGGCATGAGGATTGCATCAGATTTATTTTACACTATACATTCATGGCTGTATCACAAACCATTACATCTGTGTGCGCACACACACACACACACACACACACACACACACACACACACCTAAAATATTCAAGAATTGTACTTCTACGTGTGTGTGTGTGTGTGTGTGTACTATATTAATCTCTGTCTACCTCTATTCAAACACATATGAAAGGGCTCAACAAAACAATCCACTTCAGAAATGTAGCTTTATCTATCATTTATTTTATTGGAAATGTTTATGAGATCTCTCGTTTCTTTTAGGTTTGCAGGTAACAGGTTCTAAACCTTCAAGCATTCAAATCATCTACATTCACAAAATCAACATTTAAAATAATAATTAAATCAGTGAAGGGCACATTTATAGTGGAGTTATACTGTTTAATAAGCTTCTACAACAGCTGAGCTGATTGACTCAACTAATTACATTTCTCATTTATTTTGCCATAGATGCATGGAAAAAAAAAGAATCTTGTCAGACAAATATTTTCAACAGTTAAAAGTACATCCTGTCCAAATGAAGCACACACCAGAGTACAAAAACACCACATGCTGTGGGACAACGTTAATGCATTAGCAACTCTTTGACTTAGCAGAAACTCACAGACTTGAACCAGTTTGAACAGCAAAGTATTATTTGTACCGGTATACATCAGCAAACTGCTTCACAAGTGCCTGTTATGAATGTTTTGTTACTGTAAATCAGCCAATAGGAGAAAAAAAGCAAGTGGAAAACAAGTGGAAAACGTGGGGAAAAAAAGTGGAAAACAATTCATTTGTAACATTATCACACGTTTTGGGGCCAGAGGATTGTGTCGAGACCAATTTCATTGAGGCATCTGTGGCGATTATTACTGCAATAAACTGGTGAACATTATTTTATCTGGGACCACTACTTTTGAACACATCTGAAACCACAACATAATCCAAAAAACCCCCCAAAAAAACTCATGTTATCAACCTTTTATAAAAAAAGACAACACACAGAATTCCAGAACTCACGTCACAGTTCACTCTTAGTCTTAACCCACAGTTCACTCTTAACCCACAGTTCACTCTTAACCCACAGTTCACGTCAACAACACAAATAAAGCTGAGGGAAGGAAGAGTGACAGGTCATTTTGCCACGAAACCATTTGGTTAAGATTGAATCTAGATCACAGTATTTTACAAAACGGGCGACACAGAGTGAAAGGCTCTGCATTTAGACAGGCAGCATACAGCAGTAACAGCACATCTCTCGCTCTTATATTTATATATACATATACATTATTTTATTTAGTATGTACACACCCCTATACAAAGCTATATATATATATACTGTATATTGCACTATTTACTGTACACACAGGTCCAAAATCTGTGATTAATATATATATATTCTGGGATTTCTCTTTCATTTGTCATTCAACAGAATTCTGCAGCAGTTAGTGGAGACTGGAACAGATATGCAGACATGATTCTACATGATGTGGTTATCAGTGGTCCAGTGGACAGACATGTGGTTATCACAGTCCAGTGGACAGACCACACTTTTAAAACAAATCACTTGGTTATACGTAGTAGTGCCGACCAGCCACAAGTGCAAATGGAAACATCAGAACACATAATTTAAGTGGCATGGTATAATCATACCGTCGCAAGACTGTAGGCCAACATCAACACAGAATCATGAGAGTTAATCTTTATATTTGCCTCTGTACCGAATGTATTGTCAATATCTCACCTCAGCCACAATATCACACACAACGATTGGAGTGGAATATATATATATATATACACACAAAAGGATAAAGAAAGCAAGGAGGTCACGGACCACAGGAGCAAAGTCCCTGCCCACCACCATGGAGACAGAGTAGGGGTTTAAATCTTAAATCCTCTGCGGTGCCTCTGGCTTGGCCGGGCATCCATACAAACAAACAAACACACGTATCAGAGAAGACACGTGATTGACCAACTGTAGGGACAGCAGAAGGGGGGACTATAATACACAGGAATAATATTAAATAAATGGTCGAAAGTTAAACAATACAGCATAACGGCAAAGCACACATACAACTACTTTCCTAATATTAATACACACTAGTGCCTAGTAGTGTACAGGTGTCTGAACACTTAATTGTGCGTTAAGTTTTCGTAAGAAGACAATAGGGTCTCTCTCTCTCTCTCTCTCCCCCGAGGCTACTGATGAGAGACCAAAACCCTAAGCTGACAAACACGCATTCATTTCAAGTCGAGCACAAACATTCCTCCATATCTCGCCATTTAACAAGTTAACAACTATAGTGACACAGAACACACAATCCCCCTATTACAGGGTTCAGGAATGGAGTGAAGACGTCTAATGACTGGTGACAGCCAAAAGACATCTAATGACTGGCGACAGCCAAAAGCGAGACAAGGGGACAAGCACAGGACAACAGGCGGATGTGGACATGGATGGACATAATGAATGGACGACGGGGTACAAAACAGACGGAAGAGACAATATGGCCACTAGACCAACACAAACACAGCAGCAGCAGGTTGTATTCTGGTTCAACAGTTCTACAGTACTCGGCTCAGAGTCATGCAACAGCAGAGAGAGAGAGAGAGAGACAGACAGAAAGACCCACGGGGAAATGGAGCATACTAACATTGGAGTGTTGGCTGAAGTGCTTCAGAGTGACACCGTGAACCACAACAAACTGGAGCAAAACTGCCCGATTCAATTCCACACTCTAATGCAAAAAGCTTTTTTTCTTTTTAGAGACATACGGTAATACACTCACAGTCACAACACCTCCTGTGATGCAGAGGTGTTTTAGTACATTAATATAATGGCCAGGGAGGCCAATGGTTTCACCGATAGTATTATGACGGTATCCAAATAACGTTTTTTTTCCCCACGCTGGCAGGGTTAGTCTAGAAACTGTAATATGTGACTCTGTTGAAACCACAACACATTACATTCATTCAGGTAGTCTTGTAGCTCTTACTCACAGACAAGATGTCTCTCACAGACAAGATGTCCCACTCCAACTAGCCCTTCACTAAATCCCACCCCAAAAAGTGATTGTCCAATGCCAATCCAAATAGTTTAGCAACAGTTGCTATGCAGGTCAAGTTTTCTTCGCTGCTAACGTGCCTATTGGACAAGGATGGGTTGGGGAGGGACTTAGTGAAGGGCTAATTTCGGTACTCATTCAGTGACAGTGTGGAGACTTTACTTGCTTGTTGTGAATAACAGCTACCAAAATCCAGTCAGGACCGACACTAAAACATCCACTACAAGCATGGGCAGTGAGTGGATAGCCAATATATACAGGCCTATATTAGGACTCTTTACCATTAGGTTGTACAGAAAATCTACATGACGTTATTATACACCTTGGTTGAAACTATGGACACGTCCAGTGATAACGGAATTGTATAAATCAACATATAATTAAAACGTATTGAATCGTTTTGGATGGAATTAATTAAAAATGTCAGAGACACGTGGAATGAGCAGAAAGAAACACATGGAAGGACGGAGTGTGAGCCGGTGTGAGCTAGTTTAGGTGTGCGTGCGTGCGTTGCGTGCGTGCGAGGTAGGAGTGAACAGAATCGTACAACAATTAGAAACCAGACCAATGATTGCTGCCAACATTTACATTACCAATGCTGCCTAGAACAGAGACAGTGTGAGTGCAGACAAAAAAACGATGCCAGTGATGTAGATTTGTGCGTGTTTGGGTATAACTTAAACCAACCGGTGTCGCTTCCACATTAATCTGTGTGTGTACGTGTGTGCGCTTTTCATTTGTACAGCGACATATTGTGTGTGTGTGTGTGTGTGTGTGTGTGTGTGTGTGTGTCATCTTTTGATTGTGGTGCTTGTCTCGTACACAGACATTAGGACATCTATCAACCCATCTACCAATCCCTATCCATCATCTCTTCCTCCCTGATGAAGTCCCTCCCCTTTAGCCTCTCCAGGCTCGCATAATGTTCTGGGACATTATGCCCCCATTGGCCCCCTTCAGGCCACCCCGCCTCTCCTCCGCTCTCATCCAATCACTGGAGCTCCTTCATCCTGTTGAGGGCGGAGCCGGCTTGGAACCATTCGATCTGTCTGTCGTTGAAGGTGTGGTTTAGAACGATGGACTCCTGGCTGCCGTCGCTGTGTTTGAGCAACGCCGTCAGGGGCTATAAAGGAAGACGGGGAGACACAGGAGATGATTTGTGGGGGTATTTATTTATTACAGATTCCGTTTCTTCAAAGGCATGACTTTGAGTTATGCCCACCTGGCCCCCTGGGGGCAAGGGAAATACCGTACAAAAGGCAAACTTGGCAGAGAATCACACAGGAGGTACAAACTGTACATCTTTTATCACACAGGAGGTACAAACTGTACATCTTTTATCACACAGGAGGTACAAACTGTACATCTTTTATCACACAGGAGGTACAGTCTGTACATCTTTTATCACACAGGAGGTACAAACTGTACAGACTGTACCTCCTGTGTGATAAAAGATGTACAGACTGTACCTCCTGTGTGATAAAAGATGTACAGACTGTACCTCCTGTGTGATAAAAGATGTACAGACTGTACCTCCTGTGTGATAAAAGATGTACAGACTGTACCTCCTGTGTGATAAAAGCTGTACAGCTTTTATCACACAGGAGGTACAGCTTTTAGCCAAAGCCACATTGGGGCCATGTTGTTCTTTGTTGAGCCGTGGCCTATGAGAGAACCATTAGAGAGGTGTGTGGAACCCATTCTGACCTGAGATCAGATTCTAAAAATGTCTTCTACATCCTGACAGTTTTCTGAAAAAGCCATGTTTCTATATGTCAGTCGTTCTTCGATTTTTCAAAAAATAGCAGACCTACAAGCTCGTAGCGCGCCACTCGGTGCCGCGCTATGAGCTTGTAGGCATAGAAACATGGCTTTTTCAGAAAACTGTCAGGATGTAGAAGACATTTGTAGAATCTGATCTCAGGTCAAAATGGGTGTCTGTACCGAGTGATTGAGGGACAAAGCTTTGATGATGAACGTTTTTAACTAAAATCTTTGCTTCTGGGAGGTGGTCCCTGAAACAACACATTTTCAGATGGGGGTCAGCGGCCAATTTAATATATTTTTGGGGGTCCTTGACATGAAATATTGAGAACCACTGATATAGAAACATGAGGTTTTTCAGAAAAAAATTACATAAAAAAAAAAAGACATTTTTTTTTTAAAAATTTCGACGTCAGGCCTAAATGGGTTAAAGGCGTGCTCACCTCGCCAGGAGTGAAGGATTTGAGTCCCGTGATGGAGATGTGGTCGTCAGGGCGGATCTTATCATAGTCGCTGGGGTCAGAGAAGGTCAGAGGCAGCAGGCCCTGCTTCTTCAGGTTGGTCTCTGTGGAGGAAAAGAGACAAGAACGTAAAAACGGACCATGTTGGAGAGGTTGTGGGGATGCAAATGTAGATCACTCACATGTTATTTGGAAATGTATCATTTTCCAAAACTCATCCATTTTGCGACATGAGCAGATACAGAAGATATTGGGATATGAGGTGCCTATGAAGTGTGATGTTTTGTATTTATGAAACTTGATGGGGGGTAAGATTCGAGGAGAGGATAGATATTTGGTAAACATTCTACTGGCGGCAGCAAAGAAAGCTATCACAAGAAAATGGGGACAGATGGAACCTCCAACACAGGAACAATGGGAGGACTTGATTCAGGAGATTCATTTTATGGAGAAACTAACACACCGTCTGAGGCTACAGGAAGAAAAAATGGAGGACAAATGGTATAAATGGACAGTATTTAAGGATATAGGGGAATGAGAGACAACTGTGAATTCCTAGAAAAATGTATGTAACATTTTGAAACGCAATGTCGATGCCTGTTTTTTCTGTTTTTTATTTTTTGTACGTCTGTTTAATTTAAGTTATATAAAAAAAAAGAACGTAAAAACGGACGGGGAAGTGTAAACTAAGACAAGCGTGATGGCGCGACGCGTTGTGAGCTTGTAGATCGGCTGTTTTCAGCATGCAACCAAGTGAAGAATGACTTATACTGGATCTCTTGTCCACTAGTCCCTTCCTAACTGTAAGTGCCAGTTTGTCAGCTTTCGACCTTTTTGTATAACAAACTCACTGATGCACCCATTCTGTGGGTTTAGGTGTACGCAGTAGGAAGAATGTCACTAGTGTCCACTTGGTACATTCATTTGCTTTGCTTTTATTTCAAGTAAAAATGCATGGTACAAACATCTTCCATGTTTACTGGTAAAAACCATGTATCCACAAAGTGCATGAATTCCCCACACAGGCTGTCCATAATTAAGCCCTAGGCCTGGAGGCGTGCCCGTCTATGCCCAACCCACTAACCCAATTAACCAAGCATCTTCAGAATATTCTTGGCTAAATAATAACAGAAATAATAATCAAAAAACACAGTGAATTGGCTTCTACACTAACGTTTTAGTCTAGTTTGTATTTGCTGACGAAATTGTCAGTATATTATTTACTTGCGCAAGCAAGAGCGCGCAAGTACTAGTTTCTCCCCGGGGACTCGTATGCACCGTCCCGGCAATTTTCGATGCGTTATGCACCGTCGTCCCAGCAAATGACGTAATGACTACTTGTGCCTGATACCTACGGCAGTGGTGCCAGATTACATACATCATGTATACATAGGAGCCTTATACCTTTAAGAGAAAAGGAAGCAGGTAGGGAGGGTGGTGGTGACATGTGTCATATTTAACTCCCATTTTGTAAACAGAGAAGGGCTCTCTGCTCGAGTAGAACGGCTCTATTACACAAGGTCATTGAGAACAATGCACACATTCTATTCTGAATTCTGTGCGCATGAGAGAGAGAGAGAGAGAGAGAGAGAGAGAGAGAGAGAGAGAGAGAGAGAGAGAATGATATTTATTCCAGGCCTGTCTCACTCTCTTGTGCAAACAGGCCTCTTAATGATTTAACAGCCTCCATTAAAACTTCATAAAATCCATGGCCGCAAACATGGGTTAAAATCGATTTTTTGAGTCCAGGCTGAAAACCTTTAAATGTAATTCCTACGTTCAACCCATTTTTGGGGCGGGAATCCTTGGTTGTACCTTTCCTATGAAATGATCAGACCGTGTCAAGATAAGGTTCTTATGCAATCCTCTCCATTTCCACCATAAACAAGGACAATGCTTCTGTCACCGTGTGAAAAATAAGCAATTAGCAATGCTATAAATTTGACTTTTCAAAGTGAAATGATGTATTCTCTGAAGAGAAGGCATCACGAGAAGGCAATAAGGATAACTGAACTACACATGATAATAATAATAATAATAACATGATGGATGACGTCTCCAAATACAGTTATGTGCGTGACTGACGTTCATGTAGATTCATGTTTCAAAGCAACCCACCGTGAATCCTGGCGAAGCTCTTGACGATGATGGCGCGTCCTCCCAGGTGTCTGGGCTCCAGGGCAGCGTGCTCTCTGCTGGAACCCTCGCCATAGTTCTCATCTCCAACCACCACCCAGTTCACTCCGTTAGCCTGGGGGGGGGGGGGGGGGGGGGGGGGCATGAGATCATAGCGGCATTGGTGGCAGAGAGATAACATATCAAGATTTAAACCAAATGATATATTTTATCATGTTGTGTGCAAAACGCAGCCAATTTACTAGCCATCGTATTCATACGAGAGTCATGAAGAAACTTCACCCTGTTTTTGGCGCTCGCTGCATTTACAAGATTTCCGTATATATAAACATTCAGATTTCAAATATAAAGTACTCACATTTTGTCCCACGGGTGTTAGTTAGTAGCAGCTCCAGCGATTAGAATTTCTGCATCCCACGTTGTTTAATAAAAAGCATTTTTTATCCGAGCTGTTATTTTCCCATTGGCTTTCAACTACGCGCCCCCTATCGGTCGGGAGGAGGGTGGCACTCGGTGTGTTCGATATAGGCACGCTGACCGCCCTGCCAATACAGACTAATAGGCGAGTGCGCTCCCGGTGTGCAACTGTGGATTTCCCCAAACGAACACCGTTTGAAAAAAGTAGCCTGGGGCGCTCGGACAAAAATGCTTTTTATTAAACAACGCGGGATGCAGCAATTCTAATCGCTGGTGCTGCTACTAACTAACACTCGTGGGACAAATTGTGAGTACTTTATATTTGAGATCTGAATGTTTATATATACGGAAATCTTGTAAATGCAGCGAGCGCCAAAAAATAGGGTGCAGTTACGTCATGACTGTCATGATAATCATCATGGCAGTCATGTTTCAGGGCTACCAATTTACAAGCTCACAATAGAGGGTATGCTTAACCCATTCTGACCTGAGATCAGATTCACACGAGGTTTCCACGGGACACACACTGGTCTGATGAACCCATTCTGACCTGAGATCAGATTCTAAAAAATGTCAGCCGTTCTTCGATTTTTCAAAAATAGCAGAACTACAAGCTCGTAGCGCGCCACTCGGTGGCGCGCTATGAGCTTGTAGATCTGCTATTTTTCAATAGCTAAAGCATAACATGATGCTAACACCAAAAGGGGTTCCCGGTCAGAATGGGTTAAAGTGAATGGCAAATCGAGTGGCAAAGCAACATGCAAAGTGAGTTTAACATTGTTTAATGCAATCAGACAGGACTTTTCTGTGTGGATGTATCTGGGCTGTCGAGGCCAGAAAGTAGTTTTTTGCCACTCAGTAGTCCGTAGGCCTTCCTGCATAACTTCCTGGTTTGATGATGATGTCACACGCGTACCCTCAATGCATCGTATCGAGTGCATAGTTCAGCTCATTTTATATTTGTTATGAATTATTTTGTTCAGTAAGCAAAAGAACATTTTAGAAATTTTAGAATCGGCCTTAGTCCTAAATGGGTTACGTACGTAGGTACGCAGTCATAACAACAGAGTACATCATGAAACCCTTTGAGTTAACCCATTCTGAACGGGAACCCGTTTTGGTGTTGGCATCATGTTATGCTTTAGCTATTGAAAAATAGCAGATCTACAAGCTCATAGCGCGCCACCGAGTGGCGCGCTACGAGCTTGTAGGTCTGCTATTTTTGAAAAATCGAACAACGACTGACATTTTTTAGAATCTGATCTCAGGTCAGAATGGGTTAATCAGACCAGTGTGTGTCCAGTGGAAACCTCGTATGAATCTGATCTCAGGTCAGAATGGGTTAATTTAACCTGGATGAGTGTACAACTGGAACCAAATGGACCCCGTACGGCGTACGGTTTCAGGTGCCTGGCGGCGGGCCGGGGGACACTCACCTTGTAGTGGCGGGCCACGTCCGGCACGCCGCCGTAATCGGCGGTCAGCTGGTTCTTGATCTTGTTGATGCCGTCGTTCTCGATGTTCACGGCGCCGATCAGCATGTTGTTGGAGATGTTGTCCAGGTGGCCGCGGAACTTCAGCCAGGGCCCGGCGGCACTGATGTGGTCCGTGGTGCACTTACCCTTCACCTGCAGAGGAGGAGGAGGAGGAGGAGGAGGAGGAAGGAGGAAGGAGGAAAAGGTTTGAAAACATATTATAATACGAGTAAGACGCGCGAACGCGGGAAGCGAACGCACTCAGCTCCATATATGGGCACAAAAGGGGCCAGGTCCACAACAAACAAATCACTGGCCCCTTTTGTGCCCATATATGGAGCTGAGTGATTGCTGATGCAACACACTCCATATTTGGATAGTGGGACAGACACACGGACAGACAGACACACAGACAGACAGACATGATCTGCTAGGTCTCATAGTAAGTGCTCACTGCGTTCGCAATAATGAAATTGGGGACCGGGACCTACCTAGTCTTAGTTTTAGTCGTCATAGCTTAGTTTCCATGTAGTTTTCCTCAGTGAAAAGAGGTAGTATATTTAGTCTGAGTTTTAGTCGTCATAGCTTAGTTTTCATTTACGGTAGTTTCCATGCAGTTTTCCTCAGTGAAAAGAGGTAGTATATTTAGTCTTAGTTTTAGTCGTCATAGCTTAGTTTTAATTTACGGTAGTTTCCATGTAGTTTTCCTCAGTGAAAAGAGGTAGTATATTTAGTCTGAGTTTTAGTCGTCATAGCTTAGTTTTCATTTACGGTAGTTTCCATGTAGTTTTCCTCAGTGAAAAGAGGTAGTATATTTAGTCTGAGTTTTAGTCGTCATAGCTTAGTTTTAATTTACGGTAGTTTCCATGTAGTTTTCCTCAGTGAAAAGAGGTAGTATATTTAGTCTGAGTTTTAGTCGTCATAGCTTAG
Organism: Protomyctophum bolini; assembly: GCF_963924005.1. Classification (NCBI taxonomy): domain Eukaryota; kingdom Metazoa; phylum Chordata; class Actinopteri; order Myctophiformes; family Myctophidae; genus Protomyctophum; species Protomyctophum bolini. Next base: position 2,862,593 of record NC_137872.1, read on the forward strand.
TTTTCATTTACGGTAGTTTCCATGTAGTTTTCCTCAGTGAAAAGAGGTAGTATATTTAGTCTTAGTTTTAGTCGTCATAGCTTAGTTTTAATTTACGGTAGTTTCCATGTAGTTTTCCTCAGTGAAAAGAGGTAGTATATTTAGTCTGAGTTTTAGTCGTCATAGTTTAGTCTTCCTCAGTGAAAAGAGGTAGTATATTTAGTCTGAGTTTTAGTCGTCATAGTTTAGTCTTCCTCAGTGAGAAGAGGTGGTCTTCCTCACCTTGATGAGGACCTTCATGTCCTCCAGGTCCTTCCCGGTCCACCTGTCGAAGGGCTCCAGCAGCTGCAGGCGGTTACTGGTGGGGCTCACGTCCACCTTTCAGAGGATCAACGATACACATTCACAATATAGTGGAAAATATAGTGGCCCTCTCCATCATCAAAGTTGCCCACCCCTGCTCTGGATAATTGTACTATTCCATAGCCATTCACCTTTGAAGAAGTGAACTCACCTTGACAGAGCTGCCGTCGGCCGGCGGGTATTGGTAGGTGTCCTGGCCGGGGTCAAAGTCCTTGGTGGGGAGTTCGTCACCGCTGGGGGGCTCAAACATGAACTTCTCTCCATTGGCGGCCGTCAGGTAGTCGGTCTCGGGGTTGAAGTCCAGGGTGCCAGCGATGGCCATAGCAGTGACGATCTAGGAAGCAAGGGGGTAAGGTATGGTTAGGTAATTTTATTTATAGAGCGCCTTTCAAAACAGTTGTTACAAGGTGCTGAACAATAAAATAAAAGGAATGAAACAAGAACATCACAATAAAAAGAAATAAGAAACAGAGCAGTGAAGACAGTACCTAGAAATAGATAAGATAGAACAGTACATAGAAATCAACAACAAATTGAAGCAATCACTGGAGCAAACCAAAATGTCTGCGTTACAAATTAGTTTTTAGTAGCTTCCTAAAGTGCGTCAACAGACACAGCGTTTCTCAAGTAGAGAATATGACATTTTAAGAATTCATGTGGGGAATTCAGCACTTGTGTTTAACTTAAGTGTTTGTCTACAATTAGAAGAACTAGAATTTCGGCCCCCTTCGGGGGCCTCATCCCAGTGTCGTTGCAGCGCAATATGGGAAGAAAGAAATTCACTTCATGTTTCAGCTGTGTTTTTAAACTCAGTAGTGTGCCCTGCACACAGCGCACACTCGCAATTGTAGCTGGAGGGCGACGCGACACACACACACGCCCACACACACACAGAGCGATGTGTGGATAAATCACTGAGATTTGGGAAATGTGTTCTGAATGGGCCTGAATATATGTGTGTAGGCTGCAGCAATGATTTCATAAAGTGTAGTTTAGTTTTGAACAGGCAACTAATGTAGTGATAGATTAATTGAATGGGCCTGAATAGATAGATAGATAGATTTCTTTATTTTTGTGTCATGCACCAAAGGCGCCCAGCCCACATGGGCTTACAGGACACACCATATCATTGCATTCAATATTGCATTGTGTACAATAAACAGATATGTTTTGTTGATATTCCCTTTTTTTTTTACACAAACAAAAGATTCTGCCTTATTTCCCACGCCCTGCATAAAAAGTCTGCCAAAGCAAAAGTACCTTTCCTAAAACATAAGTCCAGTTTTTCATAGTCCTCCAAGCAGAAAAAGTCTGCACAGATGGTTGTCATTTTCCAAAATAATACATGTGTTAATGCTTCATATAATGGGCAGTAAAACAAAAGATGATAGATTGAACAGGCAACTAATGTAGTGATTGATTAATTGAATCCTAGTTACGTTGCAGCGCAATATGGGAAGAAGGAAATTGCGGGAGTTGAGTCAGTTGACAGACTCCACTTCATGTTTCAGCTGTGTTTTTAAACTCAGTAGTGTGCCCTGCACACAGCGCACACTCGCAATTGCAGCTGGAGGGCGACGCGACACACACACACACACACACACACACACACAGAGCGATGTGTGGATCGCGACACACACACAGGGCGATGTATGGATAAATCAAACGAACGATTAAGCAAGAAACATTGAGAAGGATGCAACATGCTGTGTGATTTACCTGTTTGGGTTTGTTTTGCGCGACTGGCTCGCAAATGTTTGGAGGCACGCGTGTATTTAGAAAGTGCGCTGCGTTTTCTTCGTGGCATATTGTGTTTTTGGGGGGGTGATGGCAGAGTATATTCCAGTCCAGTTGGCGGTGGCAAGCATGAGTCGTTGTTGTTTGTGTCTTTGTTGTTGGTGGAGTGAGTAGCCTACAGTGCAGTCAGAGAGTAGTTCACAGGTCACACACAGGAGCAGTGAAAGGGGGAGGGGACTTGGGATGGCAGTGTAGAGTAGGCACGACATTGAGGGGTAGAAACCATCCCGGTCGCGTGGTTCATCTAACGCGTGTGTCACTGTGAAGGACTGGCCCCATTAAGTGAACGTAGTTGGCGACACAGGAGCAGTGAAAGGGGGAGGGGCCTTCGGATGGCAGTGTAGAGTAGGCACGACATTGAGGGGTAGAAACCATCCCGGTCGCGTGGTTGATCTAACGCGTGTGTCACTGTGAAGGACTGGCCCCATTAAGTGAACGTAGTTGGCGTAGTAGACGCCAACATGACGATTCTGACGTAGGCTGTTGAGGTTGAGCAAGAATAGCGTGTTTCAGAAAAGTAATATTTAAACAGTAAATAAGACATTTTTGGCGAATGCAATGTAGTCTATATGTTTTGTGGGAGTGTGCAGGTTTCATTTTGCATAGAGAGATGTGTGGTGGAAGTGTGGCTTGGTCGGAGATAGAGCACGAATGAACGGCCATGTGCTCATGTACCCCCTGTCTATTAGGGTAGCAGGATGGGCCTGAATATATCTGTGTAGGCTGCAACAATGATTTCATAAAGCGTAGTTTAAAATAGTTTTGAACAGGCAACTAATGTAGTGATAGATTAATTGAATGGGCCTGAATAGATAGATAGATTTCTTTATTTTTGTGTCATGCACCAAAGGCGTCCAGCCCACATGGGCTTACAGGACACACCATATCATTGCATTCAATATTGCATTGTGTACAATAAACAGATATGTTTTGTTGATATTGCCTTTTTTTTTTGTTACACAAACAAAACATTCTGCCTTATTTCCCACGCCCTGCATAAAAAGTCTGCCAAAGCAAAAGTACCTTTCCTAAAACAAAATTCCAGTTTTTCATAGTCCTCCAACCAGAAAAAGTCTGCACAGATGGTTGTCATTTTACAAAATAATACATGTGTTAATGCTTCATATAATGGGCAGTAAAACAAAAGATGATAGATTGAACAGGCAACTAATGTAGTGATAGATTAATTGAATGGGCCTGAATAGATCTGTGTAGGCTGCAACAATTGGCGTGCTTTGTGTAAATGGCCGTGGTGAGCTTCACTGTTCCTTTTTAGACATTCCACAGCGCCAGCGCCATGGGGGAGGGAGGAGGGGCACACACACACACACACACACACACACTGGGGCCAGCGTGTAGGCATAGTCTACTGTAGTAAATATAGGCGACTAATAATGTGCATGGAATGGATAGTGCATGAGTGTGCAGGGTCAGCGCACACGCGCAATTGCGATGTATGGATAAATGAAATGATTAAGCAGGCAACATTGAGAAGCATGCAACATGCTGTGTGATTACCTGTTTCGGTTCGCGACACACACACAGGGCGATGTATGGATAAATGAAACGAACGATTAAGCAAGAAACATTGAGAAGGATGCAACATGCTGTGTGATTTACCTGTTTGGGTTTGTTTTGCGCGACTGGCTCGCAAATGTTTGGAGGCACGCGTGTATTTAGAAAGTGCGCTGCGTTTTCTTCGTGGCATATTGTGTTTTTGGGGGGGTGATGGCAGAGTATATTCCAGTCCAGTTGGCGGTGGCAAGCATGAGTCGTTGTTGTTTGTGTCTTTGTTGTTGTTGGTGGAGTGAGTAGCCACAGTGCAGTCAGAGAGTAGTTCACAGGTCACACACAGGAGCAGTGAAAGGGGGAGGGGACTTGGGATGGCAGTGTAGAGTGGGCACGACATTGAGGGGTAGAAACCATCCCGGTCGCGTGGTTCATCTAACGCGTGTGTCACTGTGAAGGACTGGCCCCATTAAGTGAACGTAGTTGGCGACACAGGAGCAGTGAAAGGGGGAGGGGCCTTCGGATGGCAGTGTAGAGTAGGCACGACATTGAGGGGTAGAAACCATCCCGGTCGCGTGGTTGATCTAACGCGTGTGTCACTGTGAAAGACTGGCCCCATTAAGTGAACGTAGTTGGCGTAGTAGACGCCAACATGACGATTCTGACGTAGGCTGTTGAGGTTGAGCAAGAATAGCGTGTTTCAGAAAAGTAATATTTAAACAGTAAATAAGAAATTTTTGGCGAATGCAATGTAGTCTATGTCTTTTGTGGGAGTGTGCAGGTTTTATTTTGCATAGAGAGATGTGTGGTGGAAGTGTGGCTTGGTCGAAGATAGAGCACGAATGAACGGCCAGGTGCTCATGTACCCCCTGTCTATTAGGGTAGCAGGATGGGCCTGAATAGATCTGTGTAGGCTGCAACAATTGGCGTGCTTTGTGTGAATGGCTGTGGTGAGCTTCACTGTAACTTTTTAGACATTCCACAGCGCCAGCGCCATGGGGGAGGGAGGAGGGGCACACACACACACACACACACACACACTGGGGCCAGCGTGTAGGCATAGTCTACTGTAGTAAATATAGGCGACTAATAATGTGCATGGAATGGATAGTGCATGAGTGTGCAGGTTCGGCGCACACGCGCAATTGCGATGTATGGATAAATGAAATGATTAAGCACGCAACATTGAGAAGCATGCAACATGCTGTGTGATTACCTGTGTCGGTTCGCGACACACACACACACACACACACACACACACACAGGGCGATGTATGGATAAATCAAACGAACGATTAAGCAAGAAACATTGAGAAGGATGCAACATGCTGTGTGATTTACCTGTTTGGGTTTGTTGTGCGCGACTGGCTCGCAAAAGTTTGGAGGCACGCGTGTATTTAGAAAGTGCGCTGCGTTTTCTTCGTGGCATATTGTGTTTGTGGGGGGGTGATGGCAGAGTATATTCCAGTCCAGTTGGCGGTGGCAAGCATGAGTCGTTGTTGTTTGTGTCTTTGTTGTTGGTGGAGTGAGTAGCCTACAGTGCAGTCAGAGAGTAGTTCACAGGTCACACACAGGAGCAGTGAAAGGGGGAGGGGACTTGGGATGGCAGTGTAGAGTGGGCACGACATTGAGGGGTAGAAACCATCCCGGTCGCGTGGTTCATCTAACGCGTGTGTCACTGTGAAGGACTGGCCCCATTAAGTGAACGTAGTTGGCGACACAGGAGCAGTGAAAGGGGGAGGGGCCTTCGGATGGCAGTGTAGAGTAGGCACGACATTGAGAGGTAGAAACCATCCCGGTCGCGTGGTTGATCTAACGCGTGTGTCACTGTGAAGGACTGGCCCCATTAAGTGAACGTAGTTGGCGACACAGGAGCAGTGAAAGGGGGAGGGGCCTTCGGATGGCAGTGTAGAGTAGGCACGACATTGAGGGGTAGAAACCATCCCGGTCGCGTGGTTGATCTAACGCGTGTGTCACTGTGAAGGACTGGCCCCATTAAGTGAACGTAGTTGGCGTAGTAGACGCCAACATGACGATTCTGACGTAGGCTGTTGAGGTTGAGCAAGAATAGCGTGTTTCAGAAAAGTAATATTTAAGCAGTAAATAAGGCATTTTTGGCGAATGCAATGTAGTCTATGTCTTTTGTGGGAGTGTGCAGGTTTTATTTTGCATAGAGAGATGTGTGGTGGAAGTGTGGCTTGGTCGGAGATAGAGCACGAATGAGCGGCCAGGTGCTCATGTACCCCTGTCTATTAGGGTAGCAGGATGAATGTTCATGGGATCACTATGATATACCTGTATTTGTGCATTGTAGTGCACAATGTTCATGGGATCACTATGATATACCTGTATTTGTGCATTGTAGTGCACAATGTTCATGGGATCACTATGATATACCTGTATTTGTGCATTGTAGTGCACAATGTTCATGGGATCACTATGATATACCTGTATTTGTGCATTGTAGTGCACAATGTTCATGGGATCACTATGATATACCTGTATTTGTGCATTGTAGTGCACAATGGGCGGCGGTGGCTCAGGGGTAGAGTGCCTGGATGGGAACCGCAAGGTTGCCAGTTCGAACCCGGGCTCCCCCAGAGTTAGTGTCGAAGTGTCCTTGAGCAAGACACTGAACCCCTAATTGCTCCTGATGTGCTGGTTGGTGACTTGCATGGTTTCCGCTGCCATCGGTGTGTGAATGTGTGAATGTAATGCACAATCTATGTAAAGCGCCTTGGATAAAGGCGCTATATAAATGCACCATTTACCATTTACCATTTACCACAATGTTCATGATCTACTCTAGTAGATAGATACCAATGGAACTGTTTTGTTGTAATGTTTTGAACTAGGGCATTCACTTCTAGTCATTTTAACTAGTTACTAGTTCGTTTTTTCTTATCAACTAGTACCAACAAGGTCGACTAGTGGATTGATTCACTAGTCGACTAGTTGAATAGTCGACCAGTTGCTTAATGCCCTATTTTAAACTAAGCATTTTTAATAGCGACCCATTATTAGAAAATCATTGGACACCTCAGGCTTCAGTCTCAAAACACCTTTTACTGCCCAGGCAGCACAACTCTGATCATAACTTCTTTTTGCCCCGTTATATTATTATTATTAGCCTGAGATCATCATCCAGCAAAAAAACCCTATTGAAGGTTCAAAAAACCTCGCCTTATTACAAAAGGGGAAGAGAAGAGAGTCCACACACACACACACACACACACACACACACACACACACACACACACACACACACACACACACACACACACACACACACACACACACACACACACACACACACACACACACACACACACACACACAGGTTTGCTCCAAGGTGTTTGCTTTTTATTCAAAACACATAAATAAGTCACAACGTTTTGGCCTTCATCAGGTGAGCCTGACCGTTGTGACTTATTTATCGTGTTTTGAATAAAAAGCAAACACCTTGGAGCAAACCTGGTGTGGAGTGGACTTTATTGTATGATCAACTGATACTTTTTGTACAGGTTTCGATAGTCATTAGTGCCGTCATTATTAATAATAAATTAACTAATGTTATTGTACTTATGCCAACAGTAAAAATGTGAACCAAATGATATTTCTCAGCAACAACATAAATGATAATGATCATTGACAATGAGGGTAATGTGAATAAGGATAATAACAACAATAATAATGTGTAATCCAACGGTTATGTAATGATATCTCTACGGTGACACTGGGGGGGGGGGGTTGGTGTAGGATGCAATTCTCGTAACTGACTTTTGTTTGTGAATCTGTTAATGTAATGAGTATTACGATTCATTTTCTGTTGTAAGTAGGGTAGGCATTTATAAGCTTTTAGCTTCTGCCTACTCCTTTTGATCATCATCATGTTTTTGGTTTTGTTTTCATACCAGCTTACGTTCATTGTCTTTACATTTTGTATCTGAAACTGAAGGAAGATCAAATAAACTAAACTAAACTAAGACTCTCTTCTCTTCACTGTACTTACCGTAGTCCAGCACCAGACAGGAACTGGACGTTACCACAGCCATAATACTAGAGGGAGTGTAAATGATGATCTGGTACCACCCATTTTTAGAACAAATATTATGGGTAAATTCCATAGACTGTAAAAAATATGGACAAAGCGTTCTGCGGGTCTAACATGAACCTAAAATGAAGCCTGTCAGTCCTTGCAATGGAAGTCGCCATCTTTCTAGGGACCATAATGGGACCATCATTTTCCAAAAAGAATATTATGACATTAGAAATGAGACTTTAAACTAGTGACTGGAAGCAAAAAGTATTCATGACCATGTTTATTAAGGTAATACAGTCTAGGTAAAGTTGGGCCCAAATACATGGACTTCTATGGGGCTATGGGTTTTTCTGGGTCCAGTGACAGCGCCACAACAGGCCATTATATGAACTTTCATTTCCTTAGTGGCTTCACAAAATATCTGTCTGACTGCCCCCCTGGTAAATTCACATTTCACAGCACTGCCACTCAAGTGTGGAATGCCCTGCCCCTTCCTTCAAAACAAGCAGATCACTGGTTTCCTTTAAAAAAGGGTCTGAAAACTCACCTGTCACTGTCATCAGGTCAAAGGGAGAGAAGGTGATTGGCTCCCCCCTCCCCCCCCCCCCTTTTTAATGTTTTATTAATGTATTTCTATTCCAACCTGTACATATAGATCTAGTGTGTTTGAGAAACGTAGTGTTTGTTGTCACTGTTGTCATTGTGAATGAATGCATGGGACCCGAATGGAAACAAGACCGCTAAGGTCTTTCTTCGGTACCATCCTTTTGGACCAATGCTGTGCTTGACTGTACCCTGTACTGTTTGCATCAAATTGTCTAATAAAATGATCAATCAATCAATGTGCGCCAGCCACCTAATGTACTTTTAATACTTTGCCGAACGGGCCCCTCGGCTGTGGAACTAACTCACTGCCGGACAGAGGATCTCAGGCTGGCAAACTCAGTATCCTCTTTTAACTCACTGCCGGACGGAGGATCTCAGGCTGGCGAACTCAGTATCCTCTTTTAAATCGCGGTTAAAAACTCACCTTTATTGCACAGCCTTTTTATGAAATGTTTTAATTGCGTTTCTTTTGTTTTGTTTTATTCTTATTGTATTTTTTTACTGCTATTATTATCTGTAAAGCACTTTGTGAACTTGTTTTTTGTTAAGGTGCTATATAAATAAAGTTATAATTATTATTCTATTTACCTCGGGGGAGGTGACGAAGGCGTGGGTGGCGGGGTTGGCGTCGTTCCTGCCTGTGAAGTTCCTGTTGTAGGACGTGACGATGGTGTTCTTCTCTCCTTTCTTCACGTCCCTCCTGAAGAAGACACAGAGCAGAATGGCAAGGTCAGGTCAGTGATGTCATAATGGCAAGGTCAGGTCAGTGATGCAAGACAGGGAGCATAATGGCAAGGTCAGGTCAGTGATGTCATAATGGCAAGGTCAGGTCAGTGATGTGTGGAACACATGGAAGACAGAGAACATAATGCCAAGGTCAGGTCAGTGATGTCATAATGGCAAGGTCAGGTCAGTGATGTCATAATGGCAAGGTCAGGTCAGTGATGTAAGACAGAGAGCATAATGGCAAGGTCAGGTCAGTGATGTCATAATGGCAAGGTCAGGTCAGTGATGTAAGACAGAGAGCATAATGGCAAGGTCAGGTCAGTGAAGTGTGAAGACACAGAGCAGAATGGCAAGGTCAGGGCAGTGATGGAAGACAGAGAGCATAATGCCAAGGTCAGGCCAGTGATGTAAGACAGAGAACATAATGCCAAGGTCAGGTCAGTGATGTGTGGAAACTGCTTCATGTGCACCATTTCTTGTTCTGCTTCATCATCAAAGCTTTGTCTCACAATCACTCGGTACAGACACTTTAGTAAACTTTAGTAAAGCAGGACTTATGCACTCTTTTCTTCTTTTTATCCTTCCAAAATGTGATATTGCCCTGTTGGCCCTGTTTCAGTGTGGACTTTGATGTCATATGTACGTAGCTCATCTAAAGAAAAAGGACTATACAGAGACATTGGAGATGGAGCCACTTGGAGGGGGGGATGAAAAAGATCTTGGGTCTATAGAGTCTCTAGACCCATAAAACCTGTTCAAACCCTTAAAAAAATAAAAATGTCTAGAGTCTAGACATTTGAAGGGTTTTAACAGGTTTTATGATGAGATTACAGACGATGGTCCGTTTACAGCCAAATACGTATGTGCTGGATTTTTACTTTAGCACTATGTCCATTGCCCACTATCTCCTGTTCCTTTTTTATTTATTTGATGTAAAAGGGCCATCTTCTGTTCCATTTCATGTTGGAAACATGGCAGGAGGAGGAGAGGAGATGTTGGAACTTGGAAACAAACAAAAAATCTTGGGAATTGCACTTTGTGTGTAAAAATGCTATCTATAATGTATTGCTTTTTCAGAAAAAAAGAAAGCAGGACTTATGAATGAGGTAAAACAATATAAAGTACCTGTCCCACTGTCCGATGCAGGGTCCACATGCGTTGGCGAGGACCACTCCTCCTACATCACTCAAGATCTTAGCCTGGGAATGCAAAACAAAAAAAACACAATGGGAAAAGATCATAGAGCACCGAAGTCCTGACGTAACTCGCTCATCCCTTCGATTCCCCTGGTTCTAAAGTCCTGGCGTAACTCGCTCATCCCTTCGATTCCCCTGGTTCTAAAGTCCTGACGTAACTCGCTCATCCCTTCGATTCCCCTGGTTCTAAAGTCCTGACGTAACTCGCTCATCCCTTCGATTCCCCTGGTTCTAAAGTCCTGACGTAACTCGCTCATCCCTTCGATTCCCCTGGTTCTAAAGTCCTGACGTAACTCGCTCATCCCTTCGATTCCCCTGGTTCTAAAGTCCTGACGTAACTCGCTCATCCCTTCGATTCCCCTGGTTCTAAAGTCCTGACGTAACTCGCTCATCCCTTCGATTCCCCTGGTTCTAAAGTCCTGACGTAACTCGCTCATCCCGACGATTCCCCTGGTTCTAAAGTCCTGACGTAACTCGCTCATCCCGACGATTCCCCTGGTTCTAAAGTCCTGACGTAACTCGCTCATCCCGACGATTCCCCTCCTGGTTCTAAAGTCCTGACGTAACTCGCTCATCCCGACGATTCCCCTCCTGGTTCTAAAGTCCTGACGTAACTCGCTCATCCCGACGATTCCCCTGGTTCTAAAGTCCTGACGTAACTCGCTCATCCCGACGATTCCCCTGGTTCTAAAGTCCTGACGTAACTCGCTCATCCCTTCGATTCCCCTGGTTCGCGGAAGTAATTTCTCTATGGAGAATAACATGGGGTGATCTTAATATCGTCTACTATAAGCGTTGTGGTCCAAAAAGAAACAAGCTGTCTCTGCGTTATTGTCAGGGAGGTGTCTCTGTATCGTTATATTGTCAGGGAGGTGTCTCTGTATCGTTATATTGTCAGGGAGGTGTCTCTGTATCGTTATATTGTCAGGGAGGTGTCTCTGTATCGTTATATTGTCAGGGAGGTGTCTCTGTATCGTTATATTGTCAGGGAGGTGTCTCTGTATCGTTATATTGTCAGGGAGGTGTCTCTGTATCGTTATATTGTCAGGGAGGTGTCTCTGTATCGTTATATTGTTAGGGAGGTGTCTCTGTATCGTTTGCAACAGTCAGTCACTCATATTATGATACAGTCTGCTTCTAGCGAAAATCGAACTAATTCAGCAGCAGTAACATTAGCGTTTTCTCTCAGTCAGTTGATTCTTCATATCCATATGAGTGAAGCGGCCGGGGTGACATGTTTATTTTTCAAACACAGTTCTTATATGAGGCGATCTAAAATCGCCTCAATGGGGATTTCAATGCAACTAAACAAATACATGAACCTGGGGACTGACGCCCTCTACTGATGAACCTGGGGACTGACGCCCTCTACTGGAAGTGACGTCAGACTTCGGTGCTCTATAGTTCAAGAGCATGAATTGTATTACAGTAGTTTAAAACAGTTTGACTGCCGCGAATTGTTTAATCCAGGGTACGATGCGTGCTTTTTACGACATTCCCGCCTTTTGTTTTATGTGTTTAATCCGCCGTATTGTAATAATTAAAAAGAAACTCTGTCTTTGCCGCGGAGCTGGAGACGAGATGGTTTCGTTTTGATGACGAAACCAGAAATGGAGGCCAATGCAAATGAACGGGGTACAACGCCTCTTGGAGGAGGGTCTTGTGGGGCGGTCTTCCGGGCGCACCAAGATGGCGGGTGGGGCGATCGTTCATAACAAACGGAGGAACCTTTTTTCGCCTGATTTTCACGGATCAAAAGCCCAAATAATTCAGCGTATGCTCTAAAGGTAATACAACAATCTCAGCAGCGTAGAATATTTGATTAAAAATGCGGGTTACGCGTTTTCTGGAGTCAGGCTGTTAAGACTAGACTAGTCCTTCCAATAGTTATATTGGAAGGACCAGTCTTAAAACTATACAATTCTCCAAAGTTTCACAACCTCTACCTAAAGCTTTAAAGCCAGCCTAAGGAGCTTTGCAGTCCCGCCACCCTTTCATGACGACGCCAGGCCCCCGGAAATAATTCCCAATGCATTTTCCCCCCATAGACATTTCAAAAAGTATTTATTTAAATAACCTTTTAACCCATTCTGACCGGGAACCCGTTTTGGTGTTAGCATCATGTTATGCTTTAGCTATTGAAAAATAGCAGATCTACAAGCTCGTAGCGCGCCACCGAGTGGCGCGCTACGAGCTTGTAGGTCTGCTATTTTTGAAAAATCGAAGAACGACTGACATTTTTTTTAAATCTGATCTCAGGTCAGAATGGGTTCATCAGACCAGTGTGTGTCCAGTGGAAACCTTGTATGAATCTGATCTCAGGTCAGAATGGGTTAAGCGTCGTACAAAGCCAACTCGAGTCGTGACAAATCATAACATACTGTACGTGTACACAATATTTTGGACCAAACAAATAATTACAAAGAAGAAAAACAACCAAAAAAAAAAGTGTATTTATTTCTTCTTTCTAATTATTTGTTCGGCCAATTTATTTTGGTTTATTGTCATGATTTGTCACGACAAGAGTTGGCTTTGTCCGCGGCTTAACCCATTCTGACCTGAGATCAGATTCATACAAGGTTTCCACTGGACACACACTGGTCTGATTAACCCATTCTGACCCGAGATCAGATTCTAAAAATGTCAAGTCGTTCTTCGAATTTTTCAAAAATAGCAGATCTACAAGCTCGTAGCGCGCCACCGAGTGGCGCGCTATGAGCTTGTAGGTCTGCTATTTTTCAATAGCTAAAGCATAACATGATGCCAACACCAAAATGGGTTCCCGTTCATAATGGGTTAAACGTCTTTAAATAAATACTTTCTGAAAAGTCTATGAGGAAAAATGAACGGGGAATTATTTTCCGGGTCTCTCGAGGGGGCGGGACTCAGAACGGCGAGTGGCCCAGGAAATGATTCTCCATTCATTTTCTCCATAGGCTTTTCAAAAAGTATTTATTTATAGACGGTTACGCCGCGGACAAAGACAACTCGGATCGAGACAAATCATGACAATGAACACAATATTTTGGGGCCGATCAAATCATTAGAAAGAAGAAAATAAAGGCAGGAGACAGACAACACTATTTGTTTTGTTTTTCTTCTTATAAATTATTTGATCGGCCCCAAAACATTGTGTTCATTGTCATGATTTGTCACGATCCGAGTTGAGCTTTGTCCGCGGCGTAACAGTCTTTAAATAAATACTTTTTGAAAAAGGCGGGGTTGGCGAAAGGGCCTTTCTGTGTGGAGTTTGCATGTTCTCCCCGTGTCCCCTAGGGTAGATACCCTCACAAAAACATGCAGTAATCCTGGTCTCTAAACTGCCTCCCCCTGGTCAGCCGGGGCGCCTGATGGAGGGGAAAGGAACTGGTTGGAATAACGTGTTCCTTCCACGCGCTATACGTCCAACCAGGGAAACTCCCCCCTGTCAGGTGTAAAGGAGCAACTTGGACACTCAGGCACGAAGGAAGCATGAGTTCAAGTCCGTTGCTCTCCCCAGGTTGGCGGAGGGTGTGTAGAGCCCAGGATCACATTAGACGATTGACACAGGGGTGAAAAATGGGTTACAAAATCGTGGGATAAAAAAAATATATATATAAAAAAATAAAAATAAAGCCTATGGAGAAAATTAATGGAGATTCATTTCCTGGGCCACTCGTCGTTCTGAAAGGCTGGCGGGCCTGCAACGCTCTACAGGAGGAGTTGGCGGATACAACGGCTCATCAGACTCACATAGCCGTCTCTCTCGATGGTGGCGCGGATCTGCTCCGACCCCGGGGTCACCGTGAACTGGGCCTTGCATTTCAGACCGCGGTCCAGAGCCTGCTTGGCCAGAGAGGCTGCCCGGCCCATGTCCTCGTAACTGGAGTTGGTGCAGCTGCCAATTAGACCTACAGAAGAGACACATTATAATATGTTTAACCCATTCTGACCTGAGATCAGATTCATACGAGGTTTCCACCTGGACACACACTGGTCTGATTAACCCATTCTGACCTGAGATCAGATTAAAAAAATGTCAGTCGTTCTTTCGATTTTTCAAAAAATAGCAGACCTACAAGCTCGTAGCGCGCCACTCGGTGGCGCGCTATGAGCTTGTAGATCTGCTATTTTTCAATAGCTAAAACATGACATGATGCTAAACACCAAAACGGGTTCCCGTTCAGAATGGGTTAAAATCAAGGTACTTCTCTTAGCATCAAGTAAAAAAAGCAATCACACGACGCTGGTACCAACAGGAGTGGACCCACCAACGAAAGATCAATGGATGGACATTATTGAGGAACTGTATTCTATGGAAAAACTAACATAAAAAGTGGGAAAAGTGGAATCTCTTCTCTCAGCCTATCTCAGCGATATTGCAAATAGGATTTCATTGAATGTTTGTTGTAATATGAAAAATGCAGCTTTTACTTTTTGTCTTTTTCTTTCCATTTTGTCTTGTTAGTTGTGTTTTTTTGTCTGTTCTTCCTTCAATAAAAATTAAGTGAAAAAAAATAATAATCAAGGTACTTAATAAATATAAAACACTATAAGATCAATGTTATTCCTATTATGATGATGATTATTATCATTATTATTATTATTGTTGTTATCATTATCACTTCATTCCTCGTTTTGGACGGAGCTCTGATTGTTCTCGGCCTATTGTCTCTAATTAGCCTGTCACATCTTGTAAAACAAGGGAAGGAAGAAAAGGGGGGAAAAAAAGGAAAACATAAATAAATAAAGTTTTGTTCTCTTCTCTGCTTCTGCTGTTTTTCTTTTTGTTTTCTTACTTACCGTAGTTTTTGTTTCGTCAGTAACTAATGTTACTCTTAAAAAAGGGTAGGCATAATAAGCTTTGGCTTCGGCCTACACCTTTTCGGTGCTAAACCTGACCTTATAACACAACTGTCTTTAAAAATGTACCGAAATAAACTATTCATTCATTCATTCATTCATTCGTATATACACTTCGAAAAATGAGAACAGTACAGACTAGTAAACTAGGATAAGAGTGAAGAACCTAGACAATTTCTACCAAATTTGGAGCAACTGGATAGTGCACATTGCCCCCCTGAGAGCTAGCGGACTTCGTGTGATCTCACTGGTTCATTGCCTGCTGTATGATTGTATAAAATGTATAAGACACCTCTCCTCCTCTCGTGGTCGAAGACCAAAGCTATATTGTTTTTGTCCCCCTCAGCATAAATGTATATACTTTCGTTTTTTTTTTTTTTTTCCCGTTCGTTTGTTGTTTTTTTGTTTCCTTTGTCTGTCTTTTTCCGCCCACTCTTTTATTTTTGTCCTCCTGAAATGTACCACCTGAAGTGATATTGCCTTGTCTGTCCCTGTTTGAGTGTGGACTTGATGCCATATGTAGAAAAAGGACTATACAGAGACATTGGAGATGGTGCCACATGGAGGGGGGATGAGGGAGGGAAGAGGGGTGGGAAAAAAAAAAGAAGAAATCTTGGGACCTGCTCTTGTGTCATATGTAAAAATGCTATATGTATTGTACTGCACTTTCCAAATAAAACAAATATTTTTTTTTTTTAAAAGAGTGAAGAACCTACAGCGAGAGCAATAGGAAATAATTATATAAGAGGCAATTCAAGCCAGGGTTGAAGCCAACACAGACTAGTTAACCCATTCTGACCTGAGATCAGATTCACACAAGGTTTTCCACTGGACACACACTGGTCTGATTAACCCATTCTGACCTGAGATCAGATTCTAAAAATGTCACAGTCGTTCTTCGATTTTTCAAAAATAGCAGACCTACAAGCTCATAGCGCGTCACTCGGTGGCGCGCTACGAGCTTGTAGATCTGCTATTTTTCAATAGCTAAAGCATAACATGATGCCGACACCAAAATGGGTTTCCGTTCAGAATGGGTTAAAAGTTGAAAGCTGCGAGGGCTCTATAGTCTTAGAGACATTTGAAACATTTCAACAGGTTTCATTACAATGAATTACACTCATTAACTTACAGCCAAATCTAAGCCAACACGGACTGTTGGAAGTTTAAATCTGCCAGCAGGGCCTATAGAGTCTACACCAGGGGTAACCAACCAGGTTTCAAGTCGATCCCGAAGTGTCAGACTGACGGGCAGCCAGCCATCACTGCCAAACAATACACAGCAGAATGTCGTTCGCAAAAAAAGAGCAGATCTACAAGCTCTACAAACGTGTAGAGGCTCGATGCATTTTAGCTTGAAGATCTGTTCCCCTTGCTTCCAGCGCACCGCCCTCGGCCCGCCCCCTTTTAGCACTCTGTGCTCATGTGCTGTGCTGTGTCCTGTGTGTCTGTTGTTCCCTCGCAGGCAGCACAGACTACAGAGCGTCAGTGAACGCAGCATGATTGCGTCCCCGACACTTACGTTGAATACTAAACTTATTTGTAAAGTTCGAACGCCAACTTTTAACCGACGCAGGATTGTTTTGATCGATAATAATCCGTCAAGTGCGAGTGCACTCTTTATTTGTGCGTGCAGGCGTGCACAGTGTTTCTCCCACGTTTGGTTAAAAGTTGGCGTTCAAACGAACTTTACAAATAAGTTTAGTATTCAACGTGTCGGGGACGCTGTCATGAACTCGTATGACTGACTCACATCTAAAAGAGACCACAGACTGGCAATCACTAAATATGAACCAGATTTCAAAACGCTTGCAGATAAAGTGCAGTCACAGCAGTCTCATTAAAGGTGGGCTGACCCTGAGAGTATGTCACCATATCTGTGCAAATATATATGGTCATGTTATGCCTATGTCATTTGAACATCTGCCAATGTGAATATTCATTGAAATGAGAAACAAAATATTGTGCTGTAAAAGCAATTCATGTCCTTTGCATTTTGTTTTATTTAAAAAAAAAAAAAAACTCAACAAAGAAGTTTATTTGTATTTTTGTCCTAATATTTTTTTATTTCTAATACATTTGTCTTAATATTATTTGACATTGATAATATAACTTACTATATAAGTATTTATTCTAATTTAAGCTTTAGTCTTTGTGTGGATGTGTGCACATTGCATTGAGCCTGTCAGAAATAGCAAAAAAAAACAAGTGTTTTTTCTAACACGTTTTAGTGGTAGATCTTGGCTTACAATTGGGAATAAAAATGGGCTCTTGGGCTTGAAAAGGTTGGTTACCACTGCTCTAGCCCCATAAAACCTGTTCAAACCGGTTTTAACCCATTCTGACCTGAGATCAGATTCATACGAGGTTTCCACTGGGACACACACTGGTCCGATTAACCCATTCTGACCTGAGATCAGATTCTAAAAATGTCAGTCGTTCTTCGAATTTCTCAAAAATAGCAGACCTACAAGCTCGTATCGCGCCACTCGGTGGCGCGATATGAGCTTGTAGATCTGCTATTTTTCAATAGCTAAAGCATAACATGATGCCAACACCAAAATGGGTGCCCGTTCAGAATGGGTTAACAGGTTTTATGATGAGATTACAGACGATGGTCTGTTTACAGCCAAATAATGTGCTGGACGGATGACGCCCATTTTTACTTTAGCACTATCTATGCCCATTGCCCACTATCTCCCGTTTCTTTTTTATTTATTTGATTTAAAAAAGGGCCATCTGTTCAATTTCAAAAGCATGTTGGAAACATGGCAGGAGGAGGAGAGGAGATGTTGGAACTCGGAAAGAGCTTAATTAAAAACGTCTAGCAAGTTTAAGGATGTCTGGACAAACTGAATGATTATTGGCCAAATATGCGCCAGTAGGCCCATGCATGTGTAAGGAACTGAATGCTGTCTCCTATTGTGCGATTTAAAAATAAAACAAAATTACACACATGACAGCGTTATTTTTTATTCATAGTGCTAATTTGTCTTATGCCTGCACCACGCTCATTACTTGTAATTCTACCACCCCCTATTAGTTGTTTTGAATACAAATATCAGACATATCCCCACAGGTTTTGAGATGATTTAGAGGTTTTGAAGTTCATTCAAGGCCATGTATTGAAGACCAATTGGTCATTTATGACTGTATCAAAGATCAACATTTAGACCTTTAATTGTGAGCGATTGAGGTCAGAGTTTGTTGTGAAAGTGATGCACAGTTGCAGCCATTCATGTCACTACTGTTTACCAGCTCATGCAAATATATGCAAAACCGCAGTAGAAGAAGGAGACAAAACCTGCACAAAAACAATAGGGGTCTCTCATCCCTTCAGGCTTGAACCTCTACTAATGCATTATTGTTATTATTATTAATGTATGGTCAACAGCAAAGCTTGTGGAAAATGCACCAAAGAGGAACCAGAAAGAGCATGTTTTTTGGACATTTGCAGAGATTAAAATAGGGTGCATTTTGCATCCCAAAACGGAGTTTATAGTTAACCCATTCTGACCGGGAACCCGTTTTGGTGTTTAGCATCATGTCATGCTTTAGCTATTGAAAAATAGCAGATCTACAAGCTCGTAGCGCGCCACCGAGTGGCGCGCTACGAGCTTGTAGGTCTACTATTTTTTGAAAAATCGACAAAAAATGAAATGTTTAGAATCTGATCTCAGGTCAGAATGGGTTCATCAGACCAGTGTGTGTCCAGTGGAAACCTCGTATGAATCTGATCTCAGGTCAGAATGGGTTCATCAGACCAGTGTGTGTCCAGTGGAAACCTCGTATGAATCTGATCTCAGGTCAGAATGGGTTCATCAGACCAGTGTGTGTCCAGTGGAAACCTCGTATGAATCTGATCTCAGGTCAGAATGGGTTCATCAGACCAGTGTGTGTCCAGTGGAAACCTCGTATGAATCTGATCTCAGGTCAGAATGGGTTAAGGGACACAATAAAACAATGACCTCTGCATCCACGGGATGCACTACTGTACTACTGTACTGTTTTTTTATTCTAGTTTATTTTGCTAGCTTTAGTTATAATCATTTCTTCTTCTGTTATCTACATGAATACAACCACATTATAACCATATAAAATGAAATGAAAAAATGAATGGAGTTAAATGCTGCAAATTGTAAAAATGGCAAAATATTGACTCCTATAACGTTGTTGAAGTGGGACTCATCAAATGTCCCTGGGACTCCTCTGGAAGACCATCCCTGCATCCCGGGGCTCATTACTTTGAAAACATATTTACATCACTGCATTTGTAATGCTATTTTATCGATTACCTCAGACCGTAACTATATTCTATTCAGCTAGCATTCTCTGTGAACAAAATGTCCAATGGCAATGGCAACAGCTACCGTATATGGCCATGGTCATCTAGTGGTCAATAAAGACATCTTATCGAAAACAGATAAGAGAAGATAATATCCAATTTCACAGGACAAAGCATTACAGATATAATACCAGGCGGTAACTAAATATGGTAACAATATCTATGTCATTAGCGCATTATGGGCGGGAACCCATTTTGCTGTTAGCACTATGTTATGCTTTAACTATTGAAAAATAGCAGATCTACAAGCTCATAGCGCGCCACTCGGTGGCGCGCTATGAGCTTGTAGGTCTGCTATTTTTTTGAACAATCGAAGAACGACTGACGTAGAAGACATTTTTAGAATCTGATCTCAGGTCAGAATGGAAAACTGTCAGGATGTAGAAGACATTTTTTAGAATCTGATCTCAGGTCAGAATGGGTTAGATACTGACCAACTTTCACCTCCAGAGGCCAGCCGTTCTTCTTAGCTGTGGCTCCGATCTCAGACACGGGGTGGCACAGGTCGGGGGTGAAGGGCCCGTTGATGTGAGGCTTGAGCTGTCCAGAGGAAGAGGAAGGAGCAGGACCACGTTAGTCTAGTTAGCGTCGCCCAATTCTGGGGGAACGTTCGCCAGGAAAGAGCATATGTTTGGTCACACAACCTCTCAAGACAAATATCAAAGCTGGAAAGAGTAGTACGTCGCGCATCAAAAAAAACATAGGATGTAGCCTCCCTACACTTTCCTCACTCTATTTCACCAGAATAATAATTAGGAAGGCAAATAAAATCATTGCAGACATCTCCCATCCTGCACATCTTCACCTCTTCAATCTCCTCCCATCAGGCAGGAGATATATAGAAGTATCCAGAGCTCTACATGTCGCTTCAGGGATAGCACTTATACCCCGTAGCCATTAGACATCTGAACTCATAGTATATGCATATAGAACTTTAAAAAAACTGGATGTAATTTCCTATGCTGCTGGTTTTTTTGTTTTTGTATTGTACGGTCCTTCTTGTTTGTGTATCTACTAGAATTTCGCCCGGCTTCGCCGGGCTCATCCCAGTGTCGTTGCAATAACAGAAAGTGTTTTTTATTTCTCATAAATACGCAAACATGGTGAAACAACTACAGTCACAGAGAGCAGTGGCAAGGTAGCTGCTGCCTGCTAACGATGCAAACAACAGCCTTGCCTGTCGTGTGTGTGTGTGTGTGTGGGGGGGGGGGATAGCACTAATTTTCGACATTTTACTGTGTCATAAATATGTACATCTGTAGCCTATATTGTGATTACATTTGACCGTACATTTGACTCTTGTGTTATATTCTTGTGAAATATTCAGTAAAGTATTGTGGTGAAATATTCACCCCAAGTTGATAAGATATGCAGAGAATATAATAGCAAGAAGCCCCAGTTTGAAATGCATTAGGCCACAGACCCCCATTTGATACCATTTGCTCTCTGGGAAAATCAGGGTCCATTTGGTTCCATTTGTATGCTCTTGGAGTATGATGACTGTGCTAACAGTATTATCATCAAATATGTCTCAGTTTGAAGATTCAAAAAAACATATTTCATATGTGTGAGCTTGTAAAGTCGAACGTTCAACCTAGAGACAGTGTTGCCAAGTCTGATCATTATAAGCTACTTTGGACTTGTTTATCTATTGGTAGTCCTTGACATGGAAATGTTTGAGTTCCACTGCTCTGAAACAACATTAGACAACAAAGTGTGACAGTCAACACGATAATTGATTATTTTAAGACTAATTTCCGGACCATTTCTGATTTACCTACTTTGAACTGGCCTATTAACATTTTTATAGACCTGGTTGCTTGTTTCACTCTCACATCCACGATATGTGGCAACCCTGGTCCCTGGTTTGTTTTGCGTGTGGATGTTGTTTTGTGTTGCTTTAGCATCTTTAGCACAGTATCTATCACAGGGTGCAGCAGCTGCTGCTGTCATGAAAACGCAAGTTTCTGTCCCAGAAGCTCACGTTAGGTCTGCGCACACTGTACGTTGCTATGGCAAGCTGTCATCAAATGCTGCTAACGTTGTGGTCAGCACTGTTAGCATGTGTGCTATCAGGCAAAAGCTGAGATAGATATAAAACTACTGGCCAAAATGTCATACAAAACACAACCCCTCAAATCGGAATGTGATTGTGACCTACAGACCATCATGATTTGCTTGCTGGACCTATAAATAATTTATTTGCATTAAATTGCCACTCGCCTTAGCCTGCATGCCTATTCTGTGTCTCTGTGTGTGTGTGTGTGTGTGTGTATGTGTGTGTGTGTGCGCGTGTGCGCAAGACAGACGTGCGTGTGTGTGCAGGCTGAGAGCTGCTGACTGTGATTGACGTGTGAGCTGGATAAATCAGTGAGAGTTGGAAAAAGCGCACGCAGAGCCAACTCGCAGGCAGTGCCTCAGGCCAGATGCCTGAGAATCGGCACAGGATTCTCTGGGTCACCAGTGTTGGTGTGACACACACGGCTTCCACATTTAGCTTCATACTGGGTGAAAGTGGCGTTCCAAAAATTATTTTTCCCCTCGGAATTCTTATTCACAATGAGATGGAGTTGAGGTGTTTGTGTTTGCTTGCTGGAGCTATAATTAATGTATTTGCATTAAATGTCCACTCGCGCATCGAAGTAAAAAGCAAGATGGCCGATTGTGAGACTGAAAAGTAGCTGTGGGGGCGGGCCTGGAGGGCCTATGAGAACACGGAACAGTGTTGCCAGGTTTGCGAATTGTAAGCGAGTTGTAGTGTGTGTAAGTAGCCTGGTTAAAAGGCCTTGTTTCTGCCCGTGTTGGGGCAACAGAACATGTCGACCAGTTTCTGTCAACCGCTTTTGGTCAGGTGACCAACTCCACAAATGTTAAATTAGATGGTTGTCTGTGTTACGAATGTCGGGGCGCGGGTCTGCTATGTGTCTGTTTGTCTATGCGCGCGCCCTGTTTGTCGTCCCTGCAGATCCGTCCGTGCGCAGCCATTGGTGGGGAGCGTTCCCTACGCTCCACCCTTGGCCGCCTACTCCCAATCCTGCGCGTCCAAACCAGCGCTTCCACCCTGTCCCACCTGATGAAATAAAGTCCCACTGAAGACTGAGAGCCGGGCCGCTGTCAGACTATCTTGTTTGTCGCTAGTGTAGGGAAGTGACAGCGCGCCCTCCGTGCAGGGAAGAGTGTCCCTATCTGTACCAGCAGTGTATTTATGTATTGAAACCTCCGAAGGGAGAACTGTAATGTAAAGTGCTTTCACACAAACTGTGATCGAATCTCGAGCAGGTAGTATTTCCTTATATTAGTATTTCACTGTCACCTTAGCTAGTTAAGCAGGCACCGTCCTCATGTACTTTTGTTTGATGGTAGGCATAAGACTAGAGTAGTCAGATAGCGTTTTCTTTTGTCACCAGTCAGATAGTCAGTATTGGGAGGGGGTTTAGGATAGGGTGCAGTGTTAGGGTACTTTTATTACTTTCTTTCCTTTATGGTCCTGCTCAGCCTGCTCACATTTGTTCACGTGTGTTACACTATGTTGTTTCAATCTGTATGCCATCTAAAGATAGAATGAATAAAACAACTTTGGCATATACCATCTTGCCTTTCTTTCCCCATAACCATCCTAGACTTAATGAGTCGTAACAGTCTGTATATGTTGAGTATGAACCAAGACAAATTCCTATCAACTTGTTGACATGGCAAATAAATTATTGAATCTTGATTGAATCTTGAATGTGATCCGTGTAGATCTGCCATTTCTGAGCAGACCAGGTATTTGTCTCTCCTGGTCCCATTATTAATTTCACTGAACAGAAAGCATGTTTCTGTAGGACATGGTGGTCTCACCTCGTCCAGGTTGATCTCAACAACCTGGTCGTATTCACAGCCCTCATCTGGGTTCAGATCATCCTGGAACTGATCAGCCAGCTCTGCAATCTCTGAGAGGACAGAGGCAACAAGCAGAAGGAATTAGATTTTGGCTTTAACGCATTCTGACCTGAGATCAGATTTTTTTTTAAATGTCTTCTACATCCTGACAGTTTTCTGAAAAAGCTATGTTTCTATGTCAGTGGTTCTTCGATTTTTCAAAAATAGCAGACCTACAAGCTCGTAGCGCGCCACTCGGTGGCGCGCTACGAGCTTGTAGATCTGCTATTTTTCAATAGCTAAAGCATAACATAATGCTAACACCAAAATGAGTTCCCGCACAAAATGGGTTAAAGGACCACTTCAACACTTTTCAACCCATCTTCATTATAATAGGTCCTCACTAATAATCATGATTAAAATACCACCATTCTTTTCTACTCAGTCTGTGTCTCATAGGAGGGCTATGTGGGCAGTTCGGAAACCCGTCCACCAGTGACATCATCGTTAGGCAGATTTCTTTTTAAACAAGGTTTTTTTTACAAAAAGAACATTTATTATTGTGAGAACGATGGCTTCCTTTTTCGCATTGCAACTTTTCAGGACTAGAAAGCCTGCAGTTTCTATTAGCTTTGGATTCCCCATTGATGAACAGCCCTCCTATGAGACACAGACAGAGTAGAAAAAATTATTATTATTATAATGAAGATAAGTTGAAAAGTGGTGAAGTGTTCCTTTAACCACCAGCCTGGTTTGAGCAAAATGTTCAAACCTCCCAAACCCTGATTTGGTACAAACTACAATGTTCTATTTGTTAACGATGCTCGTTTGTTATGTTGGTTTGTTACTGCAATACACTTTTTTCTGGACTGCCTAGGAAAACAACTGACAGATTACAACTTGTCCAAAATGCAGCAGCCAGAGTTTTAACTAGAACTAAGATGAGAGAACATATTACTCCAGTTTTGGCATCACTGCACTGGCTTCCGGTTGTTTTTAGGATTGATTTTAAAATTATTTTACTTGTGTATAAAGCTCTCAATGGTCTCGCCAATTCCTACCTAAATGACTGCCTTCCTAAATATGTCCCAAACCGCCCCCTAAGGTCTTCCACTGCTGGCCTGCTCGCTTTGCCTAAAAGAATGGCAACTAAAAAACACGGGGAAGCAGCTTTTTGCTATTTTTTTTCTCCCACTGTACCTTCGACAGGCAGCCTCTGTAGACATTTTTAAAGCTCAGCTCAAGACCCTCTTCTACACCCTTGCTTTTAATTTAACTTTAATTTTTTGTTATTCATGTCCTCACTGTATTGCATTACTGCTTGTTTTTTAATGTTTATGCCTTGCTTTTCTTTTTTTCTCCATTGCTCTGTAAAGCACTTTTAGCTGCATTTCATGTCATGAAAGGTGCTATACAAATAAAGTTTTATTATTATTATTATTAACCCATTCTGAACGGGAACCCATTTTGGTGTTAGCATCATGTTATGCTTTAGCTATTGAAAAATAGCAGATCTACAAGCTCATAGCGCGCCACCGAGTGGCGCTCTACGAGCTTGTAGGTCTGCTATTTTTTGAAAAACCGAAGAACGACTGACATTTTTAGAATCTGATCTCAGGTCAGAATTGGGTTCATCAGACCAGTGTGTGTCCAGTGGAAACCTCGTATGAATCTGATCTCAGGTCAGAATGAGTTAATGACTGACCTCCACGGCCAGTCTTCTCCAGGTAGGTCCTCATGCGATGGTTGTAGGGGAACACAGACGTGGTCGCTCCTATCTCAGCTCCCATGTTACAGATGGTGGCCATACCTGGAAGACAAAAGAAGAAAAATAACATAATTTAAGTCATGTTACAGATGGTGGCCATACCTGGAAGACAAAAGAAGAAAAATAACATAATTTAAGTCATGTTACAGATAGTGGCCATACCTGGAAGACAAAAGAAGAAAAATAACATAATTTAAGTCATGTTACAGATAGTGGCCATACCTGGAAGACAAAAGAAGAAAAATAACATAATTTAAGTCATGTTACAGATAGTGGCCATACCTGGAAGACAAAAGAAGAAAAATAACATAATTTAAGTCATGTTACAGATAGTGGCCATACCTGGAAGACAAAAGAAGAAAAATAACATAATTTAAGTCATGTTACAGATGGTGGCCATACCTGGAAGACAAAAGAAGAAAAATAACATAATTTAAGTCATGTTACAGATAGTGGCCATACCTGGAAGACAAAAGAAGAAAAATAACATAATTTAAGTCATGTTACAGATAGTGGCCATACCTGGAAGACAAAAGAAGAAAAATAACATAATTTAAGTCATGTTACAGATAGTGAACATACCTGGAAGACAAAAGAAGAAAAATAACATCATTTAAGTCATGTTACAGATAGTGGCCATACCTGGAAGACAAAAGAAGAAAAATAACATAATTTAAGTCATGTTACAGATAGTGAACATACCTGGAAGACAAAAGAAGAAAAATAACATAATTTAAGTCATGTTACAGATAGTGACCATACCTGGAACACAAAAGAAGAAAACAAATAAACATAATTTGTTGCTCAAAGTCAAATCAGTCAATACACACAATCACTACACAATAAATCTAACAACTGGTTTATACTAAGACAAGAGAGAAATACAAATAAAAGCATTTCCAACTTTTTTTTAGATGAAAGCCAGGGCTTCAGTTCAGTCACTGGCTCACTTTAACCCATTTTAGGTGGAAACCCCTTTTGGTGTTAGCATTATGTTTGAATACAGTAAACTCCAGTTGAAGAATGTATTGCATCATATCACCCCCCCCCCTACCTCTCTCTCGTGTGTGTGTGTGTGTGTGTGTGTGTGTGTGTGTGTGTGTGTGTGTGTGTGTGTGTGTGTGTGTGTGTGTGTGTGTGTGTGTGTGTAAAGGTGGGTCAAACGAGGATTCTGCCCGTTGCCGTTGGTCAGAATCCTCATATCTCCATAATTATTTTTCATGATTTTCCCATAAATTAACACACAATCATACTACATCGGTCACACGAGTAGCAAAAGAAAAGCAGATATATATATATATATATATATATATATAAGCTCAAACCGCGTTGCATTGCAGATCTGCTATTTTTTGCTGAATTAAGAAACTTAATGGTGAAAAGCAACAGTTTTGAACATATGAGGTTTTCTCCTGACACATCATGGCACTGCCTGTGTGTGCTACACAGCTGCTAATGTGTCACGGCCAATCAAATGATGCCAGCGGTGAAAACACCCTCGTTTGGAGCACATAAAAAGTCAGACCCAGACAGTCAGCAACACACCACCCCGACCCAATCTCCACGGACACAGAGACCACCTCTCAGGCTGACATAATGCTGAGACCTCAACTCCTGTGCTTCCTGGGCCTCATGGCACTAGGTAATATAAATTGTTATTGTATTGTTTCATGTGCTTCCATAATAATATGGTTTTAAAGGACCCCAGTTTTGACCCTTGCTTTAAATACTTTTATTCTCAACCGTTTTATTTCTGGAACCATAAATAGTTCTTCTATGGCATGACTCTCATTTGGCACCTCTATTTCTCTCTCTCTCCCCGTGTGTGTGTGTGTGTGTGTGTGTGTGTGTGTGTGTGTGTGTGCGTGTGTAGGCCCTGTGCACGCCAGTCCCTCTGCTGAGCTGAAGCTGGAGCGTGGGAGCTGCCCCATGTTCTGGTTCAGCTTCTACGGTCGCTGCTTCTCTTACGTACAGACATACCTGACCTGGAACGACGCAGAGAAGAACTGCCAGTCTCAAGATGCCCACCTGGCGTCCATCCACAACACGTGGGAGAACGCCTTTGTCCGTACGGTGATCGAGCACTATGAGCCCGAGCTTCTAAGACCAACGCATAAACCCGCCTGGATTGGACTGAATGACTTCTTCTCCGAGGGTGTATGGAATTGGACTGATGGCTCCAAAGTGATCTACACCAATAGGCTTCGTTATCAGCCAAACGGTGGTACGGGTGAACAATGTGTGGTTACATACGGTGTGTACAATATGGTGTATCTATGGCAGGACCTCCGATGGCAGGACTACCCATGTTCTGATTCATGGCCTTCTGTGTGTGTACGTCGTGAATAAACATGTCCTCGCTGAGTGGAACGTGTGATTCAACTCTCACTGACTTGTGCCGAGTCTCCACAATAAAAGAGCATGACGTGAATAATAATCCATGTGTTTTCTGGTGCCGTCATTTCAGAGTGTCTCCGTTGTTGGTATCACAATGAGTCAAGGTAGTAATTCAATTAAAAAACAACGTGAAATGTATTTGTATTTTGTACATTACTAGAATTTCGTGCGCGCTTTGCGCACACTCATCCCAGAGCTACTTCGCCATGCACTATGGGAAGAAATAAATGGCGGGAGTTGACTCCACATGTAGTAACGGATGGGTTATTGGAAATGTACCATTGTTTTGTCCTGAATATTTCCACAGCCTAATTACTAAAGGATTGTGACTGTGGGACAGACATACAGTCTGACATACAATAGGCTACACAGTGAATAAACAATGACCTATATGCCCAGAGTTCTTAAATTAACATAGTTGGATTTTAACAGAAAGACAATGCCATAAATCAGTCAAAGTAAGTGACAGACTCAACAGTAGCACACAGCATGCAAGGCAGCGATGCATGCATGCAAACATGTTTGTCCAGCTGAGATTTAGTGTCTCCATCTCTCTGTGGAAGAGGTTGCACATGACCTGTACGGCCACACTGAGGCGCTCCAACACAAACACAGACACAAAACAACACCACGCTGTTTGTCCAGTTGACCCAAATCAACACCAATACCTAGCCTGTTTGTCCAAAACACACTATCTGCTCGCCATGTTTCTACTTCGCCACAACCTAATGTTAGTAACAAATGTAGGGGAGAGCCGCCAAGGTTGTAACGCTTCACGGTTGTAACATGGACGTTATCTCTTGATTGGTCAACGCCACCATGACGCCATCGCGTCAGTATGTGTACAGCAACGTACTCTACGTGTCCAGGAAGTTTGAAGTGTTTACCTTTGTCCTACGGGGAGTTATTGGCGAAAATCTGACTTTTTTCAAAATGCGTATAATTTTACACCTGGAGTATATGTGTGCTCCTTTTTTTTTCTTTGGTGTTGGTGAATAAAAATCCACATGGATGTCTTCATGCTTATGTTCTTCATTAGTTTGCATCGTGTTTAGACGGAATTCACGTTCATTCTGGTCTGTAAGCAATGGCAAAGAAAACTTGCAAAAGCGGGTCATTTGTAACATGTGTTACAAATGGTCCGCTTCCATTCAATGCCATTATATGTAATATTTACATATTTGACATATTGGCCAATATTATATGTTCTAAAATTGTATTGTATTGTGTAGTGTATTCTAAAATTAGTTTAGGGTTGTATAACATTGTACAACTCAATCAATCAAACGTTTGTTGAATCAATGTATTGCCCCATTGGAAAAAAAGAAAAGCCCAAACTGGTACACCCGATACTATTTAATATTTCCCTTATGTTTGATACATTTTCTTATCACATCCATGGTGTGAAAACAATGCTAAGGAGTTGCTTCAATGAAATATAATTGCTTTAAGCTGAAAACGATATGTTTAATGGTGTTTTTTAGCGTTGTTACATTTATCATGCATGCCGTTACAATTAATCCGATATGCGCAGCAAATGTAACACTGAAACAGCGTCCACGTTCGGTTTAATAACTCCCGACCTGTTTTATCAAAAAAATAACTTGAAGTGGTTTATGGTAGCTGACATGTGTAGGTCCGTTGCCTGAAAATATTACATGTGTAGCTAAACGGATCTCTGAGTAAAGAAATGAAACGTGCAAAATGTTACATCCTTGGCGGCTCTCCCCTATTAGTTTACTCACAGCACAGCACCGTCACTCCTGTCAGTTATTTCGTCCTAATAACTTGAAGTGGTTTATGGTAGCTGACATGTGTAGGTCCGTTGCCTGAAAATATTACATGTGTAGCTAAACGGATCTCTGAGTAAAAAAATGAAACGTGCAAAATATGTTCTAAAATTGTATTGTATTGTGTAGTGTATTCTAAAATTAGTTTAGGGTTGTATAACATTGTACAACTCAATCAATCAAACGTTTGTTTAATCAATGTATTGCCCCATTGAAAAAAAAGAAATGCCCAAACTGGTACACCCGATACTATTTAATATTTCCCTTATGTTTGATACATTTTCTTATCACATCCATGGTATGAAAACAATTCTAAGGAGTTGCTTCAATGAAATATAATTGCTTTAACTGAGCTGAAAACGATATTTTTAATGGTGTTTTTTAGCGTTGTTACATTTATCATGCATGCCGTTACAATTAATCCGATATGCGCAGCAAATGTAACACTGAAACAGCGTCCACGTTCGGTTTAATAACTCCCGACCTGTTGTGTGTAAGTAGCGTGGTTAAAAGGCCGTGTGTTTCTGTTGTAAACAACTCATGTTAGGTCTGCGCACACTGTATGTTGCTATGGCAACCTGTCATGAAATGCTGCTGACGTTAGCATGTGTGCTATCAGGCAAAAGCTGAGATAGATATGCAACTACTACTGGGGAAAATGTCATACAAAACACAACACCTAATTTCGGAATGTTATTGTGACCTATTGAGCACAAACAGACCATCATGATTTGCTTGCTGGACCTATAATTAATTTATTTGCATTAAATGTCCACTCGCCCATCAAAATGAAAAGCAAGATGGCTGCGACAGATTGTGAGCTCGACGGACAGAACAGAGCTGGTGACGTATGAGGCAGGGCAGTGTTGCCAGGTTTGCGAATTGTAAGCGAGTTGTAGTGTATGTAAGTAGCGTGGTTTAAAGGGCTTGTTTGTGGGCTTGTTGGGCTTGTTTCTGACCCTGTTGGGGCAGCAGTGATTCCGTGTTCCGTGTAGGAAAGCCTCGGGGATGTGGGTGTTTGGGTGCTTGGCCCGAGAATGTGTGTATTAAACAAATGCATTGGCGGCGTGAGTGTGGAAGTGAGGCATTATTAGTGCGAATGCCAAGACTATTCTTTGTGGGCTGGTGCTGAGTGTTAGCGAACGACGGGTTTTGAGGAGATAGGTCAGCAACACTGCGAAGGCCTACGAAGGGTAAGTGTGTGACGTCACTGCCGTGTGAGTGTGTGTGGGTGTAGTGTGTAAGATGGTGTTGTGGGTGTTGCAATAGCGACGTAGCTGTTGTGGCTTTGGGTTTTTCTTCTGAATATGGGTACCACTTCTCTCTTGTAATAAAGGATATTATATTACATTATATATCAGACACCGTGGGGTGGGGGTGGGGCATCTTTCATGGCACTTTCAAAGAGGAGGAAAGCCTTGTTTTCGACCATTAAACTGGTCTTCATCAGGGCAAGAATGACCCAAAATGTGCATTTTTAATCATTAATGTATAACACATATTTAAAAGAACACAACAGAATGGGTGTGCATGATGATTGAGAGTGCAGTAAAACTTTGAATAAAAATAATGTCACTGATAAATGGGGTTTTAAGTGTTTCAACGGGTCAGCCAAATGAGATATATAAGGTATATAAGTATTAGTATTATATGAGATATCGGTATATAAGTATTAGTATATGTTTTAGCTATTGAAAAATAGCAGACCTACAAGCTCGTAGCGCGCCACTCGGTCTGCTATTTTTGAGTGGTGCAACCACTCCTACAACCAGCAATGTCCTTGTACACCTATGTACCCATGTGGTCAAGTATGTATGTATGTATGTACCCACCCATGTGGTCAGGAGCACCAGTATATGACTATAGGGTACCATTAGGGGGCGCCAGAAACAGAGAGAGAGATAGTGTTGCAATGTTGTCTGCTAATAAGAGAGAGAGAGAGAGAGAGAGAGAGAGAGAGAGAGAACTGTCGGGATGTAGAAGACTTTTTTTTTTTTTAGAATCTGATCTCAGGTCTAAATGTCTTAACCCATTCTGAACGGGCATTCTGAACGGCATCATGTGCAATATGCTTTAGCTATTGAAAAATAGCAGATCTACAAGCTCATAGCGCGCCACCGAGTGGCGCGCTACGAGCTTGCAGGTCTGCTATTTTTTTTTAATCGAAGAACGACTGACATTTTTTGAATCTGATCTCAGGTCAGAATGGGTTAATCAGACCAGTGTGTGTCCAGTGGAAACCTCGTATGAATCTGATCTCAGGTCAGAATGTCTTAAAATAGGAAATCCATTCTCTTCCATTGACAAAGCGTGCCTTTCTATCTAAACCCACTGGGTTTCCTTTGTCTCAGCGGTGCAGGAGATGGAGTCCACTCCAGGCCCGTAGTACTCTACGATGGCTCCGGTTCGTGTTTTATTTCATGCTCACCGGTGCAGGAGATGGAGTCCACTCCAGGCCCGTAGTACTCCACGATGGCTCCGGTTCCTCCCTTCACGGTCAGGATTCCGGCCACCTTCAGGATCACATCCTTGGGAGATGTCCAGCCAGACAGGCTGCCCGTCAGCTTCACCCCGATCACCTGGAGAGAGAGAGAGAGAGAGAGAGAGAGAGAGAGAGAGAGCCAACACCGTTAGAGAAATGGAAAAGAATAATTTACGTTTCAAAATGTTAATGGGGGGGGGGGGGAGGGGGAGGGGGGGAATAAAACAAAGGAGCGGCAGTGGCTCTGGCCTCTGGGGAAACCGGTAAATGGTGCATTTATATAGCGCCTTTATCCAAGGCGCTTTACATAGGTAATGCACACGCATTCATACACCGATTGCGGCGGAAGCCATGCAAGGTACCAACCAGCACATCGGGAGCAATTTGGGGTTCAGTGTCTTTGCTCAAGGACACTTCGACATGTAGACACAGGAGGAGGAGGAGCCGGGATTCAAACCCGCTCTACCTCTTGAGCCACAGTCGCCCCGGGACCCGGTAGGGTCCCAGTTCGATGCCGGGCTCCCCCAGAGTGAGTGTCGAAGTGTCCTCGAGAAAGACGCCGAACCCCATCCCTAATTGCTTCCGATGAGCAGGTTGGTGCCTTTCACGGTTTCCTTCATGAATGTTTGGGACGCAATATAAATGCATCATTTACCATTTATAACTTGAATGATAAATAATAGAAATCTTTCAGGGATTTAACAAAATATGCACGAATATGAAAGCCAGAAAATAAAGAAACTCAATGGAATTGTACAGATATATGCATTATTGTGTATTTATCTTCTTCCATTAAGTCTCTTAATGTGCTCAGTCTAATTCATGCAGCTGTCAATCTAACAGCTGACTTGTCTCCTCCACGCTGTCAGCAAAGGTATACTTATTTGTGTGTCGCCCTTTATGTTTAGCACAGATCCGTATATGGACATTACAAGACTATAAGGACTGTCTGAGAATGGGGTTGAGGTGGGCTTGCACCCGGAGAGGCTGCTGGAACAGGCAAGGAGGCCTGTCTTCTTAATAAATTCTCAATAAATTCTCAATACTTCACACCTGAAGAACTTTGTCATTCCTTCATCTTTGGAAGATCATTTAATCGACAACAGAATTTAATAAATAGTAAGTCCATTAAAAAAAAAAGAGAATTTTTTTTAGAACTCACATTAGGACATTTGAGCTCCCACGGGATTCCCGCCATGACGTCCACAGCATCGGCTCCGCCCACTCCGATACAGATGGACCCCAGCCCGCCGCCATTGGGCGTGTGAGAGTCTGTGCCAATCAGCATCACTCCTGGATAGGCATAGTTCTCCAGGATTATCTGGACAATGAAGAAACAGGCTTTGTCTTAAAACCCATTTTAGGCGGGAACCCCTTTTGGGTGTTAGCATTACGCTATGCTTTAGCTATTGAAAAATAGCAGATCTACAAGCTTGTAGGTCTGCTATTCGAACAACGACTGACATAGAAACGTAGCTTTTTCTGAAAACTGTCAGGATGTAGAAGAGATTTTTAGAATCTGATCTCAGGTCAGAATGGGTTAACAATCCTGTAAGGTGTGTTACTTACTGTAGATTACTATTAGAAATGGATTTGATTACATTTGTGATCCCCCTTGTTAATAGTCTAAAAGCATTTTGCGTTTCGGTCTGATTGATGGTGAGCCGAGTGTGGAAAGGGAAGGTTATGTTATAATGAATTGCACTTTATAATGAATTGCATTTTTATAACAGCTTTTCCAAGTGCTCAAAGCGCTTTACAACGGTTTCAACGGATTCAAACCGCCGACCCATGGATCATTGGACGACCTGCTCTACCTCCTGAGCCACAGCCGGCCGTTAATGTGACACTCAGGAAAGCGTCCTGCTATGGAGAGGAGAACAAGAACTCCTTAGCACTTCTTTGGGAACATGGAGAGATCTTCAATTGTACACGGGGAAACCAAAGATCTACCGTTCATCCAAAAGGGGCAATTGGCTCCATTATAAATTATGCACACACGCCATTTTGGAAAGAACTTGGGCCCCTTCCCTACTTCCTTCCGTCGTTCACAGCTGTTACCAATGATACTAATGAAGGCCCTGTTGCATTCTGGTCAAGGGGTTTATAATAACTATAATACTATAATAACTTACAGGAGTTATTATACTGTATGGTGTGTGTGTGTGTGATATGAAATGTGAGCTCACCATAATCACAGTAATCCTTAATCATATTCCATCATATTCAAACAAAATGACTATTTTATTAGATATTATATTGATATTAATATAGCTATTTTCTCCAGCTCCCTGTGGTGCATGAACCCCCCCACCGCTATTAGTGTGGGGTGGGCTCTTAGTCAGGATGGTGGTCCCTGGGTCAATAGTGGCGGTCCCCAGGTTGCTCTTATAGTCAGGATGGTGGTCCCTGGGTCAATAGTGGTGGTCCCCAGGTTGCTCTTATAGTCAGGATGGTGGCCCCTGGGTCAATAGTGGCGGTCCCCAGGTTGCTCTTATAGTCAGGATGGTGGTCCCTGGGTCAATAGTGGCGGTCCCCAGGTTGCTCTTATAGTCAGGATGGTGGTCCCTGGGTCAATAGTGGCGGTCCCCAGGTTGCTCTTATAGTCAGGATGGTGGTCCCTGGGTCAATAGTGGCGGTCCCCAGGTTGCTCTTATAGTCAGGATGGTGGTCCCTGGGTCAATAGTGGTGGTCCCCAGGTTGCTCTTATAGTCAGGATGGTGGCCCCTGGGTCAATAGTGGTGGTCCCCAGGTTGCTCTTATAGTCAGGATGGTGGTCCCTGGGTCAATAGTGGTGGTCCCCAGGTTGCTCTTATAGTCAGGATGGTGGCCCCTGGGTCAATAGTGGTGGTCCCCAGGTTGCTCTTATAGTCAGGATGGTGGTCCCTGGGTCAATAGTGGCGGTCCCCAGGATGGTGGCCCCTGGGTCAATAGTGGTGGTCCCCAGGTTGCTCTTATAGTCAGGATGGTGGTCCCTGGGTAAAAATCTGTTGAAAAACCCTGTTCTGGTCAAACAGAGTCAGGGCGCTGCTATTGTGCTGGTGTTGGTGGCTCACTGGAACACTCCTGTGGGTGGTGTCATTGAGCGGGTTCCAAATGGCCCGGGCCCGTTATGGGTGTGTAACTCTGAGAGTTTACAAACGGACCCGTAACTAGGAGTCCATTTGTTTGTATACAGCCCAGTCCCTTAACCCATTCTGACCTGAGATCAGATTCATACGAGGTTTCCACTGGACACAAACTGGTCTGATTAACCCATTCTGACCTGAGATCAGATTCTAAAAAATGTCAGTCGTTCTTCGATTTTTCAAAAATAGCAGACCTACAAGCTCGTAGCGCGCCACTCGGTGGCGCGCTATGAGCTTGTAGATCTGCTATTTTTCAATAGCTAAAGCATAACATGATGCCGACACCAAAACGGGTTCCCGGTCAGAATGGGTTAATAGAGTCACATTTTAATTCACAGCATTGTACCTGATGGATGATACCAGAGCCTGGTTTCCAGAAACCAACGCCGTATTTGGCTCCCGCGGTCGCGAGGAAGTTGTAGACCTCCTCGTTCACTTCCTGGGTGAGAAGAAACAGGGAGCAGTTTTA
Organism: Protomyctophum bolini; assembly: GCF_963924005.1. NCBI lineage: Eukaryota > Metazoa > Chordata > Actinopteri > Myctophiformes > Myctophidae > Protomyctophum > Protomyctophum bolini. The sequence continues at coordinate 2,897,892 of NC_137872.1, forward strand.
GGTTAGGGCTTTCATTTGAGGACACGGTGTTTTCGTGTAAAAGTCCATCCTTTTCGTGTTAGCTTTTGCAGAATAAATGTGGCTTTAAAAGCTACAATCTGGGACTAATGAATAAAATGGACTGAATCTACCATGTTTTGGATCAAATCATAGCAGTGAAAATCAAGAAGCATAATCACATCTTATCAGCAATCGCGACCCAATCAATCAGGGCCCAATCAATCAGGGCCCAATCAAAACTCTATATGAAGTACAGGAATAATACAAGCAAACCATGGCATTTAACCCCTTTGGTGTTTTAAGCATCATGTCAATCATACTTTAGCTATTGGAAAAGAGCAGATCTACAAGCTACAAGCTTGTAGATTGTTGTCCAATTACATAATAGGGTCCACTGACATAGAAACATAGCTTTTTCAGAAAACTGTCAGGATGTAGAAGGACATTTTTACTAGAATCTGATCTCAGGTCAGAATGGGTTAACAAATGACAAGCCTCCCCCTGGCCAGCCGGGGCGCATGATGGAGGGGAAAGGAACTGGTTGGAATAACGTGTTCCTTCCACTGCGCTACGTCCAACCAGGGAAACTCCCCCCTGTCAGGTGTAAAGGAGCAACTTGGACACTCAGGCATGAAGGAAGCATGAGTTCGAGTCCGTTGCTCTCCCCTTGTCCCCCATATATGGGGACTAGGTTGGTCTCCCCTTGTCCCCCATATATGGGGACTAGGTTGCTCTCCCCTTGTCCCCCATATATGGGGACTAGGTTGGTCTCCCCTTGTCCCCCATATATGGGGACTAGGTTGGTGGAGGGTGTGTAGAGCCCAGGATCACATTAGATGATTGACACAGGGGTGAAAAATGGGTTACAAAATCGTGGGATAAAAAATATATATAAAAAAAACAAAAAAATCCCAAGCGGATCGGTACCTTGGCCCTCTGCAGGTCCTGAGCGCCTCCCGTCTGGGCCTCGATCAGGTGGTCACAGTGGATGGTGGAGGGCACGGCCACCGTGGGCAGGCCGCTGCTGATGAACTGAAGCATGGCCATCTGCGCCGTGGCGTCCTGCATGGCCACGCGGTCCGGGCGCAGGCGGAGGTACGTGCGGCCGCGCTCGATCTCCTGCCCCGCCGGGTCGTCCAGGTGGCCGTACACGATCTTCTCGGACAGCGTGAGGGGTCTGTTGAGCCTGGGGGTGGTGCAGTTTATTTATTTATAGGTTTATTTGACAGGGACAAGTTGTAAAAACATGAAACCATTGCAATGTATATGGGTTTGTAGCCAAGGCTAATTTGCAACCCCAGTCCCTAGTTAGGCCTTTCTATAGTTCTATACCTCCACCTAAAACAATCCTCTACAACATACCTATACTAAACAATCCTTTACATACAGATACTAATACATCCAATAGATAAGTACAATAACAGTTTTAAAATGTGCCGAACACATTTCAACCAGAGTTTGGTTAAATCATTAAACATTTTGAGATCAGTTTGTCGTTTTATTTCAGTTGGTAGGGCATTCCACAGGTGTATCCCTTGTACCGAGTAAGAAGACTGACCAAATGTGGCGTTACGATTTGCGGTTTGAGGTTTATGACAAGGTTGTTAGATGTGTTTGCGTCGGTGGTCAGGACTGGCTTTCCAGTGCGTGGGGGGGGGCTGATAAAAACCTGCTAAAAAAAAGCTAATGCTAATTTGTAGCATGTCGTGCAAAGTAAGCCCCTCTGGTGGCAAAGCCTGGAAAGCCAATCGTAAGCCACGTCGAAAATCTGACAGATTCATGATCACATGACTACAGAGATAATGTGTATTATTAGTACCGTAGTAGTAAACATTTCTTAAGTGGTTTTTTTTCCCCCCAAGACTTTTTGCATGGGGAAGAGAAAAGCTCTACATACATTGACATTGTATACATTATTATTATTATTATCAGTGTAGTGTAGTCAAACCCACAGATGTTATGGTTCATTTACAAAGTGATCAAATTATTTTGTGAAATGAAATGGTCAGCTAGCTAGATGATGATGATAAAAAGTAGGTCTACCATTTCAGGAATTGTTTATTAATGAATTACATTGTTTCGGTACTTGGGTGTTTAAACTTTTAGCATTCCTACTTTCTCTAGTGTTAACTCTAAACAACTATCCTCTCTCTCTCTCTCTCTAAGTAAAACTAAAATGCACTAACTCGCAGCGAGAAAAGGCAGAGAAATCGCCCAAAAATATATTTAAAATTATTATTATTATTTATTAACTACAGTTATCCAAAATAGTACTTGCTCCTGTTCCTGGAATATAGCCAGTGATGAGCTAAGGGAGAGGGGCATGTCTGGTGGTTACCTAAGGGAGAGGGGCATGTCTGGTGGTCATCTATAATTAGTCTAGTGAAGCCCTGTTGGCGCTGAGATATCAACAGTGTCAATGGATTTACTATGAGAGAGTAACAGACACCAGTGACAAGAATAGACGTAAACATAAAAGTAAAGACTAGACGTGTGTGTGTGTGTGTGTGTGTGTGTGTGTGTGTGTGTGTGTGTGTGCCAGACAGTGTTGTTTTTGTTGACTAAAACTAAGACGAACATTTTTTGTCGACTACCTTTTTTCACTGACGAAAACTAAATGGAAACTAAATGAAAACTAAGCTATTATGACTAAGACTAAGCTAAATGTATTGACAATTTCGTCAACAGATAGAAACTATACTAAAATGTTAGGAAGGGACTAGTGGACAAGAGATCCAGTATAAGTAATTTTACACTTAAAGTGAATGGCACATCGAGTGGCAAATTGGAGGCGTGATCAATGCCATTTGGCTATTCTGAGTGGCCAAAGAGCATTGATCACGCCTCCAGGTCTTTAGTTTACTCAAGTTAGGGAATAAGACCTGGTACTTAAGACATGCAAAATACAGCCCTATATATATACTAAAACTAAAATAGAAATTTGCTGCCAAAAACAACTGGTGCGTGCGTGCGTGCGTGCGTGCGTGCATGGTGCATGCTTGTGTGTGCGTGTGTGTGTGTCCTGACCTCTTGCGCACTAGGTTGATGTTCTGGTGCAGCGTTTCATAGTTGATGTATGAGGCGGGCTCAAAGCGGCTCATGGCCACCTTGGCCTTGGCGCCGAACGCTGCCGAGACATGGAGACGTCTGACGCCGGTGCCGAGGACCAGCTGCAACGAGACGTTGGAAAAGACAATTCAAAGACAAACAAAGACTTCCCTTAGAGATAGGGTGAGAAGTTCAGTCACAAGAGAGAGACTCGTAGTAGAACCGCTGCTCCTTCGCCTGGAAAGGAGTCAGCTGAGGTGGTTCGGGCATCTGGTTAGGATGCCTCTCGGCGTCTCCCTAGGGAGGTCCTCGACGCACGTCCCACTGGGAGGAGACCCCGGGGCAGACCAAGGACCACGTCCCACTGGGAGGAGACCCCGGGGCAGACCAAGGACCACGTCCCACTGGGAGGAGACTAATGTTGCTCTAGAGAGGGAAGTCTGGAGCTCTCTGGTGGAGCTGTTGCCCCCGCGACCCGACTACGGATAAGCGGTTGAAGATGGAGATGGACAAAGACTTCATGTCTGAGTTTGGGGCATACAACACAATAAGCTTTCAATGGTTGGTATGATGAAAAGAAATCAACTTAATAACCAGAATTTACAATTATCGACAATAACTTGACAATAACTTTGATGCAAACACTGACAAGTGACATGCTGTGCAAAAAAGGGCCAGCAACGCCTTTACTGGCTGTGCTGGGCTAGGTTTAATGTTGAAAAAAGGCTGATGAAACTGTTCTATAGCGCCTTGCCTACATACATTCAGTCATCTCTCCTATATCTGTTGGTACGGTAAACTCGTTATCGAGGATAGAAATTCCCTTGGGAGAATTGTCTAAAACCGCTTCTAAAATTACTGGCATCCAATTGGAGTGAGAGAGCCTTGATTTCTTTTATGATAGACAAGCTGTTCAAAAAAGCCCTGTCCATCCGCTCAACCGGACCGAATCACCAGACCCAACAACACCCACTCAGTTCGGAGTATATGCTGCTGCCATCCGGCCTTCACTTGTGTGTCCCTATAGGACCACAAAACACAGGTAGAAATACTTCTTTGTCCCTGCCTCCATCCGAGCACTCAATGTTCCCGGAAGAAGGTAACAAACTGTGATGATGATGATGATGATGATGATGATGAATGATGAAGTAGGAACTGAACAATAGCTCCTATCAGAACCCGCTCTGGTGATTTCTTAAGGCTCAAGGTTCCTCAGGCCCAGACAGAGTTGGGCAAGACAGCTTTTTCTGTCAATGGCCCAACTTTGTGGAATAATGAACTCCAAAACTCCAAAATGTCAACGTTGCACAAAATATCTCATTATCTTATTGAGCCGATTGCAGGATGAACCCCGGCGGCAAAACGCTGCGGTTCTCATTAACCCATTCTGACCTGAGATCAGATTCATACGAGGTTTCCACTGGACACACACTGGTCTGATTAACGAATTCTGACCCGAGATCAGATTTAAAAAATGTCAGTCGTTCTTTCGATTTTTCAAAAAATAGCAGACCTACAAGCTCGTAGCGCGCCACTCGGTGGCGCGCTATGAGCTTGTAGATCTGCTATTTTTCAATAGCTAAAGCATAACATAGTGCTAACACCAAAATGGGTTCCTGGCCAGAATGGGTTAATGGCCTGCTGCCCTAGAGGAGGGTGTCTGCAGGTTGCAGAAGACCTTTCATGCCATTAAACACCAATGGACATTTGAGCAGACTGGATTACCTTATTATTAAACACCATCTTAAAAACGCTATGCTTTCAGTAACTAGTTTAAAGTCTTCTTTCGATTATCATGATATGCGTACATTGATGTTAAAGCGGGGCTGACACGCCTCTCGGGAAGCTATTAAGGCTATTAACGCTAGCATCTAGATTGTGACGTACTTACGGGCCAGCTCAATTTGACCAATAAAATTGATCTTGTATCTGGTCTAAATGTCAGAGCGGCTCTGGGCTCTGCGAGTTAGCGTTCCTGGTGGCTATCAACTCATGCTAGTGGTTTTGAGGCCACCTTCAGCCTCATAGCTGGGTAAAAGTTTGGTGGAAAAATTACTTTTTTGCTACAAAAAACTCGCCAGAATGACACCGAGTTGACGTCCAAGTTTTAGGGAAAACTGTTGCATAATCGCAATTCCGCGCGACGGGCTCCATCGTACCTATCTTGTCTATCTGTCTCCCCCCGCTGACACGCCCTCAGCCGGCTAAATGCTGAACAGGGCTCACGGAGCCCTGGAGCTTCACGTAACGTTACCAGTACACTGCCTGTGACTACTCTAGCGGCCGGCCTAACCTGTGTCCGCCCCTCTCTCTCTCTCTCTCTCTCTCTCTCTCTCTCTCACACACACACACACACACACACACTCTCTCTCTCTCTCTCTCTCTCTCTCTCTCTCTCACACACACACACCGATATGGGGGGGCGGTCTCTCTCTCTCTCTCTCTCTCTCTCTCTCTCTCCGTGCACAACTTGGAGCTCTCCAAATAGCCACCAGAAGTATGATGAAACTTGACATAGCGTTATTTAGGCTATAATGATCAACTTGTATGGGTGATCATTTTATGTATATCAAATATTATACCCCTCCACACACACACACACACACACACACACACACACACACACACACTCTCTATCTCTCTCTCACACACACCGATATGGGGGGGGCGAGACCCCCCCCCCTCTCTCTCTCTCTCTCTCTCACACACACACACACACACACACACACACCGACAGTCAGAGAACTGACTCACTAAACAACACTAAACAACGTTGGATTCGTACAGTGCAGAATGCAGATAAGTGTAGGCCTATAATGTTCTTATTATAATTGTGAGTTTGTTTTTTAACATGCACCGCGAGTCCACGGGAGCCGATCTACAAGCTCACAACGCGTTGCACTGCGAGTAGCCTAGAGAAGGCTGTCAAGTGAGCAGCGCAATCGCGCATGCTATAGAAATATCCTAATAAATAAATAAAAAGGTGTCGCTTGCAGGGGCAGTTTCCTTATGGGACTTGCCTCTAGAATGCATGCATAGGCATGCAAGTGCACTCGGCATTTATATATCATATATATAGACTAGTACGAAGTACAATTAAATGATCACAGGCATTCTAGGTCTAGGTCGGGACACATGAAATCCACGTAAATGCCTTTCCGCTAGCTTCACGTAAACGCGAGAAAACATCAACTTCTTTTTTTTCACCGCTGGGGGGGGGGGAGGCGGGGCTGCGGATAGCCCCCATGAGGATCATCAGAACTATTCGGGTCTGACCCATACAATGTTTTTCACTCATGAATTCATTATGCATAAACAAACATTTCACATGAAGAAACAATGTTGTGTGTGTGTGTGTGTGTATGTACACACATGCCCAGTTCAATGCGGGGCAGAGAGGCACTGCGCAGCCTGCATGAACAGAATAGGCTCTGTGCCCCGGCGGTGAGAGGGGCTGCATCCCAGCTCTCTGTGCCCCGGCGGTGAGAGGGGACAAACGGTCGTGAGCGGGGCTGCATCCCAGCTCTCTGGAAGTCCGAGTGCGAAATTGCGATTATGCAACAGTTTACGCTAAAACTTCCACGTCAACTCAATGTCATTGTAAGGAATAAATAAAAGCAATAAAATAATTTTTTAATGATATTTTCACCTAGTATGACGCAAAAGGTTACCTCAAAACCACTAGCCTTTACTGCGCTAGCCACTCAGCTCGGCTAGATGCTAGGTCACGTCAGAGCCTGAGATATAGTCACGTGTCGTTTGAAACTGTTTTCATTCAGACCACGTGATGTACCTTATCAGCAATGTTAATCTCGGGCTTTGACACTCCCCCTTTAAGGTAGGGCAGGGATAGGCAACCTTAGGCTCGGGTGCCAACATTGGCACAGTGAAGGGTGATCACAGGCATACGTGCATAGGCATACGTGTGCAAGAGAGGATTTTTCTTAATTAAGCTCTCTCAAATGCATGCAAATCCTGCACAATTCTACATGAATTCAAACTGAACTGTGACTGGGGGGGGGGGGGGGGGGGTTAATAATAATGATCATTACAATGTCCTGATGTGAAAGACAATAGTCCAGAAGAAGAAAGAAATGTCGTTATATTTATGGACAATCAACGGTGTCATAATTCAACATAATGTTGACATGGCACACTAACTATCAAGAAAATAAAAACACGACACTTCAAGTCAAAGAGGTTGCCGACCCCTGAGGTAGGGTATGCCTCTAGGGCTTCTACTGGTTCTACTGAGTGAAGACCCTGCAAAGAGAAGTAAATAAGGGCCATAAAAAGTTGCAGTCAAACAGAGCAATCCAAATCATTGTGCCATGGCCACAGGTGATTATCATACTACTGCATGCTTATAGAATACAAACACACATGAAAACAAAACCAACGATGCCAAATCAAATCACCAAATCCCCTGCCAAATGTGATCAATAAAAGGTGGATGTTGGCCTCAAACTAGCTATAATGACCACAAAATCTATTGGGAGATTCGAGATCGTTATAACAAGATTCACACTTCACTACCAGTCCAAAATATCCCATGGATTGGCAACGATCAATCTGAAAAAAAAAAGGTTGCTTGAAAACCAAAGCTGCAACCATTCATGATTATTTTAGGTGTATTTCTTTTGTATGCTTGTGTTGGAGTGATTATTAGAGTAAACCTATACCCTAATAATAGTTTTTATCTAATAGTTTAATATTTTCTTATTCTTACTAGTCTTATTACGTTTGAAATGTACTAGGTATTTGTATGCTCTCTCTCTCCTCACAGTTAACAGTCTTTGTATTGAGTTTGTGCTTGAAATGTAGCCTACTGTAAAACTGTTAATACATATTTCAATCAATCAAAAGAATGTCCTGTATGTCAGTCCTGTTTGTATTGTTTGATGTTTGATGTCTGGGGACTGCAGATGGAAATGAGCAAATCTTGCTAAATCTGGTATATTTACACTGCATGCATTTGTAATGTTGTTCATCAATATACACTGTCCCGATCAAATAAACGAATAAAGAATGGTTCTCATTATTGGTTCACATGACGCTCATGATCATCATGACAGTCATGTTTCAGGGCTAGGTTCTCTAGCTCTGGTCAATAGCTCTAATGCCGTTGCAGACTAGCCCAAAATCTTAGATTCTCGTAGAGGTTTTTTTCGATTCTGACGAATCTCAGAATCGAAAAAAAACCTCTACGAGAATCTAAAATGTTGGGCTAGTTGCAGACCAGAGCTATAGGTTCTCACTTCACTTGGAAGTGCGCAATGTAGATATTCTCAGTAACCTTGATGCGACTTGCGACCACCTTGTAATCTGCTGGACCATTCCGACAACTTCCAATCAATGTCTAGGTCAACTTGGGCGGTCTAAATCGACATTGTTATGAAGAATCAAGAATGTAACGTGCCCACAGTTGGTCATGGGCTGGCCGCTGCAGCGTACTTGCATCCAAGAGTCAATCGGGGACACTGTGACCTAGCGACGCAGGAAAGCGACGCAGCTGGGTTAGCTCTTCTCAGTATTTACACACTGTCGTGACTCCGTTGACGATGGGAGTATCAAGACGTTGAACGCAGTTTTGACCTTACCGCGTGCGTTCAACATAAATATGCGTTTGAAAGATGTAACTGTGTGAAATATGAATTTCTTACCCGCAGCCTAGTGACAGTCAAACAGTAAGACGCCATTTTGCTCACTGACAAAGATGTGTGTGTCGCCGAAATGTGACGTCAGAGATTTATTTGTAAGCGCCCTATAGAGACCGTTATGTTTATTACGTGGCTTTTATGCTCTCTGGCATTTGTGACCTAAAAATGTCATAGTTTAAGACATGACATGCGGCTATAAAGTGTTGGAATTGACAAATGAAGAGGCTTCGAGCAAACACTAATCAATAAACATTACATTATGTTGTCATGATGTAAACTAAAGAATGTCCCTCAAAAGTAAAAAAAAATAAACTGCTGCTGTGATACCTAAAAGTAAAACTTACAAAATTATAGTGCACCGTCTAGTAATAATAATAATAATAATAATAGGCTAATAAACTATATAATCGTGCATTTCCCGCGTGTTGGTTGGCCACACCCCAGGTGAGAGAGCACATGACATCATGTGACATCATGTGACATCATCAGGGATGGAGACCTAATATTAAGCCCATATATGGAGATCCCTGATGTCATCAATATTGGCCAGAAACTCTACATCTGAACCATAATCTGAACCCCTCTTCGATGTCTCCCTTTTGACTATATGATACCTGTCCATTTAAACTCTAGACGGGCCTGCCCCAAAGTTATTAGTGCAGCCGCGCCCGGCAGCCGCGGATATGTTGATCTGACCACACATTCTAAAGCGCCAGCGCTCGCCCAGCAGTCTGCTGTCTGTCACCCAGGCAGATGCGTGCTGCGTGCACGCGACTTCTCGCCCTCAGGCGTCTTACTGGTAATTGCGAACGCAGTGAGGCTTCCCGCGTTCTCGCGTCTTACTTGTAATAAGGGTATGCCTACTACTAGAAATAGACGTTTCTTTAGTGTGTCTATTATTGCTGTCTTAGTGCAGTATGTTTTTCTACAGCTAAGAGCTATTGCACAATATTAAAGTCCTCTCTGGGCATTTTTATATCCTATATCCTATATATTTTTTCCTCTATGCCTTATGTGGTCTTGTTGATACTGCTGAAGGCTTCTTCGTGTTATATTTTTTGTATTTATATACTTAGTTTTTGTTTGTTGAAGCACGGTAAGCTACTTGCAGGTTGAAGGTTTTAGTGGCAAGTAAATTATTCTTGATTCTTGATTTATAGGGCCTATACTGACAATTGAAAGTACTCTATCAAGGACAAGGTATAGCCTAACAACATCAGTTACTTTTAAATTCTTTCAAATTCAGTAGTAGTTCACTATTATTATTATCTTTGGCCAAAAAACGACATTACCCATAACCCCTGTTGATTGGCATATCTCTCTACTTGGCTGAATGGGAACTGCAGCCCAATAAACTACGGGTCCTCCTCCATCTCAACCAATAGAGATTCTGTTGCTATCACAGCTTATATTTTTAGCAATCGTTCGCCCACCACAGGCAACTCCAAATATATCCCTTCGCCAAATAAATTAGAGCCCTTTATAGTAATGAAGTGAGAATTGCAATTGCCCAACTATTTTGAGCACAATTGAATATCTATACAAAACATATGCTCACTATAGCTATATTACATTTGCTACAACACCGTTCCGTTGTGATATTTCAATGTGTTTTAACGGTTCCCGTGGTATGCTACTTATTCCGACAGAGAGGACACACAAACGGAAAGGGCTGAATGATAAATTATGTATTATTTGATAGGCTACAGAAATAACTTGAAAGACAATTAGACGGATCACGGTTTATGATTAATATGATATCCAGAAAGTAGTTCCTCTGTGTATATACCGTCGTCACGGTAGGGTAGGGGGGTGTGGGCGAGTGAAGCTGTATAAATACGCAAGGCTGTCAAACAGTAAAGTTTTCTCTGGACGTTTCACGCGAACTGTCAGTTGAGGAAACAGGGACACCGTTTCTTTGCCATCAACATTGGGATAAAAAAAAAATCATCCCCAAGAAGGCGAAACATCTGTCGATGAGCTAGCTGTGGGTGCATGGAACGCAAGATCACCTTGAAATCCACCTTAACGCCAAGGATTTAAAAACGCAATAATTTGTGCGCTTGACATCAGTAGACTGGTAAGTAGCAGCGTATAGATAGTTTAAACGTACCGTGAATTGCGACAATTTTATTTGCACACGGGGCATTTATGTGGGAGCTGATCTGAGTTATATGAGAATTATCGACCAAATATACAGGAAAATGCACTGACTGTTGGAGGGGGAAACTGAATCGTATAATGGATTCGGTCATCCATTTTAGAATCTGATGTATTTTTCAGCCCCCCTCAGAGAATATAAATACTGGAAAACCTAGAACTCCAAATTAAAGTATAGCCTACGCATGCTATTCGTGTCAAATATCACTTTAACCTTTTATTGGTTTCATTACATGGGGTTATTTAAGATGAAAGGGGGATTGATTGTATATATGCTCTTTCATTGCCAAGTATCTATTGGGTCGTTAATCCATCCCACACTGTAATATTCACCTTTTTTATTTAATACATTCGGTTGCTATAGCCCATGTCATCTCATTTATCTATAGTTTCCTCCCCAAATGCGTATGTAAACCATATACTGGTTTAATTCCCAAATGTAAACAGTTGAATTGTAATTGCTTATTATTGCTTTTTTGCAAATTGACATTTAAGTGAAATGATTTGCATTTCCAAATCCTCAATTAATGAGCATCAGGGTTTCCATAAATTGGCTTGCAGCTAAATATGAGAACGGTAATTTAATAGTCTGCCACAAAGCGGACATGCTGGCTCCGATACGTGGATGATAGCCTACAAAAGCACCGTCTGCCCATAATGATTCCGTGTAAACAAATGCATAAGCCACGGGATAGCACTGACATGATGCCAGCAAACATACACACAGGCATAACGCACCCCAATTCATCTGTGGTCTAGTGGGTATAAGATTATTTTATATGAGATTGTAAATAAATGGGAGATGAGGCTGAAAAGGAGTCTTTAACAGGGTCTGTCATAGGTGGATGCAGACATGCAGTCTACGTGTCAAGCATATATGCACATTTTAAAATGTCTAATTGTAGCCTAATGACATTGGATGACATTGAATCTTATTTGTCATAAATATACAACTAGGCCCATGTCAATTATTAAACCGACGTGCAAAATATCAATTTAAATTTGAATCTATTTTTGGCTTTCTTTTATGTAAAATTGCCGTTTGTGCTCCGCGGATCCTCTTGTCACGTTTATCTGATACAATCAACTGATGCATATAGTCTACCTAACAACCGTAGGCCTACTGAGGGAAAACATTGGAAAAGCACATCCAAAGTTTGTTTGCAAAATTGATAACTATACGCCACTTTATAGACTATAGTCTATTACGCATGCAGCTGCGCGCCTTCTAGAATCACCCTGCCAATTGTCTCCTTTTTCATACGATTAATGTAGCCCAAATCTCGATAATATCCTGCCATTATTTGTGCTTTGATACAAAAAAAAACAGTGCATTTTTATATATGCCTATTGGTAATAATAATCGAATTCTGTTGTAGGCTATACTAACTCTATACTGTAGAAGATTTCGTGACACCAGACCAGTCGACGAAAGTCACGATCAAGCCCACCTGCCAGGCATAGGAGGGTAGCCTACTGGATTTGAGCGAATTGTTTATGTGCGGGGGTGGGTGGAGGACGAGTGCACGTTGTGATGACGTTGTGATCCCACGCATGGCATCGTGGGAAATGGTGTTCTTTTATACAGTCTCTCACAATCTGCCCTGGTCTGGACCCTGCATGCCATTTTCTTTTATCATGCTCAATAATGGTCTAGGCATCATCAGTAGATGTATTGTTAACTACTTGTACATATAATATAAAATGGGTTAGTCTATATTCAATTCATGTAATTGTTTTTGACCCTTTTTTTATATTCTCTCAGGGTTAATAAAAATCACACTCGTTTGAAGGTAGGGGCACTATAGTCTTATCATCATATACATCTTCACATTCCAGGCAATCATTTTTGGCGTCCTCACTTTTGATCCCCGCTTTTTAAGAATACCCAACGAGTCGCCCATTTATACCAACTTGCCCCGGGTAATTCCTAAAGTAACCGAAGTAAATTATGCTTAAACGGTTAAACCTAACCTTATTCCTATAACCTTAACAGTAAAACTATGCCTAAACCTAACCCTGTACCTAAACTTATTCTCAGTAAAAAACAAAATAAAGAATACAAGAACCGCCACACCGAGCAGGCGAGATGGATTATGGGCAACGGTACCTGATACCCCTTTAAAGCCTTCATCCAATCAAATCATCGCTATGGGACACACACACACGCGCACGCACGCGTGCGCTAGCAGAGAGATGGGCATACACAGAGATGGGCATAGGAGGGGCTAGCGCCACTCAAAAAATAATAATAATATTTGTAACAGACTTTTTTCTTTTTCCCCTCCCAGTTGGGATCCGACCAACCAGTGGATGTTGCAGTTGAAGACAATTGGACCTCTCCTCAACCTCCTCAAGGAAAGCACCAATGGACTCTTAACTAAACTGCAAATCAGAGATCCTGGCTTCAAGATGCCTTCTTTACCATGATGGCAAAAACATCGCTGCACACTTAACAGTCATTGAGAGAAGAATCCCCATTAGCGGTTATTGCGTTTGCATCTGTTTGGACACTAATTGATCTGACACGGTTTTGCTATAGCGGTGTGGGACCGGTGGGACCATGCTTCTGGAAGTGAAGGTCGCTCTGAACTTCATCGTCTCCTACCTGTACAACAAGCTGCCGCGGCGGCGAGCCGACCTGTTCGGAGAGGAGCTGGAACGGATACTGGTGTCCCGCTTCGAGGGTCACTGGTACCCCGAGTCCCCCCTCAGGGGCTCCGCTTTCCGCTGCCTTCATCTGGGGGCTCCCAGGGACCCTCTGGTGGAGCTGGCGGCCAGGAGAAGCGGCCTGGACACGGAGGAGGTCCGCGCCAACGTCCCCGCGGAGCTCAGCGTGTGGATCGACCCGTACGAGGTTTCCTACCAGATCGGAGAGAAGGGCGCCGTGAAGGTCCTGTACCTGGAGGACCCTCCGGGCCTGGGGGGGGGAGACGGGGAGCGGGCCGAGGGGGTGATGACCGCTGAGAGCATCGGGGACATGACGGAAGGAGTGGAGGAGGCCAGGACTCTGGGCTTCAACCCGGAGGCTCAGGTGTTCGTGCCGATCGGGGGGCAGGTGTCTCCGGTCCTCCTGCCGTCGCTCTCCAGCTCGCCCACGCTCCCCTGCATGGCCTCCCAGTCCTCCTGCCCTCTTCAGCTCTTCAGCTACCCCAGCTCCAGCACGCCCACCAACGCCACCTCCCACTCCTCCAACACCTCCACCCCGTCGCCTCCTAACGGGGGGCTGCCCTACCTTTGCCCCACCCAGCAGCAGCAGCAGCAGCCGCCCACTGCTCCCCGCCCTCCGGTGCAACCCATCACCTTCACCACCGCCAGCTTCGCCGCCACTAAGTTTGGCTCGACCAAGATGAAGAAGGGTGGCAGCTCCACGGGCGGCTCCACGGGGGGCAGCTCCGCGGTGGTCGCTGGTGGGCCCGGTCCTCCCCAGAGGATGCTGTCCCGCTCCCCGACCGTCCCCATCTCCCCTCCGGAGCTGCTGCTGAAGCACAAGCCCCTCTCCCTGTCCTTGCACTCCCTCGGCGGGGCGGGGCCCGTCCCCAGCCAGCTCTCCCCCAACGCCAAAGAGTTTGTGTACCCGGGTTCCCCGGGCCCGCTTTACTTCGATGCCGCCGGCGACAGCCAGCCCATGCCGCCGCCGCCCCACGCCAGCCCCTTTCAGCCCCCCCCACCACACCACCAGCACGCCGTCGTCAACTCGCATCCATCCTTCGACCCCTTCTCCAGCCCTCCGCCCGCCCCGGGGGGGGTAGGCGGCCTCATCGGAGGCAACGGTGGAATATCGTACATGGAGAAGCCATCCTTTGTGGAGGGTTTGGGGAGCTACAACCTGCAATATCCCAGCCAGTCCTTCCAGCCTGTTGTGTTGGCCAACTAAAGCCTTTTACTATAAAGGATGAAAATTACCATGAGTATCGCTGTAGCAAAAGAGTTTAGCATAGGCCGGCGATGCGCCCCAAATATTTTCAGTTTTTCTAATGAATTGTTCTTACTACTAATTCAACAAGATTAGGGTTAGTTTTACTACAAAGAATTAACTGTAAAAAACATTGTTCACTGCATATTCTTTGTCTCCATGCCCCCCCAACTCTCCTTCTCTTCCTCTGTACATCACACTTTTCCTGGTTTGGTTTGTTTTTGTCTGCGGAAGCCGAGTTCCTTTTGTATACCTTGGAGTTGGTCTATACTATTGCAATACTTTATTATTTATTTATTTTTGCATTGAATGTTGATTGTGAGAGAGATTGATGTCCCGTTAATACTTAAAAGTATAATGGGCCCCAGTTAGTATACAGCAGTATATATATATATAATAGCTCCATTTTGCACTGCACTGTCATGCTGTGTGAGAGAGAGAGGACCTAGCCAAGTCCTGCAGGGAAGGATCTGGCTGTGTGAAGCTCAGCATTCTGCACTGCAATCTGCTCTGCCCTAGTTGCCACAAATACATGGAGGGAGGGAGGCTGTGCTGTCTTAAGTCTAATGTATACGTTGTTGGCACGGCCATGTCACTCATCCAAAATCACTGATCTTTTCAAGTGAAAAAGGCTGTCACACAAACGGAAGTATTGAAATTACAGTAATGTGTGTGTGTGTGTGGCTTGACGTGTGCAGTCTTCTGGTTTGTTTTGTTGTGGCTTATTGTAATCGAGAGACTTGTTATTTATATATATGGTGGGTCTTTGTGGACAGTGTTGTTTTGTGTGTGTTTTATTTTATTTTATACATTTATACGTTGTCATGTTATCGTATCGAAAAGGAATTGTTGCCAGTCAGCTGAAATGTGCACACAACGTGCTTTCGAAAGAAGTGAGAGCACAGTGGGAAGTATAGCAAAGAGGCGAGTGTTGAGTTGTTCAGGGAATTATTATAATGTGTCACGAATGACAGTGTGTGTGTCTATCTGTCCGTCTGTCTGTCTGTCTGTCCTATGTGGATCATTCCTTAGTGTTATCTGTGTTATTAATATCTCCGGTTGATTTATACAACACTGTCACGTAAGTATGTACTTCAATACAAATGAGGCGCGCACACATACGCCACAGTATCCCAGTCAACGGGGCGTGAAGGTTGAACGGGTGGTGTGGTATGGAGGAGGGGGGAGAAGACGCAGCGGTATAGATGGTGATAAATGGCTTAGCATGACTTTGACTATGAAGGAGAGGTCTTACTCTGCAGGGGGGAGGAGGAGGAGGAGGAGGAGGAGGAAGATGAGGGCAGAATGATGAAGATGGTGTTCAAAGAGAGCAGGGAGATGATGGGAGGGCAAGCAGAGGATTTTAACCTTTTGCTGGCGTCGTCCAACATGTATTGTCTTTAGACTTGAGAGTGACAAGTGATTTTCCATTTATTTTAGTTTTTTACTGCATGTTTATAGTGAGCCACACGAGTCGTTTCCCTTTGCTCTTTAACCCATTCTGACCTGAGATCAGATTCATACGAGGTTTTCCACTGGACACACACTGGTCTGATTAGCCCATTCTGACCTGAGATCAGATTCTAAAAATCAGTCAGTCGTTCTTCGATTTTTCAAAAATAGCAGACCTACAAGCTCGTAGCGCGCCACTCAGTGGCGCGCTATGAGCTTGTAGATCTGCTATTTTTCAATAGCTAAAGCACGACATGATGCTAATACCAAAATGGGTTCCCGTTCAGAATGGGTTAAAATCCTGCAGTTATCGCTGTTCCACCAATGAGCAAACCAGGATCATATACTGTTAATGTTACTGTTAATCGTCTTCTCTTTTTTCTTTTTTACCCCCTCACCTCAGTTGCAGTATTTCAGACTATAATGAATGTTCCTCCTTTACTGTTTGTTTTATTGTCAATATATATATAGGAAAATGTGTCTTGATCTCTTCAAGCATATTTCTGTTTTGTATATCGAGGGCAATCTGTCGTGTCCTATTTGTGATTGGTTATAAGTCACAGACGTTGGGCAGCGTTACCCATACCTCCCCCATGTCCTTTTGAAGCCCGATTTTTTTTTGCTTTGTTGTGTGTCGGTGTCGCATGGCGATAAAACAACAGACCTATATAGCTTGTAGATCTGCTGTTTTTTCAGCCATGTGACACCATCCTACGTCGGTGTCGCATGGCGATAAAACAACAGACCTATATAGCTTGTAGATCTGCTGTTTTTCAGCCATGTGACACCATCCTATAAATGAAGCATGAGCCATTCAGCACTTTATATTATAAGGCTCCCGGCCGGCCGCAGCCGTGCGTGACCCTCCCCATAGCCGCGGGAGGTTAATCTTCCTTCTGCCCTCGGAAAAAAAATGGTAAGGCACATTTTGTTACAGTCGTCTTTTGAAAGGCTTCAAAGATGTGATGGATTTGTGTCTTTGTTGCTCTTATGATATAGCGGTGGCGGGGGAAAACCGACCGTTCTTCTCAGTCTTGTTCATTTACTGAATGTTTTCAAGATTTGTAACCCGTAAAAATGTCTTTGGATAAGCTTATAACCCGAGGACCCTTGACTTGTTGCTCACTCTGGTATTGCTGACAGTATGTCATACTGTATGCATGCATGCAGTCATGCAAGTTTTATTCCTTTTTGTTTTGTTTTTCGTCCAAGGGGGATGGATGGGTGGGGAGGTTCACATATCTCTTTATAAATGTTGTTATTGTAAGGGAAATTAGCTTTTTTCTTTTTTATTTTATTTTTATTTTTTTTTACATTTGTTTATAATTTATTTACAATTTTCTATATATCGTTTTTTTTCAACGAGTTATGAAGTACATTTGTAAAAGTAAAGAGATTATGATATAACTCTAGGGATATATAGATATATATATATATATATAAAAAGTTCTTATATGTTCAGATTCCTTATGTGCTGAGGTTATTTTTCCAGGAAAATAACTATGAATAATATGCAAGTTGAGACAAAAATAAAGATGTATAGAATAAAAGTATTGAATGTGTATAATATGGTACATTGTATACGGCATTTGTCCAATAAAAGACGGGTAAATGTATTCCTTTTTTCCAAGATGGGCTTTTGGAGAGGTTCAGAAATGAATGTTTACAAATGGGTTGGTATAGTTAGTAGGATAAAAAAGATGCCTATAAATGTCGCTTGTCTTGTGTTTCCAAGGCAGTCTTGACAACTCTATATGCCCCCTAATTGCTCTCAACACATGAGTACATTTTAAAACCAAAAACGAAAACAACCCAATTCCATTATTTTAAATTCATGTCATGTTAATGCCAAGATCTATATCGACACTACTCCTCCTATACTGCCCCTTCAGTCATAAGTTCTCCATTTTGGCTCTTCCTATTTCTTTGTGCCATACATTTAGTGCCTCTCTATAACCTGGTTTAATTTCTCTGGTTTAATTAACCTGGTTTAATTGACCATGCCATTCCTATATTACTGACTATAAAGCCTATATATGCATCGATTCCATTAATCTGTGGATACGATGGCTTCCAACCGTAGCCCGGCCACTCGAAGGTTGAGGGCGAGTCAACAGAAACCACGTTCTACCCTTTTTTGTTTATTATAATTCATGTCATTTTAACATGCATGTCACATGGTCCCTTAAAATGGCCCAGTGCTCCTGAAACTATAGCCATATCTCAGACTGTCTTTCTTTACACCAATACGGACTCTTATCTAGTGCAATGTAATGCCATAATTAAGAATATACATGCTTCTTCTTCACCCTGAAAACAAAGGTTGATATATTTCCTCTGTATAAAAACATCGGTACTATAAAGCAGGTTTGAAAAGATGAAGGCAATGAATGTGCTGTGAATTTGATTTTGATTGTGATCAGTAATTCGTCAGTCCTGGATGAAAGATGGCCTATTTTGTTTCCCCCCCCCCATCTCTTTGGATAATGCCCCACACACACACACACCCCTCCCTCCCCTCAGACGCAAACATCCCAATATAGTCTCTGGCCTCTGGTGTTCGTAGTGCTTCAATATTTTATCAGACCCCTCAGAGTAAGCTGATATGAGTTGTATTTAATTTCCTCCCGTCTACAAAGTAGGTCTGGAGGTGTGTGCGGGTGTGGAGAAGTAGGCTACCAACTGTTATATTAGAAGTAAATCCAGGGGGAAATTAGTTGAGAGTTGAGGTGTGAAACTGGAGTAACCATGAACAAATCTGCAAAAGTGTCATCTTGCACCTTCTTCTATACCTTGTGTTGCTGTGTCGGCTTTATTAATTATTACCGGATTGGATTTCACTTTTAAAATGAATGGGACGTAATGGGGGCGGTACTCTCAAGATGGCTGGTGGGTGGTTGGGTGTTTTTCTTGTGTAAATCCAGTCTTCAAAGCAGGCTCATCTACAATCAGGATTGAAAATTACTGAGGTTGGAAAAACGCAATTTTTGTATTTCGATGTCTTTGGCTTACAGTATTATTATTATGTACTATGTATGTATTTTTCTTTGTTCTTTTCCCCCCCCCCTCTTTTTTGCACTTTTTGGAATATTTTGTTGTTATAAAAAGAAGTTTATTTTCTATGTAATGTTTAAGAATCAATTGGATATAACTGATGAAGTACAGATGATAATATAATATAGTGCTTTCTTTTTCTGCCTGTATTTTGTTATCTTTTTCCTTATAGTTTTTTCTGTTCTTTCCGATTTTGTATCCGATATCTGTACTCGCTGTAGATGTCTATTGACTTTCACTACTGAAATGCAATGACCTGTTTTCTGTGCTACCCCGTATGGGAACGGGGAGTTAACTACTGCAGTTTCTTATTGTATCAGATTCTTTTTTATGTTTGTAATAAAAAAAAACAGAATGGCTAAAAATTCGCATGGAAAATAACCCTGATTGTCTTGTCCTCATTGTCTGCAGTGCAGCTGCAGACTGCAGGAGTATACAGGTATATGCACTCATTGTCAGGAATGCATTACAGGTGGATCCAAAAGCAGGCAACAGGATGCAAAGCAGACTATCTTCAAAGTGTTTATTTCAATAAACCAAGATAGGGCAAAACAAAGGCACAGCAAAACATGTACACTCACTTGACAGAGGTCTATGGACCAACAAGGACACACTGCAAACAAAGGGCTTAAATAGACAGGGGGTAACGGGACACAGGTGAACTCAAAACACAATCAAACACAGGATAGGCTATAGGGGACTAAAAGGACACAGGTGGAAACACTGACAAATAACAAGGTAGGATAGACAAGGTAGGTAACAGTAACTAGGAAGACAGGAAACACTAGGAACAATACTACAAAATAAGATACACAAAACTAAGGCCACAACAGAGTAACAGAAAACCAAAACCAACGAGAAACAGTCAGGAATACAAGAGCAAATACATATATACAAGACATAAATACATATTATAGTCCGAACTCAAAATAAGGACAGTCAAAGTTCACGGTCCGAGGAGCGGATCGTGACACTCATATGCTCGTTCAGAAAAGACAATATCAAAGAATGTGGTTGACTGAAAAAGTATAAACTCCTAGGTTTGAGTTCTTCTTTATGCCTACCCAGTTAATAATGCGCTGCTGTTGACAAATGCACCTTCATTGACTTGTGCGAATAACCTCAGATCTAAATGTCCTATAGTGTCATTACAGTAAGCTAAATTAAGTTTGATCCTGTACTGGATATCTTAAACTCACTGAATCAAAGTGTAATGAAGTTGAGGTCCAGATCAAGGAAAGGTTTAAAAGTGTTGAGAACACAATCACAGATTTATTACACAGAGCGCTCCTGGAGAATGACACAACACCAAAGTATATATCATGATCATTGACCTCTCCCAATTACAAGTTTCCACCTTCTCTTATACAATTTCAGAGTTCCCAAAATAAAAACACACATGGTTGAAAAGCAACAAGACACTCCCTTTAACACATGGCCGTAATATGGCTGTTCTTCCAGAATTCACACAAATAGGGTTTTGACTGCTGGTAACAGGTGAGTGAAATTAAACAGGTAAAGAGTATTTACCCTCAGCAGTTATCTGACTTGTAGAGAGAAGACTTCCGCACACCTGGTAGCCAATTTGGAGCAGGTGCGATGATGACAGAGAGTATACAATGTGAAAGGAGGGACATCCGCACACTGCCACTTGCTGGTTCAGAGCATTTTATTGAGCAACGTTTCGGTCTTGCGACCTTCCTCAGGCTTAATTAAAAAATGGGCTGACATTGTCACTAAATACATTTCAGGAAGTATAAACAACCAATCAAAATAAATTACATGCATTTTGATTGGTTGTTTATACTTCCTGAAATGTATTTAGTGACAATGTCAGCCCATTTGTCCCTCCTTTCACATGATCTTACATAGACTGAAATGTCATTTTACCATAGCTCAAAATTCAGTTGAGGCTGTCCACCAGTCCACCACCCACTTCAGCTGGACCTTGGGATCCTATTATAGTCGACATTACCTCTACTGGAATGTTCTCTAGTCTGGTCTCTAAGGTTGTGTTGTATTATCTGGCAATCATGTAGTCAGCCTAGCCTATGGCTCCCCGCTGTGAGGGGAATCCATTTGGCTCTCTCGCCTCCTATAGTAGCCTGTAATGGGTTGACATTAACATGCATGGCTGGGCTGGCTCCTCTGGGCCTTTCCTCAACTCTCTCCACCATCTCTCCATCGCCCACTCACTCACTAAACTCACTCACTCACCACATCGGCGGCCGTATCCCTCCCTATATCTCCATCTCTTGGCTCACAAGAGCCTTTGCTTTATCTCACGCTCCACATTGCATCACTATTTTTACCGTCTACCGTCTTCTCTATATAGTACTGTGCGCCTCCCCTCCCCACTGCCTCAGCCCCATTACTCTGTCTCCCCTCCACCTTTCTCCTTCACCCCACCTATTCCTCTGTCCACTCCACCTTTCTCCTTCACCCCACCTATTCCTCTGTCCCCCCTCCACCTTTCTCCTTCACCCCACCTATTCCTCTGTCCACTCCACCTTTCTCCTTCACCCCACCTATTCCTCTGTCCCCCCTCCACCTTTCTCCTTCACCCCACCTATTCCTCTGTCTCCCCTCCACCTTTCTCCTTCACCCCACCTATTCCTCTGTCCCCTCCACCCAATTACCCTGTCTCCTCCACCTTTCTCCTTCACCCCACCTATTCCTCTGTCCCCCCTCCACCTTTCTCCTTCACCCCACCTATTCCCATGTACTACCCCACCCAATTACCCTGTCTCCTCCACCTTTCTCCTTCACCCCACCTATTCCCATGTACTACCCCACCCAATTACCCTGTCTCCTCCACCTTTCTCCTTCACCCCACCTATCCCCATGTACTACCCCACACCTCTATCACTACTACATACTCTCCACTCTCCCCTCCATCCTTCCATCCATCCAACCGACAATCCAATCCAATCCAATCCAATTCCCTCTCCTAATTCTTCTCGCTCCATCCTCTCTCCCCCCCCCCCCCCCCCCCCCACGCCCCCGCCGCGCCCCCCTTGAATCCTATGAGGCTATATACTGCTATTACGCAACAACTGCTCTTCTGTGAGTGGATGTGATCGTTACGTAACATATCTCAGACTCCGCCAGAATACTAATCAGGCTGGAGGACAAGTCAAGGAGGGGACATGGGCTGAGAGACAACAAAGGACATTAAAACATGTTTTATCTCGTTGTGTGGGGGTCGGTGTGCGACGTACGGTATGTGTGCATGAAGGACATCTCCTATTCTGTCCGTCAAAGATATACCACCACCACCACCACGTCCCCCGAAACCAACCCCCCCGTTTTGACACAATGGCTTTAGCTCTCATGGTGTTCTCCCTCTCAGCATCACTCCCGTCCTCCCGTCAGGTCAGTGTGCTGCTGGCCAAAGCTACCGCATGCAGTTGGTCGATGGATTCGGGCAAGGTCAACAGAGCAGCTCGTGTTCCATTAGATTCTATACTTTATTTAATATGCATGATACAAGATACAGTTTAGGACATTATGGTACTGCTATCATCACACTTATGTCCTATACCTGTAGGACAATAGAAATCACAACAAAACTCCATCATATAAAAACTGAGAAAAGTTTAGACTGATCCGACCTCACAAACAAAAAAAAGTTAAAATATTTCTGATAGCTGCAGTTTCAAGAGTATTATAGCTATATATAGTAGAAAAAGTGTGATTGCTACAAATGACATTATATTAATATGGACTGTGATTTATTGTATTCAAATAGGGCTCTTATCAACCAGTACCTTTTAATGAGTCTTGTGTGCAGAAGACATTTCATTTTCATTTGGGATAGAAAGTAACCATGAGCCATATACCGTAGTATGTACAAACAGCATCTAACGCAATAACGTTTTGAGTTTGAATGTCAATGCAAAACCACCTCACTGAAAAAATATCTATTATACTGGGACCATCAGGAACGAACAAAAAAAACCCAACGTAATGTAATGTACCATCACAGAAGCACTGACACAGTCCAGTGTATTCATAATAAGACAGTAATTTTAGTAAATTAAAAGCAATCAACACAGTGATCATCAAAGCCATTTGTTTTCAACTGATGTTTCGCCCCAAGGTCAAACACTGACTGCACGATGCGCTACAATGCAAGTCATTAAACAAAGGAAGTAGTTGTTATGTCTAGAAAATATATTTTGCTAATGTCTGTCGGCACAGATGTATGAATATAATATACCCATCCGATAAGAATTATTTCAATGTCAACTGTTTCAGTGTGACTTTTTAAAGACAGTAAGTACACTTGGTGTAAAATATGCAGAAAAGACAATTTTTACTGGATTTTCATGCAGCATAAATTAATCCCAAACTACAGGGATCTATTAAAACTGGAAGCACAAACGACTTTGGGGGGAATTTTGTCTATTTAATATCATAGCGACTTTACTTTACATAATATAACATCATTGAAAAACAAAAACAAACATTAAAAACAAGCACTGAATATCATCGAGTATTATTATTATTGCCATACGTTTTACGTCTGCAACTTTTTACAATGTCAATAATGAGCACAAGAAGCTGACAATATAGTCTCTATCAGCTGAAGACACTTGAGATGTTGAGTCCCATCGCTGCTTAACAGTCTGTCATGTATTTACTAATGCATACAGACACACCCCACTTTGGCAAACAGAACTCTAAACTCATAATTTTCTGACTCACTATAAGCTAAGCTGCCTGAAGTGTGCTCTCTCTATACCAAGATTACGATTTCTTAAAATCTTTTACTGTTGAAGCTTTTCATGAAAGAAGTTGTTGTATGAGGTAAAATGTGAACCTGCCTGCCCTGTACTAAGTTTACATATTATTTAAAAAAAAAAAGAAAATGATTCCCATATAACTGTTGGGGGTTTTGTTATAAAGCTGTTTTAAAAAAAAAGAACAAAAAGAGTTCAAAAGCACAGTTTACCCTTTTGAAGTCCCTGCGTTGTCATTGGTTAAGTTAAGAGTATTTGTTCCTCAATGGGAAATATATAATTAATAACCTGACATATCTGACACATCACAATCAACGGATGCCTTTTTTTTTACACCATTTAGAATAAATACAGTCATATCTTGGGTATATTTGGCAAACATAACATAAGTGACTTCATTAATAATAAAGACACAAACAGAATCCCATGTCTCACAACAAGGGAAGAAAAGAAAAGAAAAGACAATGACATACAAACCGGTAGTCATTTTATTTACAAGCATTCTCATCATAAGAGCAGACATCTTTGGGTCTGGCAATAATAAAAAAAAAAGGAAAATAAATCCAGCCTTCACTACACCATCATGGCAGTGGTAAAATAAACAAGTCTACATTATACTTTACCCCTCCACCTGTGAGGGCCCGAGAAAACACCCACCCCAATCATCGCCTTCATCAACGGGCAGTGACATACTGTAGTACGGAGCATAAAACTGAACACATTTTTAGCTTCCTTTTCCATAATAACAAGTCATTATCTGGGAAATACCCCCAATGGTCTTGTTTTAGAAACTCTTGTGTGAGACACTGGAAGCTGTTATAGTAAAAAATAAAATAAAAAAAAATAAACAAAAAAAATTTAAACAATATTTTAGAACATGCATTGTTTTTTAGGGTTTAGTTTTTAACTCTCAGGTCTCCTCACCCCATCATGTGGTATCATCAGTACAAATAAGGAGTCCGCCCATCTTCACCACTGACTGTGATATTGAATCCTCGGGCACAGTGTCGCTCGCTTGAGTGCAAAAAAAGAAATGTTTACACACATCTAGATGGTGTGGTGGTGGAGAATAAGAATATATACACAAGTTCTTTCAAGTTTTTGCGTTTTTGCTGTGTGAATGTTGGTACAAAGACACACATCTGTGTGTATGTGTTACATTACAAGCCACGGACACTGCAGAATAGGAAGAACTATGACTGGATTGCACTGCGTAATACCAACTCCCTTACCTCTCCCATGGCTGGGGAGGTACATTAGCTCTTTACCATTCTAGACTCGTCTTCCCCTCTTTCTCAGGTCGGGTCATGTCCTCCACCGATCTTTTTTCTATTAATATGTATTCATCAGTTCCTCTCCTGCTCCCCATAGTGAATAAATCATGATTTCACATGTCATTCTTTTGAGCCTCAACGGCTCAAATGTATAACTAAAGTGAGTGACAGTGACAGGGGGGGGAAGGGTACCAGAATTGAAGAAGTGGTGTATTGAATATTCACAACTTACTGCTTTGGTCCACTCAGAAACTAATCGCTGCATGTTAGTACATATTTGCCATGTGTGCATTTAAAAGGCCATAGCGTCCTTTTTATGCAAGCCTCATTCATTTCGCTTCTCTCATCATCTCCTGACTTTCGACAACCCCATTCAGAAAAGACCAACAAGTCAGTGGTAATGAAATGTTTTGCATATTTTTCCCTGTATATGTTTGACAAGACAGTGTTGACTGCCCACTAGTCAGAACCACCGTGTTTTTCCCTTTCCTCTACATGGTGTAGGAGCCAGGCGCTCGCTCTCCACAGACTCCTGCTCCTGTATATACGTAGCTGCCTCCGTCACCGCCTGCCCGCCATCGGTATCCACAACTCCACGACCATCGCGTTATGCGGCAGGAGCGCCTGGAGCTCGGCACAGTCAACAATGACAGCAGTTATTTTGTTTTTAATCTTCCCTTGGATGTTTGTTGTTGTCGTGTCTGTGGTTGTATTCAGCGGGTGGGGAGAGGTGAGTTCTTTTCTCTGTCTGTCTCGTCAGTGATTCTTTGATTACTTCAAGAAGAAGAAGATAAGAAGTATAAGGTTCTGCTCGGGGTCTTTACAGCGGGCCGTACTTGGCTTCGTAGCGCGCCAGGACGTTCTTGCAGCGGCCGCAGTCCTTGCGCAGCTCGGCCACCTGCTGGCGCAGCGCGGCGTTCTCCCGCTCCAGGAAGGAGGCGCGCACCGTGATCTGGTTCTCCTTCAGGCGCCGCGCGTCGCGGGAGCGCTTGGCCGCCACGTTGTTCTTCTTCCGCCGACACCAGTACTTATCGTCCTGACGGAGAGAGAGAGAGAGAGAGAAAACCCGGAGTCAGATATAGAAGTGATGGAGAGCTGAGTTAACCCATTTAGACCTACCATCGATTCTACAAATATCTTCTAAATCAATTCAAGACAGTTTTCTGAAAAACCTCATGTTTCTATGTCAGTGGTTCTCAAACATTTTCATGTCAAGGACCCCCAAAAATATATTTGGCCGCCGGCCCTCATCTGAAAATATGTTGTTCCAGGGACCCCCCAGAAGCAAAGATTTGAGTTAAAAACGTTCGCTCTGAAAGAATATATTATTCAAAGCTTTTGCACCACATTTTTCAAAAATAGCAGATCTACAAGCTCGTAGCGCGCTATGAGCTTGTAGATCTGCTATCAATAGCTAAATTATAAGAACCAAAAGGGGTTCCCCCGCCCAAAATGGGTAAAGGATTTGAGGGACAGATGAGGACATCACAACAGACACATCTGTGTTGTGAGAACATCCTCCTATCGTTGCTCTTTAATCCACCGGCATGCCTTGACTGTTCGTTTCAAGCCTCTGCGTGCAACAGTAGTGCTATAATCTTGTCCCAACCAATTATCACAAACAGGGTGACGTGTAGAGCCACCCCATCTCAAAACCATTGCATACACTTTGCTATTTTCAGGCTAACAGGATATTAAAAGTTTACTATTAATAGTGAGAACAATCTATCTAATCCTTGATCTATAACACTGAAATTACTATTAATTTATAATTGCCTAAACTCACCACTAAAACGGTTGCAATATCTCCAATATTACCTTTACCTGTCATAAATAACGTAGATAGCTCCTATGTCATTGATAGATAATTAACTACCATTAGATATCAACAACCCGGTAATTTATTTATTCATTATTAATGATCACTGTCCTGTCTGCCAGAATAAAACGTTTGTAAGGCAAACCTGAAACTAAGGTAAGTATGTCTAATGTTGCTCACCATAGTGGATTGATAAAAAAAGCTTTGTGACCGAAAACCGTCACCGATATACACAGCATCTGAAGCCTATTTGTGGTTCTGACCGGGAACCCGTTTTGGTGTTAGCATCATGTTGTGCTTTAGCTATTGAAAAATAGCAGATCTACAAGCTCATAGCGCGCCACCGAGTGGCGCGCTACGAGCTTGTAGGTCTGCTATTTTTGAAAAATCGAAGAACGACTGACATTTTTTTAAATCTGATCTCAGGTCAGAATGGGTTCATCAGACCAGTGTGTGTCCAGTGGAAAACCTCGTATGAATCTGATCTCAGGTCAGAATGGGTTAACTACCAGCGATCTATGTGTGAGCAACAACTGAACTGAACATCTTTCAGGGTGAGGTTCTTGTCACCACATTTGCACATACTATAGTGTGAACTGTGAATGAACCAAACCAATGTTCACCTTCTGTTCATTTGGGACGTACACCTTCTTCGCCTTCTTGATCATGGGCTGTGGTTTGAGCTCCTCGTCAGAGAACTTGTGTTTGCGTGGGTTGAACAGCTCTCCTCCGGGAACGCTGGACAGAACCAGGTCCGTCGGGTCCGGCTGGAAGTTAATGTCCACCTCAATGGCCTCCGGGTCGATAGGGGAGGGCGTGTTTCGACCGACACCCTTACGTTCTATAGGGGGGGGGAAAGAAAATTAGGTAAGTAAATTGTATTTATATAGCACTTCTCACAGAGAAAACTCACATAGTGCTTTACATGCAGAAATTAACCCATTCTGACCTGAGATCAGATTCATACGAGGTTTCCACTAGTGGACACACACACTGGTCTGATTAACCCATTCTGACCTGAGATCAGATTTTAAAAAAGTCGTCAGTCGTTCTTCGATTTTTCAAAAATAGCAGACCTACAAGCTCGTAGCGCGGCACTCGGTGGCGCGCTACGAGCTTGTAGGTCTGCTATTTTTCAATAGCTAAAGCATAACATGATGCACCAAAATGGGTTCCCGGTCAGAATGGGTTAAAAACAAAGACAGGCAAAATACAACAGAATAGTAGTCAAATAAAAAAACAGGAACATACGATTGATCTAAGAAAATAACAACACAGTAAAATAACAACACAACCATTATGGTATACATTAGGAAAAGTTTGTGCAAATAGCAAAGTTTTGAGGGTTTTTTTTTTTTTTAAATGTCAACCGAGGCTGCGGATCTCAACATCCATTCATGTTATCAACGCCTTCAACGCTGTTGCCCTCTGTGTCAAAACATGAAAGAGGAGGTAACCAATCGCAGGGGGGCTCCGTCTCGATATATATATCGATATATAATGACATTGATTATGATATAGCAATACTCATCATCGGGTCCCCCGGCACAGTAGTTGTCTATGTACACGTAAGCATGGTACAGTACCTATGATTCATCTATACTATTTTATATCTATGCAAATAACAGAGAGTTTAAGTAAAAGTACTGTATATAAAGAAAGCTTCAAGAAAGGAAACTTTTGTTTTATTACTTGATTATTATTATTATGGCGTATTAAAGTCTTCTCCTGTATAGCATACAGCATAACATACAATGCTGTTACAATTTACAATTTAGCCATTTAGCAGACGCTCTTAATCCAGAGCGATTTACATTAAGCAAGAACAAAAAAAGCATGGGAATACATCACAAAAAAAGCATTTATCATAAAACATGCGTAAGCTAACTTCTTCATAATTTGCAGGAAAAAGCATTTGAGTTCCATCCAGGAGTTGAGAGAAGTTAGTTTGTGTGAAGTGCATTTTCCCCCTTAGGGATTGGAATAAACTCAATGGCAGTGACGTCACGTGGACAATAAATCAGTTCAGTTGGGGACGGGTCAACAGAGAAAAGTCAGAGCTCAACTATCCCGTCTGCGTCTCAGTGTCATGTTGTATTTTCAACAGTACGGAATGTACTCCTACCCTACTGTATGTGCCTGTACATGTAGTACATACAGTGTGTGTGTGTGTGTGTGTGTGTGTGTGTGTGTGTGTCAGATTGCATATCTTCAGTGTTCTGCAGAGAAAACATTATGTCTCAGGGAAATGTTTTGTATTTACATACATCTCGTACTTAAAAAGGCAGTTCAGCACATTTGCCAATTGATTTGATTTGATGCATTTTCACTGGCTTAAGGTTTAAGAAGGTCCTGGGTTGGATTCCTGCTTGGTCCTCTCCTCGTTGCCTATACCCTGGGTTGGGTTGGCGAAAGGGCCTTTTCTCTGCTCTGTGCCCATACCCTGGGTTGGGTTGGGTTGGTGAAAGGGCCTTTTCTCTCCTGGGCGCCCATACCCTGGGTTGGGTTGGAGAAAGGGCATTTTCTCTCCTCTGTGCCCATACCCTGGGTTGGGGGGGTTGGCGAAAGGGCCTTTCTCTCCTGGGCACCCATACCCTGGGTTGGGTTGGCGAAAGGGCCTTTCTCTGCTCTGTGCCCATACCCTGGGTTGGGTTGGCAAAAGGGCCTTTCACTGCTCTGTGCCCATACCCTGGATTGGGTTGGCGTCAAAGGGCCTTTCTCTCCTGGGCGCCCATACCCTGGGTTGGGTTGGCGAAAGGGCCTTTCTCTCTCTCCTGGGCGCCCATACCCTCTGGGTTGGGTTGGCGAAAGGGGCCTTTCTGTGTAGAGTTTGGATGTTCTCCCTGTCCCCTATATAAGCCTAGGATAGGTACCCTCACAAAAAACATGCAGTAATCCAGGTCTCTAAACTGCCTCCTCCTGGCTAAGGGGAGGCAATCATTATTTATTATTATGATGTATCTATTTCATGTGTGTGTGTGTGTGTGTGTGTGTGTGTGTGTGTGTGTGTGTGTGTGTGTGTGTGTGTGTGTGTGTGTGTGTGTGTGTGTGCGTGCGTCCATCTCTGAGCATTCACCTCAGCAGTAAAGGCAGACAGAGAAGTCTCCAGTCAACCTGCACTTGTAAAACTGTGACGTGACAATAAAGATGATTCTGAGCGGCCGCTCACCTGTTTTCCGCTCCTTCACCTCCACCTCTCCCTCGACCCCCTCCCCACACAGAGACTCCTGGTCTTCTTCATCTCCCTCATCTTCATCTCCCTCCTCCTCCTCCTCCTCCTCCTCCTCCTCCTCATCCTGCTCCTCCTTCACCTCTTTGGCCGGCATGAGCGTGGTGACCGTCACCAGTTCGTCCGAGCCGACCTCCGCGGCCGCGTCCGTCGTAGCGTGCGTGGCGTCCAGCGTGGCGGAGGCGTCCTCCTCCCCCTCCCCCTCCCCCGGCGTGGTGGAGGAGGTCACGGGAGCGGCGTTGACGACGACGGCGGCGGCGGTGGCGATGACAGCGCCCCCCAGAGCCCCCCGGGGGACACACTTCACCTTGCCGTCCTCCGTGGTCAGCGTCTTCAGAAGCTCCTCCTCCTCTAAGGTGACGGGGATGCCGTTCTCCAGGAGGAACTCGTCCAGGTCCATGTACTCCAGGTGGAACGTCTCCCCGTCGTAGGGGATGGTCTTCTCCCAGATGGCCGGGGTCAGGGAGGCCGAGACGCCGCCATTCCCGTTCCCGCTGACGATCCCCGGCGTTCCTCCAGCGGTGATGACGCCGCCACCGGCGGTGATGACGATTCCCACCCCTCCTCCTCCTCCTCCTCCTCCCTCCGCGTCCTCAGAGGAACACAGCTTCTCTTTATCGATGTCTGAAGAATGAATGGAATGAAGGAAATTAAGGATATTGAGCAGAGGATTGTAATATTGTGCAATCTGATGAAATTCAAATCTGTGAGACAAAATCTGTGAACTCAATTAGCCTTTTAACGAGTGTATATGGTTTTTTTTGGGGGGGGGGGGGGGGGGGGGCAAAACAAAACAGCACACACTACTGATGCATCATATTTACATAGTAATTAGTATTACTTTAGTAATTGCTCAGAATGTCCCATAGTAATTGCTTTATTTATTAGTTCGTTACTAATTAGTAACATAGGCCACGCACACATTAATATAAACGGGATGACTGGGGGAAGGCATGGTGGTGTGTGGGGTGTTTACAGACAAAAAGAAAGGGAGGACACTAGCATGGAATCATGAAAGACTAGAGAAAGGGAAGGTCTCTGAGAGAGAGGAACCATGGAGCGTCGTGCAAGTTGCACCCATGATAATATAGCCATTGGCACAATTCCGCTAAAACACAGTCTAATTCCAAATTTGGCGATAAAATAATATTCAATGAATCGCGTCGTTGTGAAGGCAGCGAGCGGCCCGTCTCGCGTCGCCTCTGTCTGTGAGCACGCAGCACTCGAGGACCAGAAGGGAACAGCTAGAACTTTTTGTTCTTTTTTCCCCTTGCAGCCGTCAGAGCCGTGGAGCTCTCGCTCTAGCGCGACCTATAGTGTTAATTACTGGCTGAGTGAGGGGGCTTGGCACAAGACGACAGCACATGGGGACCGTGTAGTTCTAACTCAAAACCAAACGCTATTAATGTTATACATTTTTATCAGAAACCACCCCTAAAACCCTATATACAAAACGAAATTCACTTGAATATTATAGGACAGTTTTGTGGAACGTATCCATATGTGTGAAAGCAAGGCAAGCAGACAAGACTTCACATTTTAGTTTCTAAATCAAACCGTTAACAAACTCGCACAAATACCTTCAGGGTGTGCAATATTAATGTAATTGTCTTGTCTTACCATCGTCGCCTTCTTCCAGGATGTTAGGCGGGGGGATGTCCATGATCTTCTTTAAAACAAACGGGAAGGATTTCTGCAGACCCGCCGCTCTCATGCACGGTTGGATTGCCAGGGCAATTGTGGCTTTTCCAGGCATTGTTGCAAAATCGCAGTCAAAACGATTCTATAGAGCGATGGGAGGAGAAGAAAAAAAAAAATATTGATCCAGCTTCTTAAATGTCTTTTACTTTTACTGTCTGTTGCTGCGTTTAAGACCTGTTTGTCAACATTGACACTTTAGGAGACAAAACACTACACACCTACCAGTCTGCCTCAGTGCCCACTGAGCTGCGTGCCACGCCTCCACGCAAAATAGTAGCTTCTGGTTGGCTGCCTGTGCAGCCCTATATATTAATGTGCACGATGTGCCAGGACTTCAAGTCTAAATTAGCCTAGCTATATGTACCATTACATTAAAACTAAGCACTGCAATGTAGAACTATATACTATAGGCTACTACTACTGTCTCCGTTACAAAAGTCCAGAATTCTAAATGTATACTTGAGTAAAAAATAGGCCTATACAAAAGTATTGGCATCAATGTATATATATATATATATATATATATATATATATATACTAGAATTTCGTGCGCGCTACGCGCGCACTCATCCCAGAGCGACTTTGCCACGCACTATGGGAAGAAATAAATGGCGGGAGTTGACTCCACATGTAGTAACGAATGGGTTATTGGAAATGTACCATTGTTTTGTCCTGAATATTTCCACAGCCTAAGTACTAAAGGATTGTGACTGTGGGACAGACATACAGTCTGACATACAATAGGCTACACGTGTGCACAGTGAATAAACAATGACCTATATGCCCAGAGTTCTTAAATTAACATAGTTGGATTTTAACAGAAAGACAATGCCATAAATCAGTCAAAGTAAGTGACAGACTCAACAGTAGCACACAGCATGCAAGGCAGCGATGCATGCATGCAAACATGTTTGTCCAGCTGAGATTTAGTGTCTCCATCTCTCTGTGGAAGAGGTTGCACATGACCTGTACGGCCACACTGAGGCGCTCCAACACAAACACAGACACAAAACAACACCACGCTGTTTGTCCAGTTGACCCAAATCAACACCAATACCTAGCCTGTTTGTCCAAAACACAGTATCTGCTGGCCACGTGTCTACTTCGCCACAACCTAATGTTAGTAACAAATGTAGGGGAGAGCCGCCAAGGTTGTAACGCTTCACGGTTGTAACATGGACGTTATATCTTGATTGGTCAACGCCACCATGACGCCATCGCGTCAGTATGTGTACAGCAACGTACTCTACGTGGCCAGGAGTTTGAAGTTTGAAGTGTTTACCTTCAAAATGCGTCTAATTTTACACCTGGAGTATATGTGTGGTACAATTTTTGTCTTTGGTGTTGGTGAATAAAAATCCACATGGATGTGTTCATGCTTATGTTCTTCATTAGTTTGCATCGTGTTTAGACGGAATTCACGTTCATTCTGGTCTGTAAGCAACTGCAAAGAAAACTTGCAAAAGCGGGTCATTTGTAACATGTGTTACAAATGGTCCGCTTCCATTCAATGCCATTATATGTAATATTTACATATTTGACATATTGGCCAATATTATATGTTCTGAAATGGTATTGTATCGTGTAGTGTATTCTGAAATTAGTTTAGGGTTGTATAACGTTGTACAACTCAATCAATCAAACGTTTGTTTAATCAATGTATTGCCCCATTGAAAAAAAAGAAATGGCCAAACTGGTACTGGTACACCCGATACTATTTAATATTTCCCTTATGTTTGATACATTTTCTTATCACATCCATGGTATAAAAACAATGCTAAGGAGTTGCTTCAATGAAATGTAATTGCTTTAAGCTGAGAACGATATGTTTAATGGTGTTTTTTAGCGTTGTTACATTTATCATGCATGCCGTTACAATTGATCCGATATGCGCAGCAAATGTAACACTGAAACAGCGTCCACGTTCGGTTGAATAACTCCCGACCTGTTTTATCAAAAAAATAACTTGAAGTGGTTTATGGTAGCTGACATGTGTAGGTCCGTTGCCTGAAAATATTACATGTGTAGCTAAACGGATCTCTGAGTAAAAGAATGAAACGTGCAAAATGTTACATCCTTGGCGGCTCTCCCCTATTAGTTTACTCACAGCACAGCACCGTCACTCCTGTCAGTTATTTCGTCCTAATAACTTGAAGTGGTTTATGGTAGCTGACATGTGTAGGTCCGTTGCCTGGAAATATTACATGTGTAGCTAAAGGGATCTCTGAGTAAAAAAATGGAACGTGCAAAATATGTTCTAAAATTGTATTGTATTGTGTAGTGTATTCTAAAATTAGTTTAGGGTTGTATAACGTTGTACAACTCAATCAATCAAACGTTTGTTTAATCAATGTATTGCCCCATTGAAAAAAAAGAAATGGCCAAACTGGTACACCCGATCCTATTTAATATTTCCCTTATGTTTGATACATTATCTTATCACATCCATGGTATGAAAACAATGCTAAGGAGTTGCTTCAATGAAATGTAATAGCTTTAAGGTGAAAACGATATGTTTAATGGTGTTTTTTAGCGTTGTTACATTTATCATGCATGCCGTTACAATTATTCCGATATGCGCAGCAAATGTAACACTGAAACAGCGTCCACGTTCGGTTTAATAACTCCCGAGCTGTTGTGTGTATTGCGTGGTGAAAAGGCCGTGTGTTTGTGTTGTAAACAACTCATGTTGTCTGCGCACACTGTATGTTGCTATGGCTGCTGACGTTAGCATGTGTGCTATCAGGCAAAAGCTGAGATAGATATGCAACTACTACTGGGGAAAATGCCATACAAAACACAACACCTAATTTCGGAATGTTATTGTGACCTATTGAGCACAATCAGACCATCATGATTTGCTTGCTGGACCTATAATTAATTTATTAGCATTAAATGTCCACTCGCCCATCCAAAAGAAAAGCAAGATGGCTGCGACAGATTGTGAGCGCGACGGACTACGGAGGCCAGGAGGAGCAGAGCTGGTGACGTAAGAGGCAGGCAGTGTTGCCAGGTTTGCGAATTGTAAGCGAGTTGCAGTGTATGCAAGTAGCGTGGTTAAATTCCTTGTTTCTCGGCGTGTTGTGGCACCCGTTTATCTGCTGGCTCGATCGTGATTTTCATAAAAGTAATATTTGCAGAGTAAATAAGAAACTTGAACGGCAAAAAAATAGGCTATGTCAGTTCGGGGAGGGTGGCGAATTTATTTTGCATATAGAGATGTGTGGTAAAAGTGTGGTTCGGTCGGAGATAGAGCATGAAGAATGAGTATGGGTACACCTTTTCACTTGTATATAAGACTAGAATTTCGTGCGCGCTACGCGCGCACTCATCCCAGAGCGACTTTGCCACGCACTATGGGAAGAAATAAATGGCGGGAGTTGACTCCACATGTAGTAACGAATGGGTTATTGGAAATGTACCATTGTTTTGTCCTGAATATTTCCACAGCCTAAGTACTAAAGGATTGTGACTGTGGGACAGACATACAGTCTGACATACAATAGGCTACACGTGTGCACAGTGAATAAACAATGACCTATATGCCCAGAGTTCTTAAATTAACATAGTTGGATTTTAACAGAAAGACAATGCCATAAATCAGTCAAAGTAAGTGACAGACTCAACAGTAGCACACAGCATGCAAGGCAGCGATGCATGCATGCAAACATGTTTGTCCAGCTGAGATTTAGTGTCTCCATCTCTCTGTGGAAGAGGTTGCACATGACCTTTACGGCCACACTGAGGCGCTCCAACACAAACACAGACACAAAACAACACCACGCTGTTTGTCCAGTTGACCCAAATCAACACCAATACCTAGCCTGTTTGTCCAAAACACAGTATCTGCTGGCCACGTGTCTACTTCGCCACAACCTAATGTTAGTAACAAATGTAGGGGAGAGCCGCCAAGGTTGTAACGCTTCACGGTTGTAACATGGACGTTATATCTTGATTGGTCAACGCCACCATGACGCCATCGCGTCAGTATGTGTACAGCAACGTACTCTACGTGGCCAGGAGTTTGAAGTTTGAAGTGTTTACCTTCAAAATGCGTCTAATTTTACACCTGGAGTATATGTGTGGTACAATTTGTGTCTTTGGTGTTGGTGAATAAAAATCCACATGGATGTGTTCATGCTTATGTTCTTCATTAGTTTGCATCGTGTTTAGACGGAATTCACGTTCATTCTGGTCTGTAAGCAACTGCAAAGAAAACTTGCAAAAGCGGGTCATTTGTAACATGTGTTACAAATGGTCCGCTTCCATTCAATGCCATTATATGTAATATTTACATATTTGACATATTGGCCAATATTATATGTTCTGAAATGGTATTGTATCGTGTAGTGTATTCTGAAATTAGTTTAGGGTTGTATAACGTTGTACAACTCAATCAATCAAACGTTTGTTTAATCAATGTATTGCCCCATTGAAAAAAAAGAAATGGCCAAACTGGTACTGGTACACCCGATACTATTTAATATTTCCCTTATGTTTGATACATTTTCTTATCACATCCATGGTATAAAAACAATGCTAAGGAGTTGCTTCAATGAAATGTAATTGCTTTAAGCTGAGAACGATATGTTTAATGGTGTTTTTTAGCGTTGTTACATTTATCATGCATGCCGTTACAATTGATCCGATATGCGCAGCAAATGTAACACTGAAACAGCGTCCACGTTCGGTTGAATAACTCCCGACCTGTTTTATCAAAAAAATAACTTGAAGTGGTTTATGGTAGCTGACATGTGTAGGTCCGTTGCCTGAAAATATTACATGTGTAGCTAAACGGATCTCTGAGTAAAAGAATGAAACGTGCAAAATGTTACATCCTTGGCGGCTCTCCCCTATTAGTTTACTCACAGCACAGCACCGTCACTCCTGTCAGTTATTTCGTCCTAATAACTTGAAGTGGTTTATGGTAGCTGACATGTGTAGGTCCGTTGCCTGGAAATATTACATGTGTAGCTAAAGGGATCTCTGAGTAAAAAAATGGAACGTGCAAAATATGTTCTAAAATTGTATTGTATTGTGTAGTGTATTCTAAAATTAGTTTAGGGTTGTATAACGTTGTACAACTCAATCAATCAAACGTTTGTTTAATCAATGTATTGCCCCATTGAAAAAAAAGAAATGGCCAAACTGGTACACCCGATCCTATTTAATATTTCCCTTATGTTTGATACATTATCTTATCACATCCATGGTATGAAAACAATGCTAAGGAGTTGCTTCAATGAAATGTAATAGCTTTAAGGTGAAAACGATATGTTTAATGGTGTTTTTTAGCGTTGTTACATTTATCATGCATGCCGTTACAATTATTCCGATATGCGCAGCAAATGTAACACTGAAACAGCGTCCACGTTCGGTTTAATAACTCCCGAGCTGTTGTGTGTATTGCGTGGTGAAAAGGCCGTGTGTTTGTGTTGTAAACAACTCATGTTATGTCTGCGCACACTGTATGTTGCTATGGCTGCTGACGTTAGCATGTGTGCTATCAGGCAAAAGCTGAGATAGATATGCAACTACTACTGGGGAAAATGCCATACAAAACACAACACCTAATTTCGGAATGTTATTGTGACCTATTGAGCACAATCAGACCATCATGATTTGCTTGCTGGACCTATAATTAATTTATTAGCATTAAATGTCCACTCGCCCATCCAAAAGAAAAGCAAGATGGCTGCGACAGATTGTGAGCGCGACGGACTACGGAGGCCAGGAGGAGCAGAGCTGGTGACGTAAGAGGCAGGCAGTGTTGCCAGGTTTGCGAATTGTAAGCGAGTTGCAGTGTATGCAAGTAGCGTGGTTAAATTCCTTGTTTCTCGGCGTGTTGTGGCACCCGTTTATCTGCTGGCTCGATCGTGATTTTCATAAAAGTAATATTTGCAGAGTAAATAAGAAACTTGAACGGCTAAAAAATAGGCTATGTCAGTTCGGGGAGGGTGGCGAATTTATTTTGCATATAGAGATGTGTGGTAAAAGTGTGGTTCGGTCGGAGATAGAGCATGAAGAATGAGTATGGGTACACCTTTTCACTTGTATATAAGATGGCTGAAGTGGTTATACTGTATGTTTTGTAGAATTCTAAATCTACAAAGTAAATATAGTAGGTCTTAAACTGTTTTAAAGCACAATATTTACCTGAGATGCAGACAGTGCAGCGGTAGAAGTAAAAATATTGGAAATTGGAAATACTCAAGTAAAAGTATATATTCCTCAAAAATTTGTATTTAAGTAGAGTACAGTAAATTGACTCGGTTACTTCTTTACACCGCTGGATACATAGAGATACCTAGTATAATATGATATGAACGCCTATTCAAAGTGCAGTAGAATCACAGAATACAGCACAGGGGGGTGTGTCTCCGTGTATAGTAGCACCGGGGATGCCTATTGGCCCCAGCTGTCCACACAGAAAGGAACAATATACGCGCAAAACGTGAACTGCAACAAGAGAACATTCAGTCTCATGTCATGCAGAGCACAGCAGGACAGCACATTAATGTACAGAGGAGACACATTAACGGGCACTGCAGACAGACAGTCGATGGTCTCTCTCTCTCACACACACACACACACACACACACACACAGTCGGAAAGAGAAAGCGCTGCGCCTCGCCTCCGTGGCCAAGCACTACTAGTTCACATCACTATTAACGACAACTAAGACCACATAGAAACAACTAAATCCGCCCTAACAACGTCTATAATACTACACCATAATATGTCATTCTTGTTTATTATGTACCTTCTCTCTCTTTGTCAGCGAGGAGGTGAAGTGAAGGAAGGTATTAGTTAGGTACGGTACTAGGGCAGTAGGAGAACATTGCCTACTCGTGGCCATGCACGTGCCTCCGACCAGCGCCCACTCACGGCAAAGTACAAGCTGTCTGGGGGCGTGGCCACGACACGTGCAATACGAGGCGCGTGGTGGTGGTGGAGACGATATCAGAAAAGGGCGCGCTCAGTGAATAATAATAATATTATTATATTATTATTATTATTATTATTATTATTATTATTATTCACTGAGCGGCCGCGCGTCCTTTTCACTGAGCGTGCCCTTTTCTGATAATAATACTAATTATTATTATTAAAATAATAATAATAGTTATTCTAAACATTGTGTAAACAACAATGTTTAGAAAGTGCTTATAGCCTAAATAAAACACATACCGGTATTTATAGGACAAAGTAAATGTATTTGTTTTTCAAACCTATAGGCCTGCTACTATCGTTATTATTTTGTGTATTTAATGTAAATGTATTTAATATTTTTTGCATTGTTTCCAAAATATAATAATAGACTACATGCGCTTAGGGCGCGCACCCGTCGAATCAAAACATTGTCACGTTGTCGTGAGCGCGCATGCTGGTGCAGCTGGCTCGCTCGCACGCACGATGCGACAGAGAGAGAGAGACAGACAGAGAGAGAGAGAGAGACAGAGACACACACACACACACACACACACACACACACAGAGAGAGAGAGAGAGAGAGAGAGAGCAGAGCGGTGCATGGTTTCTAGCATAAGTGTGTGTTGAGTTCAGGAACACAATGTTCTAGAATGCAACGGCGCACACAACATTTCATATTCACCACCAGTCACCACTAATGTCTGTGTGGCCTTTGAGACAGTTCACCACACGCGGGATAAACAAACACTGAGGGCGCTTTGCCTGTAAATTGATTAAAAACAATCCATCCCAGCGGCAGCAGTACTACTGACCTAATAGGCCTTACTTACTA
The DNA here is from genome assembly GCF_963924005.1 of Protomyctophum bolini. Taxonomy (NCBI): domain Eukaryota; kingdom Metazoa; phylum Chordata; class Actinopteri; order Myctophiformes; family Myctophidae; genus Protomyctophum; species Protomyctophum bolini. The sequence goes on from NC_137872.1 coordinate 2,937,715, forward strand.
CTACTACTACTACTACTGTATAACTGTCTGTAACTGACTTACACCATGTGCAGCCTATTTATTGCAACATAATTTTGGATCCTTAATTGAAGGACTTTGAGTCTTTGCTTGCCAAAAAGAGCTGATATTGGCTATAAATTGTTGTCTTGTCTCTCTGAAAAGTGTGTGTGTGTGTGTGTGGGGGGGGGGGGGGGGGGGGGTGTAACAGCAATGACAGCTGGATCTGGTGTGTAACTGTACTGACAAGTTATATGGAACAGGGCTATTGAAGTATAGCAGCTAGGTTAAGTGGGTCAGTCATGGCACGGATATCACAACATATTTCTCACAATATCATGGTTAAAATGGAGTTTGAAGTTACAATGGGTTCGTAATGGGGGCGGGCCGGGGCAGCTAAAACGAATATCAAATATCTAAATACTTGAGTCGATGTATTTCCTCCAACTGCGCCTTGGTCTGCCCCCGGGGGGTCTCCTCCCAGTGGGACGTGGTCCTTGGTCTGCCCCCGGGGGGTCTCCTCCCAGTGGGACGTGCGTCGAGGAACTCCCTAGGGAGGCGCCCGAGAGGCAACATCCTATAACCAGATGCCCAGAACCACCTCAGCTGGCTCCTTTCCAGGCGAAGGAGCAGCGGTTCTACTCCGAGTCTCTCTCGTGTGACTGAACTTCTCACTCTCTCTCTAAAGGAGATGCCAGCCACCCGTCGAAGAAAACTCATTTTGGCCGATTGTATTCGCAACCTTATTCTTTCAGTCATGACCCACACTTCATGACCATAGGTGAGAGTAGGAACACTTCATGACCATAGGTGAGAGTAGGAACACTTCATGACCATAGGTGAGAGTAGGAACACTTCAAGACCATATAGGTGAGAGTAGGAACACTTCATGACCATAGGTGAGAGTAGGAACACTTCATGACCATATAGGTGAGAGTAGGAACACTTCAAGACCATATAGGTGAGAGTAGGAACACTTCATGACCATAGGTGAGAGTAGGAACACTTCATGACCAGCATATAGGTGAGAGTAGGAACACTTCAAGACCATATAGGTGAGAGTAGGAACACTTCATGACCATAGGTGAGAGTATAGGAACACTTCATGACCATATAGGTGAGAGTAGGAACACTTCATGACCATAGGTGAGAGTATAGGAACACTTCATGACCATAGGTGAGAGTAGGAACACTTCATGACCATAGGTGAGAGTATAGGAACACTTCATGACCATATAGGTGAGAGTAGGAACGAAGATTGCTCGGTAGACAGAGAGCTTTGCCTTCTGGCACAACTCTCTTTTCGTCACAACAGTGAGTGGTACAGCGACTGCAATACCGCCCCCTGCCTCTCCGATTCAACGGCTGATCTCCTTCTCCGTCCTGCACTTGTGAACAAAACCCAGAGATACTTAAACTCCTTCACCTGGGGTAATGCCTTATTATTCCCAACCTGGACTGCACAATCCACCATTGCCTGCTGCTGAGAACCATGGCCTCAGATTTGGAGACACTGATCCTCATCCCTGCAGCCGCTACTAGTACGCTCGGCTGCGAACCGGTCCAGTGAGAGCTGAAGGTCTTGGTACCATCAGAACCACATCATCTGCAAAAAGCAGTGATGCTGCAACCCTTAGCTCACCGAGCCGAATAGCCTCTCTGCCACATGACTTCGCCTTGAGATCGTGTCTATGAAAATCACAAACAGGACAGGTTAGTTAGACAATGAAATGACCCCACTATTTCATAGATGGTGAAATGACCATAAAAATTGAAAGTGAAATATCCCTTTAACCTATCTTTTTTTTTGTTTAATTTGTTATGTTTGTTACTAGGTTATGTTATTTTCTGCTCCAATGTTTACAATCAATACCAATGTAAAGCATCACTTCTAGTACCAGGATCTCTTCCAACAAATGCCAGAAGAGCAGATGCCTTTAGTCAATTAGCCTGCCCTATACAACCAATAAAATGGAATTAAGTGGTACCAAATACAGTACCGGTTCTAGGCCTTTTGAGGCCCTAGGCAACATATTATACAGAGGCCCCCCCCCCTCCTGCTTTGCCACGCCGGATAAAAATTGTAAATTTGCCATGAAAATGCTTCAATCTGGTGCACTTTGAGATCAAAATTAAGAAGCTAGGTGGGGGCCACATGTGGCCAGTAGCCCATGTAAGGGATACATGAAAAAAAAAAAAAAACTTCTCCCTGTGACGAGGCCCCCTCAGTGGTTGAGGCCCTAGGCGACCGCCTAGTTCGCGTATGCCTAGAACTGGCCCTGAGTGGTCCTACCCCCCCCAAATCCCAAATGTTTATAAACAAATCCCAAAATGTTTATAAACAAATCACAAATGTTTATAAACAAATCACAAATGTTTATAAACAAATCACAAATGTTTATAAACAAATCACAAATGTTTATAAACAAATACCAAAATGTTTATAAACAAATCCCAAATCCCATGAGACTTGGTCCTACCCCCCCGACCATGAGACTTACTACAGGTCAACTGGTAGTGGTCCTACCCCCCCCATGAGACTTACAAATCCCAAATGTTTATAAACAAATCCCAAATGTTTATAAACAAATCCCAAAATGTTTATAAACAAATCACAAATGTTTATAAACAAATCACAAATGTTTATAAACAAATCACAAATGTTTATAAACAAATACCAAAATGTTTATAAACAAATCCCAAATCCCATGAGACTTGGTCCTACCCCCCCCGACCAAATGCAGAGGCACTAACTAGACCATAAAAAGCAGGTGGCTATAGCGCACATGCAGTTCCTGTCTGGTGCTGGACTACGGTAAGTACAGTGAAGAGAAGAGAGTCACACAGGTTTGCTCCAATGGTGTTTTCTTTTATTTAAAACACCATTGGAGCTTGGAGACCATTCTGTGTTTTGAGATACCTCTGTCTGTTTCTTTTCTACTGTTGGGAAATATCCCTGAAGAGTTTCTATCACATGATAAATATTTAATCAAGATCCTCTTAGCATCAAGTAAAAAAGCAATCACACGACGCTGGTACCAACAGGACCCACCAACGAAAGATCAATGGATGGACATTATTGAGGAACTGTATTCTATGGAAAAACTAACATTCATACTGAGACTACATGAGGATAAATTCTATAAAAAATGGGAAAAGTGGAATCTCTTCTCTCAGCCTAGTGATAATGCAATAGAATTTCATTGAATGTTTATTGTAATATGAAAAATTCAGCCTTTTTTTCTTTTACTTTTTGTCTTTTTTCTTTTCTTTTTCTTTCCCGTATTGTCTTGTTGAGTTTTTGTTTGTGTCTGTTCTTCCTTCAATAAAAATTAAGTGAAAAAAAAAAAAACACCATTGGAGCAAACCTGTGTGACTCTCTTCTCTTCACTACTCAGACCATATACTTCTTCTGCATGGGGAGGACAATTAATACAACAACACAAAAAGGGTTCAAGTGCAATTTAAGCAAGACAAATTAAATTGAGTTAAAGTGAGTGAATAATGATAATGATGATGACAGCAGATATATTTCAGTGATGTTGCATCACTCACCACTGGAGTAGTGTATGACTATGTCCAGAACTTCCAATATCCCTGGAACACAAGGTTAGCTTTATTGTCCCTTGCGGGAAATTGGTTTGCAGCCAGATCATAGTAAAAGTACACACAACAACAACAACATTCAATACAAGACTAAGATCTAAGAACAGGGCACTAGAGACAAGAGAATTCATGACATACAATAGTAGCAAAGTCAGCAAAAGTGCATTTAGTGGGCAGTATGTGCAAAGAGGTAAGAATAAAGTGCTAACCTGCTGTTCAGCAGTTGAATATAGCAGCCGGGACAAAGGATAGTTTGAACCGATTAGTCTTTGTAGTGTAGCACCCTCAGCCCACGACCTGAGGGCAACAGTTCAAACTCAGACCCAAGTGGGTGATCCGATACCTCCAGGAGGGAGGAGGTTCTGCCTCCTGTACAGAACTATGAGTTGGGCTTTGGGTTCTCCCCGAGGCTGCTGAGCCTGTTCTTGTTTGCCAGGGTCAGATTACCGTACCAGGCAACCATACAAAACATGAGAACAGATTCAATAAAACTTCTATAGAAAAGAGCCTATACCTACCTGTTGCTGATTGTTTTTTTTAAATGGGATTTACAGTATTGCTTTTATAAAGTGGCGAGTGACAGCTGGGAAATCGAGCATAAGAAAATAAGTCTGACATTCACCATTATGAAACAATCAGACCCCTGCAGCTATTTAAAAACAAACAAACAAAAAGTAGGCCTACTGTATATTAAATGATGACGGAACTGATCAGGGAAGCATGTCAAAATCAAATCAAATCCAAGAGTCTAAATCTTGGGCTAATAGAGTTCCACGTCGTAGAGTATACTGTAGTCTAGACATTACGCATGGTGGCCTCGGTCGGAGCTCATCAAGGCAGGTAAATTACTTTAAAAGGAAACATTCTTTCATTAGTTCCCTCGCTGTGACAGGTCTGAATCACAACTAAGTAAAGGGCCCAAAGTCGTGCTCTGTAAGCCTTTGTTGCTTCTGACTAGGATTCATGCGGTTCACTCCGATCTCGAGCGTCTGCTAAATGCCTACAGTGTTAATTGGAATCCTCATGAATGTTCTATAGCGGAATTGTAAAACAACCAATGAAATGTCACACAGTTGTTAAGTGCCAGCCACTGCCAGTTGTTGTTTATTAATGTTGACCTCTGCTTCCAATGGTTGGCTGTAGTGTAGACTAGAGTCTACACTACACTTCATTATACCAATGAAGTCACAGAGGGCTCTGAATATAAAACAACGTGCCATGCACAGCCTCATGTGGAAGACGTACAAACCATGTCAGAAATAATGTCAAAATATCTCCTCTCTCAGCGGTCAAGGCACCTTGGCCGGTAGTCCGAGTCTGGCAGTGTGCCGCGGGTTCGACTCCCGATCCTGACGGCCCTTGCTGCATGTCACCCCCCATCTCTCTCCCCATTTCCTGTCAGCCTACTGTCTGTCCCTCCATATAAAATATAAAATAAAAGGCGAAAGCCACAAAAAAACATAAAAAAAAAATAAGTAGGAGTAGGAGTATTGCAATATAATCAAAATAATAGATGAAATTATTATTATTAAGTTACTGTGAAGCACCCAGGGGGGCAGTCAGACAGATATTTTGTGAAGCCACTAAGGAAATGAAAGTTCATATAATGGCCTGTTGTGGCGCTGTCATTGGACCCAGAAAAACCCATAGCCCCATAGAAGTCCATGTATTTGGGCCCAACTTCACCTAGACTGTATTACCTTAATAAACATGGTCATGAATACTTTCTTCTTCCAGTCACTAGTTTAAAGTCTCATTTCTAATGTCATAATATTCTTTTTGGAAAATTATGGTCCCATTAATTTAAAAAATGACCATAAAGTCGTGTATGTTCTGAGGGGCGTGGCTACCGTTACAGTCTATGATAGGGATTCCCCTCCCACTCGAGTCAAAATAAAAACCAACGGAGAAGAAGGGGGGGAAGTCCCGCCTCGTTGTCTGGGCCAGCCAATGGCCAGCTGGACCAAAACGGATCTAGAAAGATGGCGACTTACAATACAAGGACTGACAGGCTTCATTTTACGTTCATGTTAGACCCGGGGAACGCTTTGTCCATAATAAATCTTTTTACAGTCTATGGAAGCACCAGAAGGAAGAGGCATCTTGACTTAAAGTCTCAAAAATAGTTTTATTTATTTGTCAACAGTGAACATTTTGGTCAAAAGATCTCCGTCACAAAAAAAAAGACAACAAAAAAAGGCACTTTAATCTTCATTTTGTATAGGCTGTTTGTAATGGTGATTCCACAATGATGTTTTAATTAACAGTGTAGTCTATTGAACTTGTCTATATTTCCCTCTTTGCTGACAAAACTGTTTAAAGGGACACATCATTGGACATTTATTTAACACATTTCTCCTAAGATGACGTAGCAGGCAGCAAAGTCATACCTAGGCACAGAGGTTTTTTTTACATCAACAAAAGGTTTCTCAGATGGTGATAATACTCCTTTCAGATGGCAATTAAATCAACGAATCGCTACTTGAGCACAATTTAAGTAATATAATATGGACCTCAATACCCGTCACTTTGTGCCACCAGTGCCTGAAGTGAACAGCAGTTCAGTTTGACTTAGAATGTTTCTCATTATTATTAATATTATTATTATTTACTGAACCATATCATTCAGCATAAACACTTTATAATAATTACTATCAGAGATGAAAACCAACATACCTTCACCAAAACATCATGAGTGCAATGTTTACATGTATGCAAGTCAGAACTAGTGATCTGAAATGGCTGAAGGAAAGTCTCTCAATGAGAGAGTCTCTCAACACAATTTCAACAAATAAAAGAAAGGCGTGCTGTGATACAACATAATTTTGATATACTAGGAGGCATCCTTATTGGAATTTATTGAGAAGAAATTCAACATGGGGCCTTGAAAAGCGAAATTACTTAACACACTGCAATTGTAGACAATAAGGGCTGTATTTTGCGTGTCTTAAGTACTAGGTCTTATTACCTAACTTGAGTAAACTAAAGACCTGGAGGTTGTGATCAATGCTCTTTGGCCACTCAGAATAGCCAAATGGCATTGATCACGCCTCCAGGTCTTTAGTTTACTCAAGTTAGGTAATAAGACCTGGTTCTTAAGACACGCAAAATACAGCCCAGTGTCACATTTTACCAATAACCCCCACTACTAAGGATTTGCACGATTAATCAATCCCTGTGTCTGACAAAAATATAACTACTAGTTTCAACAGCAGACAGTATACTGTCAATCATCCTTAATAAAAAAAAATAGTAGCCGTTTCTGGTCTAGTGCGTCTGGTCCTGCAGTAGAAAATTGTACTTGCCGAAATCTATATCGTCAGGCAGAATGAGCCTGTCTTCGCGGGCCTTGGACAGCTTCTTTCTCAGAAAGTCCCGTCTCTCAAACCATTCCAGGAGCTCCTCAGAGCTGTGGGCGTAGTCGCAGCTGGCTCCTTCTGGACACTCACTGTCCAACCTGTCGATCACATCAATCCTTACTGTAAATATGTGACCAGATTTGACTGAAGAGACTGCCATCGCGCAAATTACAGCAGAGGAGAAAAACCTTTTTTCGTTTTCTTTTCCAAAATGACTCGTTACATACTAGAGCATGTCTGAAATAAGTGTCGGAGCTGAAATCGACATGTAAATATGAAATAAATGCCCAAACATGTAGAGCTCTATATGTTAGAGACCACAGAAGTGAACCTTTCAAGCCTGTTTTCAAACTGTAACAACCAATATGTCAATTTGAAGCTATGATTCCCTGCTTTCATATGACACGAATTTAAAAAAAAATCCAATGGCAGTCCCTCAGTCAAATGTAGTCACATATGTCAATTTAACCCATTTATTTTAGACGATGAGGATGATTCTGCAAAGGCCTTCTAAATCCTTTACCCCGACAGGTAGCGCAATGCCAGTCCTAGTCTAGTCTAGCAGGACACTGTAGGCCAGATGAAGGTCTTACCTGGGACAGATACTAGTCTAGTCCAGGTCTTACCTGGGACAGATGTCGAGGCCGGGCCCGGGGAAGCGGTAGTTCCAGCTCAAGGCTTCGTCTTCTCCCTCGCAGCTGAAGACGCGGTCCTTGTGTTTCTCAGAGGAGACGTGTTGTCTCCACTGGCGCTCGCTGTTGCTGTTCCTTCCACACAGATGGCAGTGGAACCCACTCTGAAGAGCACAGACATCATGAGATTATTAATAACCACATTACAGACAAATAATAATATGAAAATGTCTAATTACAAGCTGCAAAATAAAAGGATGATGTGCATAATGTACTGTATGTATAAAGCTGAAATGTTTCAGTCACACCTTGAATAATAATAATAATAATAAAAATAAATAATTAATGATAGTTTTTGGGGCTTTTCTGCCTTCATTGGATAGTAAGAGTATAGAATGACAGGAGCAGTGCCGGTTCTAGGCCTTTTGAGGCCCTAGGCAACATATTATACAGAGCCCAAAATGTTTATAAACAAATCACAAATGTTTATAAACAAATCACAAATGTTTATAAACAAATCACAAATGTTTATAAACAAATACCAAAATGTTTATAAACAAATCCCAAATCCCTTGGTCCTACCCCCCCCGACCATGAGACTTACTACAGGTAAACTGGTAGTGGTCCTACCCCCCCCCATGAGACTTACAAATCCCAAATGTTTATAAACAAATCCCAAATGTTTGTAAACAAATCCCAAATGTTTATAAACAAATCCCAAAATGTTTATAAATAAATCACAAATGTTTATAAACAAATCACAAATGTTTATAAACAAATACCAAAATGTTTATAAACAAATCCCAAATCCCTTGGTCCTACCCCCCCGACCATGAGACTGGTAGTGGTCCTACCCCCCCCATGAGACTTACAAATCCCAAATGTTTATAAACAAATCCCAAATGTTTGTAAACAAATCCCAAATGTTTATAAACAAATCCCAAAATGTTTATAAATAAATCACAAATGTTTATAAACAAATCACAAATGTTTATAAACAAATACCAAAATGTTTATAAACAAATCCCAAATCCCTTGGTCCTACCCCCCCGACCATCAGTGCCGGTTCTAGGCCTTTTGAGGCCCTAGGCAACATATTATACAGAGCCCCCCCCCCTCCTGCTTTGCCACGCCGGATAAAAATTTGCCATGAAATTTGCCATGAAAATGCTTCAATCTGGTGCACACAGATCAAAATTAAGAAGCTAGGTGGGGGCCACATGTGGCCAGTAGCCCATGTAAGGGATACATGAAAAAAAAAAATCTTCTCCCTGTGACGAGGCCCCCTCAGTGGTTGAGGCCCTAGGCGACCGCCTAGTTCGCCTATGCCTAGAACCGGCCCTGGACAGGAGTGACAAACAACAAAGGCCATCAGGCTCGGGAATCGAACCTGCGACTGACGGGTTTGCCTTGGTGGGCATTTTGCAGAAACCAAAAAAAAGGTGCAAGAGCCAATCAACACATCATGTGCTCAGGAGGCCCTGTGATTGACACCGATTGTCTCTTTTTTTGGTTTTGACCCAGAACACCCACCCAGCGCTTGGGGCCAGACCTGTCAGGGATGCCGTCACTCTTACCTAGTTGTGACGTCATCCCCTCCTTATATAAGGCATCCACGCCAGCACCAGTCTCTGTCCGATTATTAATTGTCAACGTAGTCAGTATAGAGATCCTAATTCTAAACCTGCAAGTTAAGCATTCTTAACTTGCTCCCAAAACTGAAGAACATCTAAGACTAAAGGTCAGCACTTTCCGCGCTTGCGACCAAGACCCCTCTCCATCCTTACAAGACCGGTCTGCAGAACACAATTTACAATTTAGGCGTTTAGCAGACGCTCTTTTGATCCAGAGTGACTTACATTTAAGCAAAAACAAAAGCATGGCAGTATTGCCATGCCATCACATATATAAAAAGTAGTTATCATGAATCATGTATAAACTAAGAACGTATCTGTAAGCGCCATTTTGAGTCTCCTATCATTGTGGCCAATGATGTCCACTGAGGGGTGTGGTCAAGTTCAGGTTGCCATAGTTACAGGGAGGGTATTTATTTAACCCTGTCCCTATAATGAATTGCAGGTGTTGTTGATAGGAGGCAAACTGTTTTCTGACTGTGCAGACAGACAGGGACTGTTGCATTCACCACGTTTGACTGTTTGTTACTTATGTTATTTGCCTTCAAAGTGTAGGATTTTGTAAGGAAAATAAATATAATTTAATATAATACTCTACGGTCATTCTGGACCTCAGTTCTTTCAGCACACGTCTAAACTTCCTCATCCGTCAGCAGCCCGTAGCACCTAATGCAGGGATTTATAGGCGCTACAGTATCTCTGTCAACACACATGATAATGTGAATTTGTGTGACCGAGATGGTTTACCAGGATAGTATAGTCTTGAAGAAATAACACATGTTGAGACAAAACATGTGTGGTTGTGATACACTGGCCATTACGCGTGAAATGCGATCTCTACCCACCAGCGGTACAGCGTAGTCTGTTGGCATGGCGATGTTCTTCTCCTCGCTGACGACCACGGTCGGGGTGGGCGTGGCCTCGTCTGACTGGCGGTTGTGGCCCGCCACGGACAGCCACATGTCGTACATCTGCCCCAGTGTATGAGCTGCAGTGACAGATGTTAATGAAAGATGATTAATGGCAGATTGTACTGGCATCAAAACACAGCTGTCTAAAGCTAAAGTGTTACACAGTGAACATGTGCCAAAACAAAGCACATGTAACCCATTTAGGCCTGACCTCAAAATTAAATCAAAATTAAATCTTCTAAATCCTAAATTTTCTGAAAAAAATATTTTCACGATTTTTCAAAAATAGCATACCTACAAGCTCGTAGTGCGGCACTCGGTGGCGCGCTATGAGCTTGTAGATCTGCTATTTTTCCAATAGCTAAAAGCTAAATTATAACATAATGTTTAAAAACACCAAAAGGGGTTCCCATGGGGAAACCTAAATGGGTTAGGCCTGAGGCCGATTCTAAAAACGCCTCTAAATCCTGACCTAAGTTTTCTGGAAAAACTTCAAATATTTATATAGCAGCATCAACATTTTTTACATTTTTTGAATACTGTACAGAACCCCAAAATGGGTTCCCGGGCCTGAGGGGGTAAAACACCAAAAAAGGGTTCCCCCGCCCAGAATGGCATAAGGATTGATTTGGTCCACTCCAAACTGTCACCTGCTGCCTTAATTTGTCTTTTCGTTAAATTGTGACTCTAAAAATCTACATCCAGCAACACGAATAAACAAACCATGTAGGAATAGGATTATGATTGTTAATAATACGACTACAACTCAGTCAATTACATCAAGCAGTGTAAATATTATCACTTCTTTCATGCGATATAGGGAATCCGTGCAGTTGTGTAATGGCTAATAATCGCTAGTATTAAAACATCTGGTGTTGACAGCAGTGTTGTCAACTCACCATCGTTGTTCTTCATGAACGTCCACATCTCCTTCTCTTCCTGGCTGTGAGCATACGTACAGTTCCCTATGTAGTTGCACTTCTTCTGATTCACCACCTGGACACACATCTGCAAGGACAAATTATGAATGATTGACCACCTGGACACACATCTGCAAGAATAAAATTATGAATTATTCACCACCTGGACACACATCTGCAAGGACAAATTATGAATGATTCACCACCTGGACACACATCTGCAAGGACAAATGATGAATGATTCACCACCTGGACACACATCTGCAAGGACAAATTATGAATGATTCACCACCTGGACACACATCTGCAAGGACAAATTATGCTTAAGGAACATTCTACAACAGGTCGTTTCGAGGAAGCTGAATCTGATTGGTTGAAACAGCCTTCTAGCTGTGGGTTAAAAACCAGCACCGTTCACCAACTAATCAAAACAAAGAATTCAGCTGCTCTGTTCTCCCAGAGCGCTAGCAAACTGGGTGGCTAGGCTAGCTAGTTTCTTGGGACATTTGTGGTCGTAGTGACTACATCTGTCATTAAAAATATATATTTTTCTGCGATTTTCTTAGTTTTAAGGGTAACTGTTGTAGACACCCTCTCGTGTAATATTGCTTAAATAAACATTCTGATTCACAAAAAAAACAGTACAGTAGTACAGTAGTGCATCCCGTGGATGCAGAGGTGGTTGTTTTATCGCGTCCCTTATCCCATTCTGACCGGGAACCCGTTTTGGTGTTAGCATCATGTTATGCTTTAGCTATTGAAAAATAGCAGATCTACAAGCTCATAGCGCGCCACCGAGTGGCGCGCTACGAGCTTGTAGGTCTGCTATTTATTTATTTATATAGACTAAGACTGACTAAATCTAAAAAAAATGCCTGCCAAAAACAACACTGATTCATGGCCGCAGCCGTTATTAGAAACGAACAGTGAAGAGAGACAGGGGCAGAGAAGGAGGCAACGTTCCAAAACAACGATAATGTTTTTAAAGCGCTTTCCCATCCAAGTGCTCGGAGCATTTCACAATGGTTCATTCATTCATGATACATTGGGAGGTGAAGCGGTGAACAGTCGACTCGATGCCAGCGCCCTCACTTCCCAAATTCACACACCAATGGTGGTCAAACTCACACCGACCGACTCATTGGAGGCCATGTAGGGTTCAGTTGTCTTGTAACAAGACAACTCACCCCGTTTCTGTTTTCCTCCCAGAGTTTCCCCCAGTGAGGGGTGGGTGGGAGAGGCTGGACAGCAGACGGCTGGACTTTGAATTTCTCTAACTATAAACTTTCATGACAGCAGAACAGCCCAAGTACAAATATAATTTATGAAAAGCTACTACAGTGAAGTCTGTTCACAGAAGTTGTTGTAGGATATGTGGGGATTATCTGACGAGGTACCATTTGAGGGGGCAAAACCTTACATTATACTAAATAATACTAAATTGTTTATAGGGTCAATGTAAGTAAAATAATTTAGCCTTTCCACAGGAGTATCTTTTTATATTTTTCCAAAAAGAATACAGCCAGCCAATAGCATATTACAAAGTTATCCCCCTCACTGGGGAAAATTCCGGGAGGAAAAACGGGAAAGCACCGGGGTGAGTTGTCCGGGAGGCGGCCTTTTTTCCCCGACAGCATTCTAGCCGACGGGGCAACGATCCGATCCGCAGCGGGGGGACATTCGCTGCGATGCGAAAAAGCGATGGTCCGACATGCGCTGCTCCCGTGCTTGCGGTTAGGGTTAGGTTAGGATTGAGGTTTCGGATCAATATGTTGTCGGAAAAAAGACCTGCACCCGAGTTGTCCAGTATTCCAGTGTCTTGCCCAAGGGCACTTTGACAGGAGGATTCAAACCTCCGACCCACGGATCATTGGACGACCTGCTCTACCTCTTGAGCCACAGCCGCCCTATATAACATGTTGAACTATCAAATTATCAATAAAATAATCACAATTATGTGATTGATGATGCACATTTCTGCAATAATATACAGAGTAGAAAAACAGTCACATGGCAGCTAAAAGAACCAAAGAACCCACCTCATACTGCAGCGGGTGGTTCTTGGCGTGAGGCAGCGACCGACAGGAAATCCACTTATTCCTGTCCAAGGACCTCACCAGCAGCACGCGGCGCTCCTTGATCCAACTGAATTAAGAAGATGGACAGAAAATGAAAATGAGGAGGGGAAAGGAACTGGTTGGAATAACGTGTTCCTTCCACGCGCTAAAGGAACTGGTTGGAATAACGTGTTCCTTCCACGCGCTACGTCCAACCAGGGAAACTCCCCCCTGTCAGGTGTAAAGGAGCAACTTGGACACTCAGGCATGAAGGAAGCATGAGTTCAAGTCCGTTGCTCTCCCCTTGTCCCCCATATATGGGGACTAGGTTGGCGGAGCGTGTGTAGAGCCCAGGATCACATTAGATGATTGACACAGGGGTGGAAAATGGGTTACAAAATCGTGGGATAAAAAATATATTAAAAAAAAAGAAATTTAATTTGACTCATTTGGTTTTATTTTCCAATTTGGCTACATTATATTATTTTTTTCCACAACTGCTCAGTTTTTTTTACCAGCTTGTGGAGCAAGTTGGTCTAAATACTGAATTTAGCGCAGCGAAAGGAAAGGAAAGGTACCATGTTTACCCAGGGTAACTGGACTAAGGAAAGGAAAGGTACTATGTTTACCCAGGGTAACTGGACTAAGGAAAGGAAAGGTACCATGTTTACCCTGCAGGGTAACTGGACTAAGGAAAGGAAAGGTACTATGTTTACCCAGGGTAACTGGACTAAGGAAAGGAAAGGTATCATGTTTACCCAGGGTAACTGGACTAAGGAAAGGAAAGGTACTATGTTTACCCAGGGTAACTGGACTAAGGAAAGGAAAGGTACTATGTTTACCCAGGGTAACTGGACTAAGGAAAGGAAAGGTACCATGTTTACCCAGGGTAACTGGACTAAGGAAAGGAAAGGTACTATGTTTACCCTGCAGGGTAACTGGACTAAGGAAAGGAAAGGTACCATGTTTACCCAGGGTAACTGGACTAAGCTCAAGAACTTGTTTACAGCCAGTTCAATGCCTTGTCCAAGGGCACTTCAGCGGTGGTGATTTTAACGTGCCGGTCCGGGGATACGAACTATAGCGACCTTCCGGTATCAAGACCGCTCCGCAAACCGTTCGGCCACCGCTGCACCACGACTGATGCTGCGCTAGTCGGATTGGCTGTCCTTTAAGCCAATGGGGAGCCCACCACAATGCCTTCCAATACTCAAGTTCAATAATGTAAACTGTATGTTTTATTAGACCGAAACAGCCCAAACTGATTTACATCACAGGCAAAATAATTCAAAACATGGAAATGATCCATGTTCCCAAACATCCACTACACAAAATAACCCATTCTGGGTGGGAACCCATTTTGGGTGTTAGCATTATGTTATGCTTTAGTTTAGCTATTGAAAAATAGCAGATCTACAAGCTTGTAGATCTGCTATTTTTGAAGAAAAAAATCGAAGAACGACTGACATAGAAACATAGCTTTTTCAGAAAACTGTCAGGATGTAGAAGTCATTTTTTAGTATCTGATCTCAGGTCAGAATGGGATAAATTACATTGCCTGGAATGGATGGATGGAGGTCTTGATGCTCACCTGTGACTGGCCTTGGCTGTGCAGTATTTAAGGGCTCTGTCGGGCTCACTGACGAGGCCGTCGCGCCAGCACGTAGCGCACGCAAACTTCATCCTCAGGTTGGGGTTCAGGCTCTTGTCTCCTCCTCCTGGTCCTTTGGTTCGGCTGACACCTCCTCCTGCTCCTCCTCCTCCTCCTGCTCCTCCCCCCACGGCCGCCCCCACAGAGGAGGGGGGTTTGGAATCCTAACATAAAGCCAAGATAGGGTGAGAAGTTCAGTCACACGAGAGAGACTCGGAGTAGAACCGCTGCTCCTTCGCCTGGAAAGGAGTCAGCTGGTGGTTCGGGGCATCTGGTTAGGATGCCTCTCGGGCGTCTCCCTAGGGAGGTCCTCGACGCACGTCCCACTGGGAGGAGACCCCGGGGCAGACCAAGGACCACGTCCCACTGGGAGGAGACCCCGGGGCAGACCAAGGACCACGTCCCACTGGGAGGAGACCCCGGGACAGACCAAGGACCACGTCCCACTGGGAGGAGACCCCGGGGCAGACCAAGGATCACGTCCCACTGGGAGGAGACCCCCGGGGCAGACCAAGGACCACGTCCCACTGGGAGGAGACCCCGGGACAGACCAAGGACCACGTCCCACTGGGAGGAGACCCCGGGGCAGACCAAGGATCACGTCCCACTGGGAGGAGACCCCCGGGGCAGACCAAGGACCACGTCCCACTGGGAGGAGACCCCGGGGCAGACCAAGGATCACGTCCCACTGGGAGGAGACCCCGGGGCAGACCAAAGCGCAGTTGGAGGAAACACATCGACTCACTGGCCTTGGAACGTCTCGGAATCCCCCCCAGGAGGAAGTCACTAATGTTGCTCTGGAGAGGGAAGTCTGGAGCTCTCTGGTGGAGCTGTTGCCCCCGCGACCCGACTACGGCTAAGTGGTTGAAGATGGATGGATGGATGGACATACGCCAAGTACAGTAGTTGTACATTTTCATTTGAATGATCTTTCAACTGTATCTATATTTTAGAGCCGATGAAGAATTTTGTTCCTTTAGTGTAATATGCTTTAGGATATTTTTTCTTAATTTGCACAAAACCCTGTGTATATTCTGGAAATTCACATTTCCTACCTACATACTGTCATTAACGTTTAGCTGTACAGTGTATTACAGTTTTGGTGTGGCATATTTTGTTTTCCTTTGTTATTTTATTGTGTTTAATTGTAATTGCGATATGGGTCTGAAGTCTGAACTAAAGATTGAATTGAATGTGTGGGTTTATCCTTCACATTATCCATTTGCACAAATGTCTTTGTGCAAATTTCACATTGATAAAAAACAAAGCTTTAACTTCAACTAATCTCACTTACTATGCACTACACCAAAACTTACTAGCCTTGAAATTTTACATGAAAAATAATAGAATATCCCACCAAAAGTTTGATCGGCAAAGGAGAGGAAGAAATGTAATGCTCGTGAAAACAAACAAAGACTATAGTAGAGTAACAGAAGCCCCTTTTGCATTGCCCATTTAATGCATTCTGGACGGGAACCCGTTTTGGTGTTTTAACTAAGCATTATTTAGCTATTGAAAAATAGCAGATCTACAAGCTCGTACGAGCTTGTAGGTTAGGTCTGCTATTTTTGAAAAATCGTGAAAATGCGGCACAAATCGTTGAATATAATATTCTTTCAGAAGACTTTCTATTTATTTCGACGTCAGGCCTAAAACGGGTTAAAAGGCAGAAATGTATGGACGACATGGAGTCCAAAACAATGCATGGGATGCATTGTTGTTTTGCAGCATTCGCCGCGGCTACGAGACCGAATTGATATTTCAGGGGTGTAGCGTCTAAGATTTGTGCACCTTTTTTCCTACATCAAACCACTCGATGCTTCTCTTCAATTTCTCCTCCGACACATCTCTGATCACACAAACGGCGATTTGCAATCATTAATGACAATAGGGAATTTTAAAGACTGAGTGCCGTGATTTTACTGATTATACCAGTTAGAATTATTTTCCAAAAAGTGTAAAGGCTCATACATAGTCTGGATTTACGGTGGTGGGGTGACCACCGAACAACAACATGACGTCACTGAGCCGCGGTGAAGAGCAAACCACCGCCACCGCTCCAGCCCTTCTCTCTGTTTTTACTCACCACCGCTCAACGTTATTTCAGCTCCGGTGGTCAGCTCACCACCGGAGCGGTGGTCACCTCACCACCGAAAATCTAGACTATGACTATGAATAGGCGTTAAGAAAGTTTTAAAATTATGTTTTCCATGTGGCCACGCCCCCAACCAGTTCCACTGCAAAAGCCTTTTGACTCAAAGGCTTTCAGAAGAAACCAAAAATACACAGGTAAGACATATTTGCATATTATTTATAACCACACCTGGGGGGTCTATTAGAGAAATACTAACTCCATAGTCACATACAAAAAAACCATCTTTAAGCTAAATTATTTTAAACAATATTTGGTTAAGCAGACAGACAGACGGACACAAATAAAGAACGAGAAAGACATGGTCACAAGATCTATGTCAATGACCATGTCAGATACAGCATTATGTTATACTTTAGCTATTGAGAAATAGCAGATCTACAAGCTCAATATTCTTTCAGAAGACTTTTCTTTTTTCTTTCCGATGTCAGGCCGAAATGGAATAGTGCAAGGCTCAACTTACTTTCAGCACTTTCTGTTTGTCTGCAAAATTCGCATTCCGTTGCTGTTCCTGATGATATTTTCTAGATTTCTCCTCAATTTCCTCAGGTGTGATACCTATAGATATAGACAGACAGACAGACAGACAGACAGACACAGACAAACAGAGACAGAAAGACAGACAGACTTCAGTGTGTGACTGTGTGAACCCCAGGAGAAATTATGTGAGTCTGCTGCCACCTGCTGGATTTGACTAAGAATGCAGTTGTAGGTGTAACGCTATCACATTATCACATTAACCCATTCTGACTAGACTAAACACCAAAACATTCCAGGTGACTAAAATGTGACTAAAACTAAATGAAAGCTATTCAAGAGACTATGACTAAAACTAAAATCAAAATGTGCTGCCATAAACAACACTGGCTCCAAGAGATGGGTTAAATGCGGAGAACAGATTTCACTGCGGTAACGTGTGTGACTTTGACAAATCGTACCCGAGTCTCTCTCCACCTTCCAGGTCTGCAGCTCAATGACAGAATGGGCGTAGTGGCAGTTGTCCCCGTAGTGGCACCGGGTCGCGTGGCGACACAGCTCCACAAGGCACTTCTGAACCAGGGGGCGGATCTTGCTGTAGCTCTCAATGTTGGACATCGCAAAGACCAAACACCTGAGGACGAGAGAAAGGACAGTTTAACCCATTTAGGCCTGAAAAAAATGTCTTCTTAATCCTGACAGTTTTCTGAAATATCTATGTTTCTAGGCCTATATCACTCAATATTTCATGTCAAGGACCCCAGAAATGATCTGTAATTGGCCTCCGACCCCCATCTGAAAATATGTTGTTCCAGGGACCCCCCCCCAGAAGCAAAGATTTGAGTTAAAAACGTTTGTTCTGAAAAAATATATTCCAAATTTGAGGCACATTTTCACGATTTTTCAAAAATGGCAGACCTACAAGCTCATAGCGCGCCACTCGGTGGCGCGCTATGAGCTTGTAGATCTGCTATTTTTCAATAGCTAAATTATAACATAATGTTTAAAACACCAAAATGGGTTAATAATAATAATAATAATAATGAATTGCATTTTTATAGCGCTTTTCCAAGTGCTCAAAGTGCTTTACAACGGTTCATACATTCATACATTGGGAGGTGAAGCGGCGAACAGTCGACGCCTGCGTCCTCACTTCCCACATTCACACACCGATGGTGGCGAGCTCACACACCGACCGACTCATTGGAGGCAGGCAGTGTAGGGTTCAGTGTCTTTGCCCGAGGACACTTCCACATGTGGACAGGAGGAGGAGGAGGAGCCGGGATTCGAACCGCCGACCCAGGGATCATTGGACGACCTGTTCTACCTCCTGAGCCACAGCCGCCCATTTGTGTGTGTGTGTGTGTGTGTGTGTGGTTAGCCTTCCTGGGTCCATAAGCAAAGTTCTGTCTCCCCTACCTGCACCATACCATGTAAAAATCTTTGAGTTTAGCATACCTAAATTATTAATAATAGCCGACATACAAGCTTCACAACGCGTGGGCTTTGGGAGCGGAGCATACATTAGACGTATTGTTCCATTAGCAGCCATAAAACTCTGGCTTCGTCCCTGAAATGCAGCCTACTGTGTACGTTGTGCTAAAAATGTTTACTCTGGTGAAAGTGAACAGCCATTACTTCCTCCTGGTTTTAGCTGTACCGTCAGTGGCTTTGATGTTGTCCTTGTTTCCTGTGTTTACAGCTAAATAGCCAACTTGACTGGAATAAAGCATATTAGCCCATTTAGGCCTGACGTCAAAATGTAATACATTTCTTCTAAATCCTGACAGTTTTCTGAAATGTCTGTATCAGTGGTGCTCAATATTTCATGTCAAGGACCCCAAAGATTTATATGTAATTGGCCACCGATCCCCATCTGAAAATATGTTGTTCCAGGAACCTCTCAGAAGCAAAGATTTGAGTTAAAAACATCCTGAAAGAATATATATACCCGTAATTTCCGGACTATAAGCCGCGACTTTTTACCCATGATTTGTACCCTGCAGCTTATACAACGGTGCGGCTAATCTATGGATTTTTACAGCTGACGCAGAGCCATCTAAGGCTCTGAGCTAACGAAACGGCCACTAGGGGGCCACCTGCGGCTTATAGTCCGGTGCGGCTTGTATACGTACATATTTGGGATTTTCCCTAAATTTGGCTGGTGCGGCTTATATTCAGGTGCGCCTTATAGTCCGGAAATTACGGTATATCCAAAGACTTGCAACACATTTTCAAGATTTTTCAAAAAAATAGCAGACCCTACAAGCTCGTAGCGCGGCACCGTACATACATGCTTGTAGATCTGCTATTTTTCAAGAGCTAAAGTATAACATAATGCTGGGGTTCCCGTATAGAATGGGTTTTAGGGTATGAAATGCATCAATGGAATTGTAAGAACACGGCAATGCGGCATTATTAGCCCGAAACAGACGGAAAGTAGAATCGTCTCCATGGCCCATAATACAATGTCCCTTTAACCCATTCTGACCGGGAACCCGTTTTGGTGTTAGCATCATGTTATGCTTTAGCTATTGAAAAATAGCAGATCTACAAGCTCATAGCGCGCCACCGAGTGGCGCGCTACGAGCTTGTAGGTCTGCTATTTTTGAAAAATCGAAGAACGACTGACATTTTTAGAATCTGATCTCAGGTCAGAATGGGTTAATCAGACCAGTGCTGTGTCCAGTGGAAAACCTCGTATGAATCTGATCTCAGGTCAGAATGGGTTAACCAACTCACTTATTGGCCTCAAAGACGTGTCCGCCCTGCGGGTTGGAGCAGATGGTGGGGTCATCCGTGCAGGGTCGACTGATGATGCGAGTGGGTTTAGCGTCAAAGCACTCCTGGAGGAAAGAAACAACAACAGAAATATATGGAGGGGAGAGAGAGAGAAAAAGAAACCATGGACCTGAAGAGACTGCAGTGCACACGCACTTAAACTGGCCCACTTTAGCACTGTAGTCACTTTAGCACAGCCCAGGTAATGCACTCCTTGTAACGTATATATGTATACTTTTTTTGCCCCTATTCTACCACGGCTCAGTCAGTGGCCGTACGGTAGAGTGAGTAGGAAACCGGTTTCGCCTCCCGGTCGCGATAGGTTTACATTTTTATACTATTAAATGTTATTACACTGAGTGTGTGGTTTTGGGGGTGTTGTTATGTGCCTGCGGATAGACACACATGGCACACCAAAGCATGGTGCTGTTTTGTTCGCGCTTTCTGGCGCCTAAATGTTTGCTCTGAATGGATTGTTTTGATGACATGTACAGTATCTATGTAACTTTGAATCTTTGATGTATTTATATGATGTTTTTGTATGTAATTCCAAGCCTTGATTGCGAACGCAGTGAGCACTTACTATGAGACCTAGCAGATCATGTCTGTCTGTGTGTCTGTCCCGCTATACGTCCAAATATGGAGTGTGTCGCATCAGCAATCACTCAGCTCCATATATGGGCACATAAGGGGCCAGGTCCACATATACAGTAACAGCGGGACAGACACACAGACAGACAGACAGACAGACAGACAGACAGACATGATCTGCAGGGTCTCAGCTGCGTTCGCTTCCCGCGTTTGCGCGTCTTACTGGTATATGTACTGTGATGCCTTGTAACTTGTGGAAAGTTAATAAAATAAAAAGGATACAAAAACATTTTGTATACTCCCATTTGCATGCTTGTTTTGTGTGTGTGTGTGTGTGTGTGTGTGTGTGTGTGTGTGTGTGTGTGTGTGTGTGTGTGTGTGTGTGTGTGTGTGTGTGTGTGTGTGTGTGTGTGTGAGAGAGACTAACCTGACAGAGCAGCATGAACATTCCTTTGTGTTCCACTATTAACTGCGTGACAACGTGCGCGACGTCCTGCGTTCCTCCAAACAGCATGGACCGGACCATGGTTCCCTTCCGTTCTTCCGTCCACACGTCGATCTCCAGCTGGTTGTACGCGAAGGTGCAGTTCTCTCCGAACTTACACGTGCCCACGTCGCCCGACAGCATCAGCTCTGGACAATGAGAAGGAACGCACAACTGTCAGACATATGTAATGTAACCACATTTGACTGAGAGACTGCCATCGCGCAAATTCCAGCTTTTCACCAGAGGAGAAAAACCTTTTTTTTTTATGAGTTTATAGCACAGGCAGACTCTTCACATACTAGGGCATGTCTGAAATTAGTGTCAGAGCTGAAATCGACATGTAAATATGAATTAAATGCTTAAACATGTAGCTATAGGTGTAATGTTAGAGACCATTCAGAGGACATGTAAATATGAAATAAATGCTTAAACATGTAGCTATAGGTGTAATGTTAGAGTCCACAGAAGACATGTAAATATGAAATAAATGCTTAAACATGTAGCTATAGGTGTAATGTTAGAGTCCACAGAAGACATGTAAATATGAAATAAATGCTTAAACATGTAGCTATAGGTGTAATGTTAGAGACCACAGAAGACATGTAAATATGAAATAAATGCTTAAACATGTAGCTATAGGTGTAATGTTAGAGTCCACAGAAGACATGTAACTATGAAATAAATGTTTAAACATGTAGCTATAGGTGTAATGTTAGAGACCACAGAAGACATGTAAATATTAAATAAATGCTTAAACATGTAGCTAGGTGTAATGTTGGAGACCACAGAAGACATGTAAATATTAAATAAATGCTTAAACATGTAGCTATAGGTGTAATGTTAGTGTCCACACCACAGAAGTGAACCTTTTCAAGCCTGTTTTCTCAACTCGCTGTTTATCTGCAAGACATTATACTCTATAAGCCATATCTCCAAAACTGGTGGGTCAAACTGAACAACCAATATGTCAATTTGAAGCTATGATTCCCTGCTTTCATATGACATGAAAAACGAAAATTCAGTCCCTCAGTCAAATTTAGTCACATATAGAGGGAGTGGATAATTCTTATATACGGTGTATATATATATATTGATACTATATGTTACCTCATGGCTGTGGTCAGACACAGAATATTTATTTTATACTCTATGCCCGGCTAAAGGCACGCCGGAGAACCTTGAATTCAGCCCGTCTCTCTCTGCGTTTGTCTGTCTGTCTGCAGCTAATCTCTCTAAATACTACGGCCACCAGGCTCCGCCAGGACTGCAATGAACACATTGGGCAGTGGGTGGCGCTGGCATCTCCATCCTGGTCATGATGTCACAATAGGCCATTATTCTGTAAAAGATAGGCCAACCCTGAGCGGTTCCACCGCGGCATATTATACGACAAATCATTATCCGGCATTCGTCACCGTCTCTGCTACTGTATATGTTTTCCAATCTCCGTCAATTTCTATGCCAGCCTTTGGTCGTTGGATGTGCATAATCTATAATCTATATATATCTATGACAAATGTATGTACTGCAGTCAGTGTTGGGGTTATGCACAGGCTATATAACCTCGCATCACCAGGCTTTCCTAAACGTTGAGTCTACAAAAACTATATTGTATGACAGACAGACATCACTGACAAAATAATCCTTGGCATTTGATTTAATCTCTTCAATAAGCGTCGAGCATGCAGCACCATCACCACAAGCTGTATTTCTTTTCACGCATGCGCTACTGAAACATTAAACGGGATTATTATTATTAAGTAAAACTATCCAGAATGTGTAACACGGGTAAAGTAACGCATCACTCTGAAAGTTAAACTATAGTTTATCACCTGTTCAGTCGTTCTGAAACGGACATAAGCGTTTGTAATCATCCTAATCCTTGTGGATATAACTCCATATACAGTAGGTCCTCTCAGTGGCCTTGTGGTTAGAGTGTCCGCCCTGAGACTGGGAGGTCGGGGTTCGATCCCTGGCCAGGTCATACCAAAGACTCCAAAAATGGGACCCACGGCTGGCCAGGGGGAGGCAGTTTAGAGACCTGGATTACTGCATGTTTTTTGTGAGGGTACCTACCCTAGGGGCCACGGGGAGAACATGTGAGGGACTACCTACCCTAGGGGACACGGGGAGAACATGTGAGGGACTACCTACCCTAGGGGACACGGGGAGAACATGTGAGGGTACCTACCCTAGGGGACACGGGGAGAACATGTGAGGGTACCTACCCTAGGGGCCACGGGGAGAACATGTGAGGGACTACCTACCCTAGGGGACACGGGGAGAACATGTGAGGGACTACCTACCCTAGGGGACACGGGGAGAACATGTGAGGGTACCTACCCTAGGGGACACGGGGAGAACATGTGAGGGTACCTACCCTAGGGGACACGGGGAGAACATGTGAGGGTACCTACCCTAGGGGACACGGGGAGAACATGTGAGGGTATACCTACCCTAGGGGACACGGGGAGAACATGTGAGGGTACCTACCCTAGGGGACACGGGGAGAACATGTGAGGGTACCTACCCTAGGGGACACGGGGAGAACATGTGAGGGTACCTACCCTAGGGGACACGGGGAGAACATGTGAGGGTACCTACCCTAGGGGACACGGGGAGAACATGTGAGGGTACCTACCCTAGGGGACACGGGGAGAACATGTGAGGGACTACCTACCCTAGGGGACACGGGGAGAACATGTGAGGGTACCTACCCTAGGGGACACGGGGAGAACATGTGAGGGACTACCTACCCTAGGGGACACGGGGAGAACATGTGAGGGTACCTACCCTAGGGGACACGGGGAGAACATGTGAGGGACTACCTACCCTAGGGGACACGGGGAGAACATGTGAGGGTACCTACCCATGCAAGGAGTGTGTGCTCTTCGCCATTTTGCATCTAAATCACTGTTTTTTTTTTAGCATCCTTACCTTTACAAATCATAAATGGCCCACCATGGACCCGGACAGGAACCGTTCGTATCCTGGTCCACTCCATACCAGACCCGGCCCTCCTCCTGCACAGCAGAACGTCCTGTTTACAGGTGTGGACGAGGCCCGGCTTGTGAACAAAACTATATACTCCTTTACCTGAAAAAAAGAGAAAGGGGCATTTAGACCATTTAGACACGAGATCGATTCTACAAATGCCTTCTAAATCCTGACACTTTTATGAAAAACTCATGTTTCTATATCAGTCGTTCTCAAACATTTTCATGTCAAGGACCCCCAAAAATATATGTAATTGGCCCGCCGACCCCCATCTGAAAATATGATGTTCCAGGGACCCCCCCCCCCCCACCCCCCAGAAGCAAAAGATTTGAGTTAAAAACGTCTGACATAATATTCAAACATTTGGGCCACATTTTCACGATTTTTCAAAAATAGCACACCTACGAGCTCGTAGCTATGAGCTTGTTAGATCTGCTTTGAATCTGCTTTTTCAATAGCTAAAGTACAACATAATGCTTAAAGGGACACTTCACCCTTTTTGCAAAAAAATATATGTTAATGACGTTTAGAAGCTTTAGATCGCTTTCCTGGGGGTCTTTATATGTGTAATATGTGGTTTTAGATATTTTAGATTGTAGCAGTGAGCCTGTTGTCTCTGATGTCATGGACACTGGTCTCACTACCTTCCTGGACTACAATTCCCATAATTCTTTGGTGCACTGCTCCTCCTTGTGGATAGGGGGGAAAGCTGTCTTACTGAGACAACATGTAGTCCAGGAAGGAAGTGAGCCCAGTGTCCATGACATCAGAGACAACAGGCTCACTGCTACAATCTAAAATATCTAAAACCACATATTACACACATAAATACCCCCAGGAAAGTGATCTAAAGCTTCTAAACGTCATTAACATATATTTTTTTGCAAAAAGGGTGAAGTGTCCCTTTAAAACACCAAAAGGGGTTCCCCTCCAGCCCCAAAATGAGTTATTCATCCTGCAGAGGGAAATTCAGTAAACAAGCGGGAGGTCGACAGGAGGAGACAGAGTCATACCAAAGACTGTAAAAATGGGACCCAATGCCTCCCTGCTTGGCACTCAGCATCAAAGGGTTGGATTGGGGGGTCAGTCCCTGCTTGGCACGCAGCATCAAAGGGTTGGATTGGGTGGGGGGGGGTCGAATCTACTAATCAAATGATTCCCGAGCGCGGCACGGCTGACCGCAAATATATATATATATATATATATTTTTTTTTTTCCACTTAATTTTTATTGAAGGAAGAACAGACACAAACAAAAACTCAACTAACAAGACAATACGGGAAAGAAAAAGAAAAGAAAAAGGACAAAAAGTAAAAGAAAAAAGGCTGCATTTTTCACATTACAGTAAACACTCAATGAAATCCTATTGCAATATCGCTAGGCTGAGAGAAGAGATTCCACTTTTCCCATTTTTTATAGAATTTATCCTCTTGTAGTCTCAGTATGAATGTTAGTTTTTCCATAGAATACAGTTCCTCAATAATGTCCATCCATTGATCTTTCGTTGGTGGGCAAATATATTTTTGAATGAGACTTTCACCCAGTACGAAGCTAAATGTGACACCAAAATAGTAGCATATAAGTTGCTATGCTACTACGGCCACCAAGCCCGCATATAAGTCGATGGGGAAAGTTAATACTTCCGGACGTCATCATCATGATAGCATTGTTTGATAGCCGTTCTTATCACTCCCGAGGGGCGTGACATTCATTGGGCCTTTATAACGACCGTGGCATCCGGTCCATAATAATTGTCAATAAAAACGTCTCGTCGTTTATGGCACTTAATTAAACAGGGAGCGTATAGCATACCTTCCTTGGGGTAACAGGTGGCGCAGGCGGGCATGAAGTCGTGGGTGGGGGCCAGCGGGTTGAAGGCACTTTTCACGTAGCCATTTTGCTTCTTCTGCAGATTTGAGAGTTAAACATTAGTAATATAAACAAACCTTTGTCATTGACCCATTTTGACCTGAGATCAGATTCTAAAAATGTCTTCTACATCCCGACAGTTTTCTGAAAAAAGCTATGTTTCTATGTCAGTCGCTCTTAGATTTTTCAAAAATAGCAGAGCTACAAGCTCGTAGCGCGCCACTCGGAATAGTTTTCATTTAGTTTTAGTCACATTTTACTCACCTGGAATGTTCTAGTTCAGTTCCAGTTTTAGTCGACTAAACGTCATAAGGTTTCAGTCGACTTAAATCTTCAGTTGATTTAGTCGACTAAAATGTGTTTTTCGACAAGCCTTGATATCGTTGTAATGGCAGATTTTACACTTTGGTTGCATGCTGAAAATTTACATTTTTACATTTACAGCATGCAACCTAGCATAAAACTGGATATCTTGTCCACTAGTCCCTCCATGACATTTTAGACTAGTTTTAATTGTTGACGAAATTGTCAGTGTATTTAGTCTTAGTTTTAGTCATCATGGCTATATTTAGTTTCCATGTAGTTTTCGTCAGTGGAAAAGGGTAGTTGACGGACATTTTTCGTTGACGAAATCAACGCTGGATGAGGATAAATAAAGCTTACTTTTTGGTTGAGCTTGGCGAAGCGAGGAGGAAGTTCAACTGCAGTGTAAGAGGACCTGCTGCCTGAGAGGACAAACGTATCAGTTAAGCACCGTGTACACGTTATGGGGACAATACGTTTACAATAAACAAATGTCACTTACTAATTTATTTTTTATTGTGCATTATGTTTATAATATATACCCTTTATTTCTGCATGATTCCAAAACAGACCTAGTTCTACCTTAACCCATTCTGACCTGAGATCAGATTCTAAAAATGTTCTTCTACATCCTGACAGTTCTCTGAAAAAGCTATGTTTCTATGTCAGTCGTTCTTCGATTTTTCAAAAATAGCTAAAGCATAACATAATGCCAACACCAAAAGGGGTTCCCACCCCAAAATGGGTTAATCTCTGGATTTTTCAAAACAACGTAGTCTGTGAACCAATCAAAGAAGACAGGCAGATTCAACTATAATCAACAATGACATTGACCTTGGCTGCGTTTTGGCTGCGAATGCTGAGCTTGAGTTTCCTCCAAAAGACCGGCATGATAGGCATCGCTGGCGGAGTCTAAAGACAAGAGAGATTAGGATTAGGACTCACTGTAAAAAAGTAAAAAAACACAATAAACGTTGTGTGGTGAGATCTTTGGGAGCAGGTGGGGTTGAAAACAGAAGCGGCGCTTGCATTGTTCACTGGAAATGACAGACAGACAGACAGTGCAACTATTTTTCATACCAGACAGTCAATTATTAGATACATGACAAACCACTGATATATTCTGCTCACCAGGTAAACTGAAATCAGAGAGGGAATCGAGGCCTCCTTCTCTGATGACCTCTCCCGGCAACGCTGCCCTCGCCCCGTCGACTACGGGGAAAGAATCCAGGGTGTCTAAGTTGTCGAGGGAGTCCAAGTTGTCGAGGGAGTCCAAGTTGTCCAGAGTGTCCAGGGAATCGAGCACGGACTCGGGAGTATGCTTGTCTATCTTAGGGGTGCTAAGAGTGGGGCGGCCGGTGGCCATTTCCTGGGCAACAAAGAAATCCAGCGATTCATCCAAGTCGTCCAAATCATCAAAACAATTTCCCGCGTCCAGGATTGCTCCGGGCTTCTCGACCGCCCCCAGGCTTTCGTGCGCGCTCGGCTGCGAGTCGAGGAGATCGTCCAGGGACTCCAGATCGTCGAGCATATCCAGAGAGGGTGGATTCACTCCGGTGAATCCACCGGAGTGATTCGCTCCGGTGAATCCACTCCGGTGATTCACTCCGGCGAATCCACCGGAGTGATTCGGTTCGCTGCCGCTGCCGCTAGCACTGCCTACGACTCTGGCTAGGGCGTCCAGGCCGTTTGAGGTCCGCCCGAGGGGGTTCGACATGCCTCGGCCGGGGGTCTTGAGGCTATTATCGCCACCACCGGCAGTACGACTGAAGGCCGAGAAGCAGTCCAGAGAGTTGAGCTCGCTGCCGACGGCCGAGTCGAAGAACGCCGGGGGAAGGCAAGGAGTGGGTGCAGGCAGAACGGAGTGGGGGAGACGGGGTGTGGGGGCCGGCAGAACGGAGTGGGGGAGACGGGGTGTGGGGGCCGGCAGGAGGCGATGAGTGGCCAGAGGTTTAGGGACCGGCAGGGCAGAGGGGGGGAAGGTCATTTGGATCATGGGCAGTGGCTTGCTGCTGTGTTTCACATGAGTCACAGTGTCAGGCAACGCTGCCTGGATGTGAGTCTAAAGGGGAACGGCGAAATGGATCGAAATAAAAATGTAACAAAAGCAGAGAGGGAGAGAAATGGAAAAAGAGAATAAAGTGTTAATTTATTTAGTATCAATTACACATGACAAACGACTGGTCTGTAACAACACTGCGCACGCACGCACACACACACACACACACACACACACACACACACACACACACACACACACACACACACACACACGCACACGCGCACACACCTCAGTAGCCTCAGGTTCATTTGGGAAGCAGTCTAGAAGACTGTCTAGGTCATCTCCCATCAGCTCAAAATCGTCCAGAGAGTCCATGTCAGACACTGAAAGGGTGGCAGAAAACAAAGTTTTTCTTTTCTATTCCTCCTTTCTTTATTAAACATAGAAAACAGGAAGACTAAACAGGAAGGCTGAGTAAAGAGCAAAATGTACAGTATGTTGTAGCTCAAGACAAAATAATTCAAACCTGGTGCACTGCCACTTGCGGTCTTCAAACCATTGGCCGAATTTCGTCCCATCTAAAGTGGACACAGGGGGGGAAAAACGAATTAACATGCAAAACAAAAAAAAGATGATCCATGTCAGCCTTCAGTCTCTTCCGGGAGAAGTGATATCACAAGCAATATGAGAAAAGATTTACACAAAAGACATTGTTATTTATGTATGATCCATGTTGTTTTTCTCAATAGAAAATACAGTGAAATTGTCAGGTGTGTAAAGGAGCAACTTGGACACTCAGGCATGAAGGAAGCATGAGTTCAAGTCCGTTGCTCTCCCCATGTCCCCCATATATGGGGACTAGGTTGGTCTCCCCTTGTCCCCCATATATGGGGACTAGGTTGGTCTCCCCTTGTCCCCCATATATGGGGACTAGGTTGGTCTCCCCTTGTCCCCCATATATGGGGACTAGGTTGGTCTCCCCTTGTCCCCCATATATGGGGACTAGGTTGCTCTCCCCTTGTCCCCCATATATGGGGACTAGGTTGGTCTCCCCTTGTCCCCCATATATGGGGACTAGGTTAGTCTCCCCTTGTCCCCCATATATGGGGACTAGGTTGGTGGAGGGTGTGTAGAGCCCAGGATCACATTAGATAATTGACACAGGGGTGAAAAATGGGTTACAAAATCATTAAAAATATATAACAAAATTAATAAAAATAGAGTGAAAAGAGCTGGCTCCTGCTTCTGGATCACTTCATGGTTCAATGGTGTACATTTGATCCTACTAACCTCTCCACTGGAGACGTAGACATTCCGGGGTTCAAGTCCCAGGTAGACGGAGAGCTCCTGTGCCAGGTCGTTTATCAGTTTGTCCTGCGTAGACTGCAGCTCTGATCGGATCTGTCGTTTACAACAAGGTGAAATATATGAATGAATGAATGAATTATATTTGTATAGCACCTTTCCAAATATAGTTACAAAGTGCTTTACAGACAGGTTATAAAACAGTAATCATAAAAACATCAAAACATCAGAGACAATAAAACATGAAGAAAATAACAGGTCAATAAAACAATTAAAAAGGAAAAACACTTGGCATACAGATGTGTTTTTCAAAGCGTTTTAAAAGAAGGCACTGATTCTGCTAATCTAAGAGCCAATTAAGGGCAGGGAGTTCCAGAGCAAAGGTGCCCGAGCCGCAAAGGCCCGGTCACCCCGAGTGACCAGGCGCGTTGCAGGAGGAACTAGGAGGGCCCTCCCCGATGATCTGAGGCAGAGCACAGGGTTATGGGGTTGCAGCAAATCTCTTATATAAATGGGAGCTAGACCATGTAGAGCTCAATTCTGTAGCTCACAGGGAGCCAGTTGAAGACTAGCTAAAATAGGTGTGATATGTGTGTGATATATATGTATGTATATAGGACACAATATAACAAACAATTGACAAAAGGTTGATTAACACAAGAGCAAGTGCACATGCCTGAAAAGTAAATCATCTATTATAAAATGATACGTACAATTTTAATTACATTTCAATTTAACACTTTGTTTTGTTTTTTACTTTCTGGGGCTGTGTGATAAAAAAAATGTCATATCTCAATTGTTATGGCAAATACCTACATATCTATGAATATGCCTATGGGTTATGTGTAGCAACAGTGAAAACAGCACATTATAGGTAACGGTGCTCTTATTTTACATTCCAGTAGAGCTCTCTGTCAACGTTCAGGTGTTTAGACAGATATCTCGTGTTGTAGGCGGTTACTTCACCTGCCAGAAAGTCTTATTTACATGCCAGGGGCAGGTTGCCAACCCTTAAGTGTCTTAACGCCTACCTGTGCCGGTGAAAACTTAACACATTGTGTGCCCACACAACACTTTCAAAATAGTAACCCAGGGTTCCCACTTTTTACATTCATTCTTTTTATACACATATATATTTTTTTCTTGTTAAGACGTCCACAGACGTCTTGGGCACTACATAGCGGGATTTCCCAGGACGTCTGTGGACGTCTTGCACAAGTTGTGTTTTAACATACTCAACCATTGGCCGGAACCAGTACCTGAGGTGCAGCCAGCAGACTGGCCATGACGCAGCTGTAGGCCTCCCTGTACCGTCGAAGCTCCTTCAAACACATGGCCTTCCTGTAGAGCGTCCTTCGACTTCCTTCACACACCTCCAAGGCGCTGTCACAGTCCTTCACGCCACTCTCATAGTGGCCCTGAGGAGAACCGCAGCAAGCAGGGAAACGGAGTGTGAGAGTGGTGACAAAAGTGCCGACATACATTTCCATAATAAAGGCTCACATACTGTACAAGTGTCAAGAGAGTGTGACTTTGTTGTTATTTATTCATGCACAAACCAACTTCTGACAAAGTCTTGGGGGCGAATTCTCTGCTACGAGTTAGGGCCGATTCATACTCCTATTTTAATGAATAAAAGTCGGTTCGGCGCTGTAGAGCCTACAATGTGACGTCATTTGGCTCTGTAGAGCCTACAATGTGACGTCATTTGAGGTTCGGGGGGGGGGTACCGTCCTAAAGTCGTCTCTTCGGTGCTACTGAAAATTTCTGACGAGCCGAAATCATTTCGGCACTACAGTGGTAAAATAGGAGTATGAATCGGCCCCTTACCCCTTTATGTAGAAAGCACACAGTGTTGTTTAAACAGAGTTAGAGTTAATTTAAAGTACAGGGTAATATCATAAATCTTGTCCATCATTAACTGGTTCAGACCGTACAACGTGTAGGCCACGTCATAAGCAATCCAACCGACGGGTTGCTAGGACACGTCCTAGCCAGGGGGGCAGTCAGACAGATATTTTGTGAAGCCACTGAGGAAATCGGGATTTTCTGAAAGTTCATATAATGGCCTGTTGTGGCGCTGTCATTGGACCCAGAAAAACCCATATCCCCATAGAAGTCCATGTATTTGGGCCCAACTTCACCTAGACTGTATTACCTTAATAAACATGGTCATGAATACTTTCTGCTTCCAGTCACTAGTTTAAAGTCTCATTTCTAATGTCATAATATTATTTTTGGAAAATTACGGTCCCATTTATTTAAAACTTGACCATAAAGTCGCGTATGTTCTGAGGGGCGTGGCTACCGTTACAGTCTATGATCGGGATTCCCCTCCCACTCGAGTCAAAATAAAAACCAACGGAGAAGAAGGGGGGAAGTCCCGCCTCGTTGTCTGGGCCAGTTAATGGCCAGCTGGGCCAAAACGGATCTAGAAAGATGTCGACTTACAATACAAGGACTGACAGGCTTCATTTTACATTCATGTTAGACCCGGAGAACACTTTGTCCATATTTTTTACAGTCTATGGTCCTAGCGCATTGTCAATGATATCAAACGAGAGAAGAATATTCTGAATATGTTTATTTTATTTATTTTTTTAGTTGGCCTTTACAGAGTAAAAGCGGCCATATCTTCCAGGCACTCAGAGCTTCTATTTTGAAGGAATCCCGGCACTAAATGGTAAATGGAAGCATTTATATAATATAGCGCCTTTATCCAAGGAGCTTTACATAGATTGTGCATTACATTCACCCATTCACGCACACATTCACACACTGATTGCAGCGGAAGCCATGCAAGGTACCAACCAGCACATCGGGAGCAATTTGGGGTTCAGTGTCTTGCCCAAGGACACTTCGACATGTAGACAGGAGGAGGAGCCGGGATTCGAACCGCCGACCCATGGATCATTGGACGACCTGCTCTACCTCTTGAGCCACAGACTAGTCGCCCACACAAATTGTTTAAAGGAATGGAAAGTATACTGTTTAACCTGTTTAACCCTGTAATAAACAGTATTGTTGTGCTGCGCAAATTATGCACAAACCAGGAACTAGAACATTATCTCACTAACGTTACTCACACAGCAGTCATTAAATATGATTATTTTTCAAGTAGACTAAGACCATTCCCCACATTTAGTTGAAAAGTCATTGCAACACCTTGTGTAGGTGTGATTTACATATTTGTGGTGCTGTGGACAAAATAGAATAAACTCTTCGACATGCTGTCCCTGCATAACAATCTGACATAAACAAATACATTCATAATGGAGGATGCTCCTTGTGTAAACATTAACATATTAAGGCATTGTAGCATGTAAATGTTGTAACAATGCTTATACAACACACACACGCACGCAATACTTTACCACCCACACTCCCGTTTGCTACAAATACCTAACCTCGCCTCACCAGGCTTTCCACCACCTCGGAGGAAAGCCTGGTCTCTGTTTCAAAAGTCTGTAAGATCCTGTCGGGACTCAGCGGATGATATCGTTACGTCATGTTGTAGTATTGTTTTGTAGTCGACAGGCAGGAAGTGGAACAACAGGCGGCGGCAACTTCCTTTTCTCGCTCAATAAAAGCACTCGTAGCCTGTAGCTTTTATTGAGAAAAGAAAAAGGAAGTTGCCGCCTGTTGTTCCTGCCTGTCGACTACAAAACAATACTACAACATGACGTAACGATATCATCCGCTCCCGGCCGACAGGATCATAATTATACCCTAAATGAAATGGTGCCCAGGCTAACAAATACCCCCAAATCAAGTCTCTATGAGCAGCAGTACCCCAGACCCATAAACACCGGTCTCACCATGTTGTAGTACGCCGTGGCGCGGTTGACATACAGGCTCTCCAGCAGGGCCTTGGAGACGTCGATCTCCTCCGCCGTGGCGTACTGTGCGACGTTCTCCCCCTCGCTGAAGTCCTTGATGGCCTGCACCCAATCCCCATCTCTGAAGGACGCGTTGCCCTCGTCCAAGAGGTTGCACACCAGCTGGATCAGAAAGTTCTGAGAAAAGGAGGGGTTGGGGTGGGGTGGGGAGGTTAAAGTCCTATTCATACTAGTCTGGATTTTCGGTGGTGAGGTGACCACCGCGCCGGTGGTGAGCGGACCACCACCGGAGCTGAAATAACGTTGAGCGGTGGGTGGTGAGTAAAAACAGTGAGAAGGGCTGGAGCGGTGGCGGTGGTGGTGGTTTGCTCTTCACTGCGGCTCAGTGACGTCATGTTGTAGTTCGGTGGTCACCACACCACCGAAATTCCAGACTATTATGAGCCTTAAGATAAAAAAACCAAACACCGGGCAACAACTACAGCAGTAATATACGTTAGGATAAGATGACGACATTGATTTGGGTTTGTACTTTAGGGCAGTGTCAGGCAACCTGTACGTACACACGCACACACACACACACACACACCATTTTTGTTGAAGTATTTAAAACTCCTACGCATCAGCTCATCATCATCTACCAGCTTAGAAATGTCAGACATCACCTTGACTCCCATCATGCAGCAGGGTCAGATTCACAGACTCCAGGTGCCCGCCATATGTGGTCAGAAACACATAATGTTTCAGGTAAACACAGCCACACATGACCCGACGTTAACCACATTATAAGTGCTATACTTCGGCTATTTGGGAAATAGCAGATCAACAAGTTCACAACTTCAAAAGATGTGTATACACTTTGAAAACTGGAAATCGGACAGTCTGCATGATGAGTACTTTTAGTACTTCTAAGTATATTTTGATGGCAAATTGCCAATACCTTTCTCTACATTTTTACTTTTACTCCAAGTAAAAACAAAAGTGACTACTTTAATAATAATCCACCACCAGACAGACCACCAGAGTATAATAGTCAAGACAGACAACAGGGATTCGTCAAGAACACCCAAACAGACATGACAGTTCGTACCTCGTAACCTCCGGGTTCCGGATAAGGCAGAGATGACCTAAGCAGGGCACAGAGAAAAGAAATGTCGAACTCGATAAACGCTGATATATATGATCACAACCGCTGTCACTGTATGTATATGTATGTGCAGTTGTAAAGTTGTAAAAAAACCACAAAAAAAACATTACACTCTGTCACACTCACTGTATAAACGTCAGAGCTTTTTCGATGTCCTTCTTGCGTTTCTGTCTCGCAGAGTCCATTTTTGCACACTGGAAATAAAGAGGAAATACCACCAACACAGAAAGACGGTGTGTTACTGTCAGCTTTGGCAAAGCGGGCATAAGAATATGGCTGACGTCTTTTCACTGAGCAACAATTACAGAGGAAATCAGATCACATCCGAAATGTTTGCCTTTGAAGAAATGCTTCATGCAAACACAATCAACAAATTGTAATTTTGGGATTTTAGCAAAGAATCGGATTGATCAGACACCAGTAAAATCCCCGGTGTTTATTCTCAAATAAATACGTGACCAATGACCATACCATACGTTTGTTATCTTGCTAGCATGGCTCGACTTCACAAAGTTCAGAAACACCTACCTGATAAAGTTCATTGAAATGGCGTCACGTTTATGGCTGCATGCTTTCCTTTCCCTTTTTTGTTAAGCGCAGAGAGAAGTGAATTACGACACTAATATTAATTCAATATTGAACTAAACTAAACGAACAAGCGCTGGTTTTAGGGAATATATACTGTGTTTTTGTTTTGTCTTCTTCTACACATGTAGCTAAAATGTTAAAGAGCACCGAGACGGGGAGGACTGTGAGGAGAGGACTGAGTTGTAGTTGTCGAGTTTCGATTAGCTCATGACATGGTTGGGTTCTGAACAGGGCCGACGGGTCTCAGAGGTAGTTGACTTCAGTTTGTGAAATCTGGAAAGAAAATAAGAAATCATAATTATATACTTACATTTTGGCATAAGTGAAGCGACGCAACACAAAAAAAAGAAAGAAAGTTACGTTTTTGTACACGCTTCCGGGCTTGTTGTTGTTTCTGTGCGTGGGGAAATTACGATACCTGAAGTGAAGTTGTAGCTTCGCCAAAAAAATCGCATACAGGAAATAAAAAGGAGATCTGACAAGAAATTCCGCATTGAACTACAAACTACAACTCCCATGATGCTCCGTTTGTGGTCGTCAGGCTGGATCATCATGGTTGCTGCGCACACACACACGCGCGCGCACACACAGGGTCACAGACAGGAGTTTTGAACATCAGGAACGAGCGGGAGCGTGTGAAACTTGCTAGCACACGCACACTAAAGCACAAGCACGAGTGTGCACGACTGTTGTTGTTGTTGTTGTTGTAGTACGGTGAACCGGTGACATTTCAGTTGGGTAAGGAAAACCGTACGGAAAGTACACGTTATCCGCACAAATACACAGTAGAGAATGTGAAGTTGGGTTTATCGTACTTTCTAGAAACGAATGGAAAGGCCGTTCAGGCAAGCCATGTTGGAAGCTACACCCGGTTAGCAGCTATAGCTAGCTAGCTAAACGTTGCTAAACAATAACACACTATTGTGGCTGGTGCTAATTAGTACTGCGTACTCGGGGTTTGAATGACAGTCGTCGTCGTCAACAACGTGTATTTGTGCCGTTAAATGTCCATAGGTTCAGGTATTTATTTGATCGGTATTTGAAGCAACATTTGCCCCCGGTTAGCTACCCGTTTTCTATGAAAAACGGCATGTCAGCTGTTTCATAGACACGTTGTCCCCCTGTCAGTCCCAGCCAGGGACTGACATCTTTAGCTAGATGCATAATATAGTAGGTCTATTACACTTACACCGTTGTCCTTGATTTATTCAGAGCTATGATTACGTTTACAGTCAGTTCCCCTCGATGACATTCTTGTGATGATGATACTGGACCGTCTGGACGTATAAGGCAGCCAGCCATAGTGTTGACAAGATTTAATGTAAGTCAAATTTGTTTTTTGTCTAGATGTCCTGACATGGCGACAGATATTGTTGCACAGTTGGCCGACTCTTTGGCCAAGACTGGAGTGGAGGAGAGTCTAGAGTTGAGCTACAAAGGTCAAGGAAGGAAGCTGGACAATGCTGCTTCTGGTGAGTGACATCCATCTCTCCCTGGTATTCTACCAACACACTATTATTTATCGATGCCAGCGAACAGGAAAAATGATAATGTTTGTAGCTAAGATTTGGATGACAGTTTTGGGGGATTTGCATGACAGTTTTTGTTTGACAGTTGAGGCTCATTCATAGTCTGGATTTTCGGAGGTGAGGTGACCACTTCTATATAGACTACGGTATATAGAAGTGTCTATTTGTACGTCTCTAAATGTTTTGATGAATTGAACATGGTGGACCCTCTTGTAAACAAGTGTATAATGCTTAATTGGGTCGTCCACTCACAGTTAACAGTCTTTGTATTGAGTTTGTGCTTGAAATGTACTGTAATTCTGCAAACTGTGTAAATATTTCAATCAATCAAACCACCGCTCCGGTGGTGAGCTGACCACCGGAGCTGAAATAACGTTGAGCGGTGGTGAGTAAAAACAGAGAGAAGGGCTGGAGCGGTGGCCGTGGTTTGCTCTTCACCGCGGCTCGTGACGTCATGTTGTAGTTCGGTGGTCACCTCACCACCGGAGCGGTGGTCACCTCACCTCACCACCGAAAATCCAGACTATGAATAACGCTTTACAGTACTGTCATCTTTAACCCTTTCTACGTTCCGTCTCCTGGCCCTCACCTTCAGTGGAAGAAATAGTGCGGGAGATAAAGGAGTTCCAGGGTTTACAAGCTCTACGGTTGGAGGGAAACACCATCGGCGTGGAGGCAGCACAGGCCATCGCTAAGGCCCTCGAGACCAAGAATGATTTAAAGGTTTGTTCTCTTTCACTCATGGCTGATAAAGCTGTCATGCAGGCAGGGCCCAGACAGTCTAAATCCCTGCATGCTCACATCACACTTTGGGGGTTTAAACCAGGGGTTTTCAACTGATTATGAACCAGGGACCACCACCCTGACTGAGAATTAACCTGGGGACCATTGTTGTGTTGGGAGGGGGGATACCGTCATGGTGTGGGGGAAATAATTAAATTAACCTTCCATATTAAACTCATGTTGCTGTGCATTGTAACTTACTCTATGAGTAAGCAGACACTTGCGGTTGATTATGGTCACATTTCTCTATAATGGTGACTCAACCGGGCAATTCCGGTACGTTTTCCCTTGAGATTCTAACTCACTTTTCTGTGGAAGTTCTTGACATCAGACTTCCCAGTAACTGACGACATCGACATAATTTGTCACCAGATAATTTACTGCATTGTTTCTCAACTTGTGGTCAATACTATAAATTAAAATATGAATCTTAACTTTCCTACATTACTAAATGCGTGGTCAGGGACCACATGCAACACCTTCGTCTGGTCCACGGACCACCTGTTGAAAACCCATGGTTTAAACCATTATCACTTGGGTTTATGTAGATTAGAACATTACTTGGCTTTACACTTTTCAAAAAAGGAAAATTTGCATCTCATCTCTTGTTTTTCAGTATTGCTACTGGAGTGACATGTTCACTGGACGCCTACGCTCTGAGATCCCTGCAGCCTTGGTGAGACACTGCTCCTAATGTGTTCGTACCATTTTGTAACCAAGCCATTTATTGCATGAATTCAGGACAAAGGGTCCTATATTTGTTACCTACATTACCCCTTACATTATGAGACACTTTCATTCATGAGACATGAAAACAGCTAAAATTCATTTTAGGCTTCTTTTCATTATCTTTTCTGCTGAGGTATACCTCATCAATCTTAACCAGTAATGTCTCAAGCCCCTTTTTCCCTTTTGTTGAAACCCTGTGACTCATTTTCTCAGCGATGTTCTCCTTTGTAAATCTCCTACTTTGATTTCCCTGCTGGGTCATGATGTACTATTCCTAAACCTGAGCATTCGCTCTGCATTCATCCAACTGTATAAGTTTCTTTTCCCTTTTTCCCTCCTTTATGATGAAATCCTGTTCTGTTCTTTGACTAATGACTACATAGAAGTGTCTATTTGTACGTCTCTAAATGTTTTGATGAATTGAACATGGTGGACCCTCTTGTAAACAATTGTAATGCTTAATTGGGTCGTCCACTCCACTCACAGTTAACAGTCTTTGTATTGAGTTTGTGCTTGAAATGTACTGTAATTCTGCAAACTGTTAATAAATATTTCAATCAATCAATCAAACATTGGAAAATGTGTGGCCTTCCCTGTCCCTTTCACACCGTTCTGATATGTTATTCTTGTGTCCTATTGTAGAATTCTCTGGGTGATGCCGTGAAGCTGGCCGGCGCCAGGCTCACCGTTCTGGATCTCAGTGACAATGCGTTTGGACCCGACGGCGTGAAGGGCATCGAGAAGCTACTCAAAAGCTCCGCCTGCCACACGCTACAAGAACTGAGGCTCAACAACTGTGGCATGGGCATCGGAGGGGGCAAGGTGAGAGTTGTTCTGTCCCCCTGTACCATGTTGATCTG
Source organism: Protomyctophum bolini (assembly GCF_963924005.1). Taxonomy (NCBI): domain Eukaryota; kingdom Metazoa; phylum Chordata; class Actinopteri; order Myctophiformes; family Myctophidae; genus Protomyctophum; species Protomyctophum bolini. Next base: position 2,976,921 of record NC_137872.1, read on the forward strand.
TTCCTGTATTGTATTGTATTGTATTGTATTGTATTGTATTGTATTGTATTGTATTGTGTTTGTGTATGGGCATAGTGTTGGGTGGTACATATGCACAGTTGCACACATGGCATCAACGCATGGTGTTGTGTGCTGGCACACTACACTTTGTCTTTCTTTTATCTGTATTGTACTGTGTTTTTGTATGGACGTAGTGATGGGTGCCTGTACATATGCACACATGGCATCAACGCATGGTGTTGTGTGCTGGTACACTACACACTACACTCTGTCTTTCTTTTATCTGTATTGTACTGTGTTTTTCTATGGACATAGACTCTGTTGTGTGCTTGCACATTTGCACACATGGCATCAACGCATGGTGTTGTGTCCTGGTACACTACACTCTGTCTTTCTTTTATCATTCATTTTTTAAGAGCCTGCCCTGCAGGGACTACAGATGAAATTTAGCTTTGGCTAACTCTGGCCCATTTAAATTGAGGTGAAACCTGACATGTTGATTAATGAGATTTGTCCCTGTCAAATAAAAAAAGAGACCAACCATTGCCAACCAGCAGGTCTGGTAATCGCTGTGAATTGTGCAGGAAATGGTTCAATAAAGGAGAGATCACACCAATATGATATAACAATGTTTATTCAGAAAGGATTTTTTTGGAGCGGGCAAGATGGCAAAATGTTTATTGCATTTAAGATTGTTTTGGCGATTAGACTCCATGAGCATTTTAGCAGGCATAACATTTGATAGGGAGAGAGAACCCCCCATGGAGTCTAGAGACCCTGATGGTGGTAGAGAGCAGATGCAAGGCCCACTACTTCCCCTTCTGGCTCGAGGAATTTAGCAAAGGTGGAGCGGGGGATGGAGGTGATTTGGTCGCTGGCTGAAACGAGAATGACCGGTTTAGTTAGAGACGAGGCATTTTAAAGAATGAGCCTAATCGCTGGTTTGGCTGCTGCGGAAAGTGCTCGCGCTTGGTTTTTAGTGTGGGAACGGAAATGACGTAGACTATTATGACGCTGAAGGCCGAATGGAATGGTTAGGAATGGATCTTCCTTCCATTAAACCTACGCTAAAAGCTACATTTAGAGGGGTGGTGAATAAAAATGCCTTAGTCACATCTGTGGGCACGGGGAAATCATGGAATGGTTTTAACTAAGATATAAGCCAGGCCAAGTGTCAATGAGAATACAGGGCAAAATAAATCACCATGGCAATTGGCACATTTATTGCCCCACCACAGATATGAGACATTTCTGTTTTGTAAACGCAAGGTTTTACGAACATGCTTGATGTAATTGAGCCCTGTTACACTATCTCTTCACGAGCCCATTAAGAACAGACTTGAATTTGTTTATAACTACGTCTACTATGTAGTAGGCTTATGCAATAGTTTTTATTTATTTATTTTGTGAGGATACAGTTTAGTTTTTTGTCTTTCTATAGGTATTTTCATGTATTCTCCATAGTTCTTGTATAAAACATTCCAGAAACTAATGCAAAAATACTGAACTATGACCCAACCACACCCAAACCCCCCCTCCCCTGCTAGAGTGGACAAAAACGGATATACAAAAACGTACATGCTTTATGTGGGTAGTTTTTAAACGTTTAAAATCAAGGAAATTTGTTTTGCTGTGTCAAAAATGTACTGGACACACCGCAGCTGGGTTGTTCAGTATATTTATTATTAGGATGCACTGCCACGTCCATTGTGTTTTGGAAGGGTGACCAATGACCATGCCATGTTGTGTCTTGTCTTGTCTTGCCTTGTCTTGTCGTACGTTTGTCTTGTTTTTGTTTCAAAACTTGATTCAGGTTATGTGGTTTGTATCGGTGTCGCTTAGCATAGGACTATGCAACTTTTTTTTATTTTATTATTTTATTTTATGCTACCACAATATTTTGTGTATGGTGCTCACAACATTTATTGCGAACGCAGTGATTGCAAACGCAGTGAGCACTTACTATGAGACCTAGCAGATCATGTCTGTCTGTGTGTGTGTCTGTGTGTCTGTCTGTCCCGCTATCCAAATATGGAGTGTGTTGCATCAGCAATCACTCAGCTCCATATATGGGCACAAAAGGGGCCAGGTCCACTCAGCTCCATATATGGGCACAAAAGGGGCCAGGTCCACATACAGTAACAGCAGGACAGACACACAGACAGACATGATCTGCAGGGTCTCAGCTGCGTTCGCTTCCCGCGTTTGCGCGTCTTACTGGTATATGTACATGTTATCTCTTTGATATGTTCAGTATGGGTGTGTCACATATACTGTCATTATTTGATTTGATTTACTGTATACCCTGAATCTCTGCTCTGTGTTGTTGTGTGTGTGTACAGATCTTGGCCGCTGCGCTGACGGAGTGCCATGAGAAGTCCAGTGCCTTGGGCGCCCCGCTCCGCCTGAAGGTGTTCATCGCAGGCAGGAACCGCCTGGAGAACGACGCCGCCACAGCCCTGGCGCAGGCCTTCCAGGTAACAGTTAGAGACACCTAACTGCATTTTGGAGCTTTGTTTTTTTAACACCTTTGAGGGCTTTACATTAATATATCCAATATGCAGAGGCTGCCGAGATTGTTTAACACATTTTGACCTGAGATCAGATTCTAAAAATGACAGTTTTCTGAAAAAGCTATGTTTCTATGTCAGTCGTTCTTCGATTTTTCTAAAAATAGCAGACCTACAAGCTCGTAGCGCGCCACTCGGTGGCGCGCTATGAGCTTGTAGGTCTGCTATCTCTCAATAGCTAAAGCATAGCGTAATGCTAACACCAAAAGGGGTTCCCGCCCCAAAATGGGTTAAATTAATATATCCAATATGCAGAGGCTGCTGAGATTGTTTAATTACCGTTTGGAGCATACGGCGACGTATTTGCGCCTTTTGATCCATAGAAATCCCCCTGAAAATAGTTCCATGGCTTTTTGTCGAACCGATAAATATGCCACCGTCGCGATCCAGCCTAGCAACGGCAGCTGTCAAAAAATGGATTTTAGCGATTGCGCTTTATACCAGGACCTAAAGACGTGTCCTGTCCACATGTCCTGGGCCTCCTACGGGTGTAATTATGAAGACCTGTGGACACGTCTCATAAATAGATTAATTAATCCTGGCGGGGGTGTAATGGGGTAACATCAAGCAGTCCTCTTGAGCCATTCAATATTCATGACTGGCTATTATTGCATGTCATTGACTGTCATCCTCCTGTCTAATCACACTGATACGGTATTTTAGTGAGGGGGAAAAGAATAACCCTGTGTTGTAGTTCTAATTCTAGCTTACTATAAACGTTGTTATAATTGACTTAATTGTGGGCGGCTGTGGCTCAAGAGGTAGAGCAGGTCGTCCAATGATCCATGGGTCGGCGGTTCGAATCCCGGCTCCTCCTCCTGTTTACATGTCGAAGTGTCTTTGGGCAAGACACTGAACCCCAAATTGCTCCTGATGTGCTGGTTGGTGCCTTGCATGGCTTCCGCCGCAATCGGTGTGTCAATGTAATGCACAATCTATGTAAAGCGCCTTGGATAAAGGCGCTATATAAATGCACCGTTTACCATTTACTTCCCAGCTGATGGGCAGCCTGGAGGAGGTTCACATGCCCCAGAACGGCATCAACCACGGCGGCGTGACGGCGTTGGCCAACGCCATGGAGCACAACCCCGGCCTCCGCGTCCTCAACCTGAACGACAACACCTTCACCAAGAGGGGGGCTATCGCCATGGCTCAGGTACGTTAGCACTGTGAAGCAGACTAAAAAAACAGTACAGAGAGTAGTGAGGACAGTGGAGAAAATCATCGGGACATCACTGCCTTCCATCAAGGACATTGCGCACAACCGCTGTCTGTCTAGGGCCAACAACCCCACCCACCCAACCACACCAGGGACTGTTCACTCTGTTGTCCTTCTGGCAGAAGGTATCGAAGCATTGGAAGTAAAACAGCAAGATTTTCCAAGAGCTTTTTCCCCCAAGCCGTCAGACTTTTGAACAAGTGCAATATCCCCTAACCTTTAACCCCCTATATATGCTGCTATAAGGACTCCTGTTGTGCAATAATCTGTCTCTCAGTGAACTAATGGTGCTTTTTAATTTATATTGTTTTTAAGTGGATTTTAGATTTCAATAGTATTTTAGCTCTCTTTTAACTAGCATACTAAAAGCCAGTTAAACGACATTTCGTTCTCTTATGCATTTTATGCATCTGCTGAATTACAATAAAGCTATCTATCTACTGTGGAGACCAGCTTTGTTTAAAGGGACACTTCACCCTTTTTGCAAAAAAATATATGTTAATGACGTTTAGAAGCTTTAGAACACTTTCCTGGGGGTCTTTATGTGTGTAATATGTGGTTTTAGATATTTTAGATTGTAGCAGTGAGCCTGTTGTCTCTGATGTCATGGACACTGGGCTCACTTCCTTCCTGGACTACATGTTGTCTCAGTAAGACAGCTCTCCCCCCTATCCACAAGGAGGAGCAGTGCACCAAAGAATTATGGGAACTGTAGTCCAGGAAGGTAGTGAGACCAGTGTCCATGACATCAGAGACAACAGGCTCACTGCTACAATCTAAAATATCTAAAACCACATATTACACACATAAATACCCCCAGGAAAGTGATCTAAAGCTTCTAAACGTCATTAACATATATTTTTTTGCAAAAAGGGTGAAGTGTCCCTTTAACAGATGTAACGAAAAACATGAGCAATGTGAACAACTGAACATCATCCCATTTTATTTGTGAATCAATTGGTTGATCTCCAAAGCTGGAGATCAACCAACGTATTCACAAATACAATGGGGAATACCATAACTTTCTTTCAATTTTGTTTTTAAAACTTTTATGAATGCAAACCTTTTAACGCTACACCAATCTGTATCCCTCTTCTTAGGCCCTGAAACATTTACGCAATGTGCAGGTGATAAACTTTGGAGACTGCCTGGTGCGGTCTGAAGGAGCCATGGCTATCGCAGAGACGCTATCAGAAGGACTACCGAGTCTAAAGGTAAAAGACCAACTCTCAAGTTCATGATTATAATACTAGACAATCCGACAATATTCATCCTCCCTTCAGCTGTACCACTCTTAGCCAGTTCTCCATACAAGTCAGAGGTTCTTTACTCTGGAAATCACACATACTTATTGCCAACTCCTCATCTTCACTCTGTAACTTTAAACATAGATTGAGGGCCAGCCTCTTGAAGCAACCCTCTCCACTTGATTCTAACGTAATGTAGCCTTATTGTGCATACTCAGACATACTCGGACTCAGACACACACACACACACACACACACACACACACACACACACACACACACACAAGTGTAAATAATGTATTTGTTGTTACTTTGTCTTACTATTTGTATATTACTATTTGTATATTATCTTTGGTGAGAACGGAGAACCACATATAAGCCCTCCCTGGGTTTCTTCTCACCTGCACACACTTCTCTTTTATTGATGTTACCTTTTTTGTACTGTTTTTATTGTGCGAATAAACTAAACTAAACTAACTAAATTATAATACACAGACTTGAAATTGACGATAAACTGATATTGCACTGATCTCATCTGTACGGTGACATTGATTTGATAGATCTTTACTTGAGGTTGTTAAGTGTTGTGGTGGTGTGTGTAAGCTATACAAATATATTTAAATATATATTAAATAATATCTGGGTAGTTAAAATGTCAAATTAAAAAGGAAGAAGGATACAAGGACTTTTTTAGATACCTCCAAATACGAGAGTACTTCATGGGGGAGGTGAAAGCATCCGAGCCGGTGGCCTCAAACGATCTCATACAGGTTTTTATTCAGGCATATAAACATGAGTCCAAAAGAGTAGTGTCCAGTATATATAATGCCCTGTTTTCAGCTAGGTCTAACTCCACAGAGTACATTAAAACTAATTGGGAAAAAGAGTTGGAGATTACCATCACATCAGAAGAATGGGCAAACATGAGCGAAACACAAATTACATCCACCAACTCAAGAATGTGGAGAGAATTCTGTTGGAAGAACTTAACGAGATTTTTTATTACTCCCAAAATTAAAGCAAGACAACTGAAAACAGAACAGCCTTGCTGGAGACAATGTGGCCACAAGGAAGCGGGCCACGCTCATATCTTCTGGTCTTGTCCTAAAATTCAGAAATACTGGCAGGATATTCACTCCACTTTGGAGACCATTCTGTGTTTTGAGATACCTCTGTCTGTTTCTTTTCTACTGTTGGGAAATATCCCTGAAGAGTTTCTAACACATGATAAATATTTAATCAAGATCCTCTTAGCATCAAGTAAAAAAGCAATCACACGACGCTGGTACCAACAGGACCCACCAACGAAAGATCAATGGATGGACATTATTGAGGAACTGTATTCTATGGAAAAACTAACATTCATACTGAGACTACAAGAGGATAAATTCTATAAAAAATGGGAAAAGTGGAATCTCTTCTCTCAGCCTAGTGATATTGCAATAGAATTTCATTGAATGTTTATTGTAATATGAAAAATGCAGCCTTTTTTCCTTTTACTTTTTGTCCTTTTTCTTTTCTGTATTGTCTTGTTAGTTGTTTTTTTTTGTTTGTGTCTGTTCTAACTCCAATAAAAATTAAGTGAAAAAAAAAAAAAAAAGGAAGAAGGATGCAGGAAAATTGAGGAGAGGTCGTCTAACCCTTTTTTCTTCCTGCTAATACATGTTGTAATCTGTGGGATAGGAGCTGAACCTGTCCTTTGGGGAGATCACAGAGGAAGCTGCTCTGGCAGTAGCGCATGCAGTGAAGGGCCACGCCCAGCTGGAGAAGCTAGACCTGAATGGTATTCATGCAAAACACATCACTCTGTTTCTACTATGTCTAGTTCTATATAGAAAAAGTAGATAAACAGGCTTTATATGCCCATTTTTATGAATATGTTTTATATTTTGTATTACTTGTGTTAGCATGCTTTTTCCCATGGAATCCGGCATACCACAGTGTTATTGTATAGAGAGAGATAATGTAATATCTAATATCTTCATAGCCTTTTTAGTGTTTTTATTTTCATATTTTGCCTCCCATTTCTTTAGGTAACGCCCTCGGTGAGGAAGGCTGTGATGCCCTGAGAGAAATCATGGACAGTATGAACATGGGAGACTTGTTAGGATCCCTGAGGTATGCAGTGTTTGGTTACATAGAATTTAACGAATTCTCCACAAACTACTTAATAATGTCGGTAGATCAGTTGAGTCAGACGTCGCAGTAGAAAACCCTTTTGTGTAGTTGTATGGGTGTTGAAAAGTAGCTGTTTACTTTTCACGATGAGTAAACACCGCAGTGATTGCACAGTCCTGGCGCTGTTGGGAGATGACCCAGGTCATGGCACTTGGAAATCGGAAAGGTTCCCGGTTTTAATCTACCTCCTGTTTTGATGCTTGATGCTCTCGCCATCCCATTTCTGCAGGCGTGAATCTTTTCTACGTCCGACAGCTTTTACAATTATATTGTATAACAGATGCTAGGAGACCATGAATGCACATAGTATTAAATCACTGCCAGTGTAATCATGACTTAAACTCATTGTTCATTTTCTGCAGTGATGATGAGGGTGAACCGGAAGATGATGAGGAAGGTGATGAAGATGATGAAGATGAGGATGAGGATGTAGAGGACGAGGAGGAGGAGGAAGAGGAAGAAGAGGACGAGGAGGAGGAGGAGGGAAGTGGTGTTAACCAGGTAAACAAAGATGAAATACTTTAATATTTCAGCTATTCAAAAATACCCGATCTACACGCTTACAGCACAACACATTGCAAGCTTGTAGATTAACTATTTTTGAAAACTTGAAAAATGTGTAATAATTCTGACGATTTTCAACAGCCAAATCTTGTTCCTGGCACAGAAATCCTTTCAAGGGGGTGGTCTGATCAGGCCTATGCAGCACATGCCCCTAAAATAAAAGGACATTACTATAAAAATCATTGTATATATTATCTGTTAAATAAGTCATCATTCTCTCTGTCTTGAGTTGACGTGTTATTTTAGTGCTCTAGTTTTGATGATGACGTTTTGCTCCTGTCTCTCCGCGGTCAGATGGCCACGCCTCCCTCGGCCCCGCGACCTCCTGATGTCTCGTCCTTCCTCAGTTTCCCTTCCCCCGACAAGCTTCTCAAACTGGGAGACAAGAGAGCACTGCTCATTGAACAACATGTAAATAGATACACACACACACACACACACACATAATTCAATTCAAAGGGCTTTATTTGCATGAGAAAACATACGTTTACATTGCCAAAGCAGAAAGAACAATACAGCGATACAGCAAATACAAAAATGATGTACATTTGAAAGTCAGAATCTTCAATAGATCAATTTCTATGTACCAAGATCACTCGATGCAGGTATAGTGCAGGAATATACACAATGATTAGTCTTTAGGGTGGTTGTGTTCCATTTGATATCCTTCTCCTATCACAGCAACTCACAAATCTTGCTGCTGTGTTTGCACATTGTTGTACTTCGCCCAGCAGATATGGGAGTTTTTTGTCATTGGTCATGTTTTAAAAATCTCCGTGTGTGGTTGTAATCTGTGGGAAGTAATCTGCCGTAATAAATAATACATAAGACATTATTTTATGAAAATAGATGCTTTGTTATACTGTGTCTACGTACAGTATTAGCAAATGTTTAGGAAAGTGCTTTGCTGGAGACTTGAACTCTTCAGGCCTTTAGTCATCAATACATCCCTTCCTGCATGTTCAGGTGGATGTGTCCAACGACATGAAGACAGCCGAGGCCTTCCTCAAAATCTCCTCTGTGTACAAAGACGATGATGAGGATGTTAAGAGCGCTGTGTTGGACAGTATTGGTAAGTGTAGTACTGTACTATTACCTTACCGTAGATATGTTTACTGTACAACACACAAAGGCATGGAGGAAAGTCACTACTTACGACAAATTGCTTTGACCTAGCAACCTGTTCTTTTGTTTTAAAATAAATTTACTTTATTACCTTCAGCATTTCCAAGGTTTTGTGATGAATTTCCACCGTTTGACCTTTAATAAAATGTTGTTTTCCGCACAGATGCAGTTCTGAAGAAAGCATTTGCCAATCCGTCCTTCCAAGGTTACAACTTTGTATCATCTTTGTTAGTGCTCCTCGGACTTATCAAGGTATGCTCAACACATTTAGGTCTGAGATCAGATTAAAAAAATGCCTGTTTGAAAATGACAGTTTTCTGAAAAAGCTATGTTTCCATGTCAGTCGTTCTTTGATTTTTCCATAATGGCATATTCATGGCGTGCCATTAATGACAGTAAAGCACACCCTCTCATGTAAATATTGCTTAAATCAATTATTGTGAAAACATGTCAGTCATGCCATTAATAGTGTGGGTTCATGACTCTCACTGTTACTTACTCTAGTCTTTATTTAGCCTCACTTCACTTCTTCCTGCTGTTTTTATAAATACATTTGACCCTCTTCCTTACTATTCAACCTTTTCCTCTTAGTCTATTCACCTTTTTCCCTTGCTTTCCTTTCCATTCCATTCCTGTCTCCAACTCAACCATTTTCTAACCTCTCACTTCTCTTCATTTCTCCTTTTCTCCGTCCTAACTAACGCCTTCATTTATGTTTAAATTTAAAAAAATGCATACAAGACATTCCGTCTTCTTTTCACAATTTCTTCCGTGTTACTTCTGACATTCACTCCTACCCCACAAGGCAAAGAGATCATTTTGAATTACCCTATTGTCGCACGTCCAAACATCAATCTTTCATCACATTTAGAGGCCCTCATCTATGGAATTCACTAGATGCTTCACTTAAATCCTCAGTATCCTTGCCAATATTCAAAAAACATCTAAAGAAATATCTTATTTCTTCCTTCCTGTAGATTACATGTTTTACTTTGATGCGTTATATTTTCTTTTGTGTGTTTGTTGTTTATTTCCCTTTTTTGTGCAGTAGACTTTTGTACTGTTTTTAATCCGTTTAAACCAATGACCTCTTCCATACAGGAAAGGATTCCAAATAAGCCAGCTGGCTTCTTCCTTTCCTTGCATTGTATTTTTGTTCTTTGATATGTTATTGTCTATTTTTTGTACTACATGCTAAATAAATAAACCTAAACCATCCTCTGCCCTGACTAGAGCGAGGACAAGGTGAAACCGGTGCGTGTGGTTCCTGGTCACCTCCAGGCTCTGGAGCACGTTGTGAGACAGGACTACTTCCCCAAGGAGAACGTGGCGGTTCTGGAGGCCTTCATGTCCCGGTAAGGACGTGGCTGAGTGAGACACCAGGCGGCTCCTCCCAGGTACCACTTCAGATTAAAACCACCTTCTTGGACAATGAACTGAAATTATTACGTTCACTTAACTCAAAAACCAACAACGTGGAAAAAGAGGCACTCCAAAATAAAACATGCTAAACATCTTTTATTTTTGGAGTGCCGTTTTCTTTTTCTTTTTCTTTTTTTAAAGGACCACTTCACCACTTTTCAACCTATCTTCATATAATAGGTCCTCCCTAATAATCATGATAAAATGGCACAATTATTTTCTACTCAGTCTGTGTCTCATAGGAGGGCTGTTTAGAAACCGTCTTCCAGTGACATCATCGTTAGGCAGATTATTTTTTAAACAAGATTTTTTTACAAAAATACGGTGGCTTCCATTTTCGCATTGCAACTTTTCAGGACTAGAAAGCCTGCAGTTTCTATTAGCTTGGATTCCCCATCGATGATGTCACTGGAAGACGGTTTCTAAACTGCCCACAGCTCTCCTATGAGACACAGACTGAGTAGAAACAAATTGCGCCATTTTTTTTCATGATTATTAGTGAGGAACTATTATATGAAGATAGGTTGAAAAGTGGTGAAGTGGTCCTGAGCACCCACTGCTTTAACCAAGGTGCAGTTTCCAGAGGAAGCGCACCTGCTTTTCTTTCTTTACCATTATTACAACATTCACTGTTGCTAATGCAGTGGTGGTTGGTTGAAAGGTGTACCAGGGAATGGGTCTATCCTCTTATTCTCTTCTTTCTTTTCTTTAACTGTCTGGTATCAGTGGTCATGTCAGTAATGACATTGGTGTTTATATATTATCACCGGTGTCATTTCTCACTTCACTTGCCGTTGTTCTGTCCCCTGTACCATGTTGATCTGTTCCTGTATTGTATTGTGTTTTTGTATGGACGTAGTGTTGGGTGCCTGCACATATGCACACATGGCATCAACGCATGGTGTTGTGTGCAGGCACATTACACTCTGTCTTTCTTTTATCATTCATTTTTTAAGAGCCTGCCCTGCAGGGACTACAGATGAAATTTAGCTTTGGCTAACTCTGGCCCATTTACATTGATGTGAAAACTGACATGACTGATTAATGAGCTTTGTCCCTGTCAAATAAATAAATAAATAGTGTTTAACTGTCCATAATGTGTCGTGTAATATCCAGAGACAGCAAGGCCCTGGAGTCATCTGGCAATTCCCGAAGCAGCCTCCAGTCCACACTGCGGGGAATCATCATGCCTTGAGAGAGCTGAGAAAACCACCAGAGGACTCGCTAAATGAATGAGTTCACACTGAACATTAACAACCCGCTGAGAGTTTACATATACTGTACCTACGGACCTAACGAAAAGTCCCATTGCCTGTATTCACACGGAGGCCGTCATGCCCAGTTTGATGTAAGAAGAGGAATATGGTTAATGAGACAACTTGAAGCACACACACGGAGCACAGCCAACACTCAAAGGGATGGAGCACAATCAGCCAGCGTCAAACTGCCCCCTTCCTTCCTGCAGAACTATCGAGCAGAATATGGACTTTTCAATTTGCCACGATGTAAATGTGGCTTTAGTGGACTGTACCACACTACTCAAAAGGACATTGAGTTAAGATTTTCCTTTGTACGGTAGGTCTACTGAATATAGGAGAAAATGACTACCCTCTCAATCACTTTATTTATTGCTTATTATAGTTAGAATTCGTACTTTTCGGATTAATGACCATCAGCTGTTCTTTTATTTCATATTCACCACGTTTACCTCTATTGTTCTATTGTTGTGTTGAAGTGCTTTTGAAATTTAATGGGAGGGAAAAAAAGAAAAAATACAAACAAATAAATACAAAGTGTTATATCTATATGAGCGTTTTACTTTTTTTTTTTTATGTGATAGTTTTGATTGATTGAAGTATTTATTAACGGTTTGCAGAATTACAGTATACATTTCAAGTACAACTCTTATACAAAAACTGTCATCTGTGAGTGGACGACACCATAAAGCATTACACTTGTTTACAAGAGGGTCCACCCATTTTCAATTCATCATAACATTTAGAGACGTACAAATATACACTTCTATATTGCCAAAAACAGGAAATCATCAGAGGAGGTAAAAAGGGGAGATAAAAATACTATTCTCTCTCGCGCTCTCATATATATCTGTGTGTATGTACAGTGTGTGTGTGTGTGTGTGTGTGTGTGTGTGTGTGTGCTTGAATAAAGGCTGGTTCCATTCAACTGATATCCTGCAACTGCCAGGCATTCGATCCAGTGACAGCGGTGGCCGAACGGTTTGCGGAGCGGTCTTGATACCGGAAGGTCGCCAGTTCGAATCCCCGGACCGGCACGTTAAAATTACCACCGCTGAAGTGCCCTTGAGCAAGGCACTGAACCCCTACCATGAAATGTTCTATGAGCAGGGCCTGGCTGTAAACAAGTTATTGAGCTTAGTCCACTTCCCTCGGTAAACAAATAACTTTGCTTTGCTTTGACACTTATGCTTTGAATATTTGAGACAACACAAGTTTTGTGTTTTATCAACCAATGTTCTGGGTCGCAAATTCGTCACAGTGCAACACTTAGTTCAGCTTGGAACCAGTGTGTGCCGTTTTCTCTAGTGCTGTTTTGACAATATGAGGCACTTGATCATCTTGCTGAGAGAATGAGATTAAAGCCCATCATCGCTACAAAATAGAAGTGAGATGCCATGAAGTTTCTGAAGTTGTTGTCCAACAATCTTTGAGCAAATGTTCAGTTGTTGCAGCAGTTGTGACTTTAGGGCTGCACAGACAAACATCCATACCAGGTGGTATACTACAGTATACTGAAGAACATAATTGCCACAAACGTTCTCAGTTTAGCAGAAATTGTGTTGCCATGGTGTTAATTTGACGCGAGGAGACGAGGGACTAGGGGTCACGTCGGAAAGAATTTGCCAAAGCTATGTGTGGCCTTCGGGCTGCTGAGATATGCCAAGTCGAACCTGTGCGTGAAGACGACGAAGTGGTTGAACATCGCCCATTCTCTCTTGTTATGTTGACGAGTGGTGGAGTCCACACTGCATCTTCTTAACGGCCTCCTCTTGTCCTGTAAACATTTTTATTTCACGCAGTTCTATAATTGCACAGCAGCGGATAAGACCGTGAGATTCTTCAATATGGTGAGTGATGCATATGGTTTACTTTGATGGTAGTATTTTTTTGCAAACTAATTTCATGAAATAGTTTCAGAAGTTTTTTTTAAACATATTTCAAAGCACGTTAATTTTAAGTTTTGAAAGGTGAATTTCAATATGGGAATGAAATGAAACGATAGCCTATACCAAATACAGGCTTATAATATAGGCTATAACATTCACTTCACATTCACAGCTTTGATCTAAAATAACTTTCTCTAGTTATTTTTTAAGGGCTTTAAACTCTTTGTTTTTCCTGGACGTCACAGATGCGTTTCTTCACGGCGGTGTCATGGATGCTCCTGGCGCTCGGCGTGTCGGTGGAAGCAGGAAAGTGTCCTCGGGCGTGTATCTGTGACGACTCCAAACTCACCGTCGCCTGTATCGGCAAGAACCTGACCCAGGTTCCACCAACCATAGATGAGGTAAGGATAAATAATATTGTTTTTCTTTTTTCTGCTTGTGTTTTTGTTATTCTCTCTTTTTCCTGTTTTATTTGAATTTACATTTTTTCACATGGTCCCTTTATGATGTGTCTTAACGTACGTGTAAAGCCCTTTGACTTGCCTTATCAAACGCGTGGAAATAAATTAGACTTGCCTTGCCTTTATATTCAGAATCACTTTATTTGTCATTTTCCTACTTGCATACAAAAGAACATGAAATATCGTTTCCCCTCAGTTATTGGCAGTGCAACATGCCGGAAGGAAGGCAGCATTCAGGAGAATTGCTTTTTTCCCGAAGTCTCCTGAACTTGAACACAGTATTTTTGCGTTCAAAATGGGTTCCCGTTCAGAATGGGTTAAGACATTTAGACCTGAGATCAGATTCTATAAAAAAAAAAAAAAGTCTTCTACATCCCGACAGTTCTCTCTCTCTCTCTCTCTCTCTCTCTCTCTCTTATTAGCAGGCAACATTGCAACACTATCTCTCTCTCTGTTTCTGGCGCCCCCTAATGGTACCCTATAGTCATATACTGGTGCTCATGACCACATGGGTGGGTACATACATACATACATACATACTTGACCACATGGGTACATAGGTGTACAAGGACATTGCTGGTTGTAGGAGTGGTTGCACCACTCAAAAATAGCAGACCTACAAGCTCGTAGCGCGCCACTCGGTGGCGCGCTATGAGCTTGTAGATCTGCTATTTTTCTCTCTCTCTCTTATTAGCAGGCAACATTGCAACACTATCTCTCTCTCTGTTTCTGGCGCCCCCTAATGGTACCCTATAGTCATATACTAGCAGACCTACAAGCTCGAGCTACGAGCTTGTAGGTCTGCTATTTTTCGATAGCTAAAGCATATACTAATACTTATATACCGATATCTCATATAATACTAATACTTATATACCTTATATATCTCATTTGGCTGACCCGTTGAAACACTTAAAACCCCATTTATCAGTGACATTATTTTTATTCAAAGTTTTACTGCACTCTCAATCATCATGCACACCCATTCTGTTGTGTTCTTTTAAATATGTGTTATACATTAATGATTAAAAATGCACATTTTGGGTCATTCTTGCCCTGATGAAGACCAGTTTAATGGTCGAAAACAAGGCTTTCCTCCTCTTTGAAAGTACCATGAAAGATGCCCCACCCCCACCCCACGGTGTCTGATATATAATGTACAAATACATTTCACGTTGTTTTTTAATTGAATTAATACCTTGAATCATTGTGATACCAACGACGGAGACACTCTGAAATGACGGCACCAGAAAACACATGGATTATTATTCATGTCATGCTCTTTTATTGTGGAGACTCGGCACAAGTCAGTGAGAGTTGAATCACACGTTCCACTCAACGAGGACATGTTTATTCACGACGTACACACACAGAAGGCCATGCATAATAACATGGGTAGTCGTGCCATAGAAGTGCACCGTATGTGAGCACACATTGTTCACTCGTACCACCGCTTGGCTGATAACGACGCCACTTGGTGTAGTTCACATCGGAGCCATCAGTCCACATCCATCCACCCTCGAAGAAGAAGTCATGCAGTCCAATCCAGGTGGGATCATGCGTTGGGTCACTGTGCTCGATCAGCGTACGGACAAAGGTGTTCTCCGCCTCGCTGTGGATGGACGCCAGCTGGGCATCTTGAGACTGGCAGTTTTTCTCTGCGTCGTTCCAGGTCAGCTGTGTCTGTACGTAAGAGAAGCAGCGACCGTTGAAGCTGAACCAGAACATGGGACAGCTCCCACGCTCCAGCTCAGCAGAGGGACTGGCGTGCACAGGGCCTATGCACACACACAGACACACACACACACACACACACACACACACACACACACACACACACACACACAGGGAGAGAGAGAGAAATAGAGGTGCCAAATGAGAGTGATGCCATAGAAGAACTATTTATGGTTCCAGAAATAAAACGGTTGAGAATAAAAGTATTTAAAGCAAGAGTCAAAACTGGGGTCCTTAAAACCATATTATTATGGAAGCACATGAAACAATACAATAACAATTAATATATTACCTAGCGCCATGAGGCCCAGGAAGCACAGGAGTTGAGGTCTCAGCATTATGTCAGCCTGAGAGGTGGTCTCTGTGTCCGTGGAGATTGGGGGTCGGGGTCTTCTAGAAGGGTGTGTGTCCGTGGAGATCGGGTCGGGGTCTCCTTGAAGGATGGTGTGTTTTGCTGTCTGGGTCTGACTTTTTATGTGCTCCAAACGAGGGTGTTTTCACCGCTGGCATCATTTGATTGGCCGTGACACATTAGCAGCTGTGTAGTTCACACACAGGCAGTGCCATGATGTGTCAGGAGAAAACCTCATATGTTCAAAACTGTTGCTTTTCACCATTAAGTTTATTAATTCAGCAAAAAATAGCAGATCTGCAATGCGACGCGGTTTGAGCTTATATATATATATATGCTTTTCTTTTGCTACTCATGTGACCGATGTAGTATGATTGTGTGTTAATTTATGGGAGAATTATGAAAAATAATTATGGAGATATGAGGATTCTGACCAACAGCAACGGGCAGAATCCTCGTTTGACCCACCTTTACACACACACACGCTTCGTATTTGGCCTGCAGCCCCCCCCCCCCCCCCCCAACACACACACACACACACACACACACACACACGAGAGAGAGAGAGGTAGGGGGGTGATATGATGCAATACATTCTTCAACTGGAGTTTACTGTATTCAAACATAATGCTAACACCAAAAGGGGTTTCCACCTAAAATGGGTTAAAGTGAGCCAGTGACTGAACTGAAGCCCTGGCTTTCATCTAAAAAAAAGTTGGAAATGCTTTTATTTGTATTTCTCTCTTGTCTTAACCTGTTGGTAGATTTATTGTAGAGTGATTGTGTGTATTGACTGATTTGACTTTGAGCAACAAATTATGTTTTATGTTTTTCATATTTTGTGTTCCAGGTATGTTCACTATCTGTAACATGACTTAAATTATGTTATTTTTCTTCTTTTGTCTTCCAGGTATGGCCACCATCTGTAACATGACTTAAATTATGTTATTTTTCTTCTTTTGTCTTCCAGGTATGGCCACCATCTGTAACATGACTTAAATTATGTTATTTTTCTTCTTTTGTCTTCCAGGTATGGCCACCATCTGTAACATTTCACCGCTGGCATCATTTGATTGGCCGTGACACATTAGCAGCTGTGTAGTTCACACACAGGCAGTGCCATGATGTGTCAGGAGAAAACCTCATATGTTCAAAACTGTTGCTTTTCACCATTAAGTTTCACACTTGTTATTGTTTAACTGTTTTTTCATGTTTATCACATTTATATGTATTTTTTATTATGTATTGTATGTGGAACATTTACATTGCCTGTCATTTTTTTTCATTTTATATAACTGAACTACTCATTATCATTGTCGATAATATTCTGATGTTGTCATACAAAAAATGCTTAATAAAAACAGTATTTAAAATAAAATAAAACGTTCCCTCTCACAGGCTTTCAGCCCCTGCCCCTCTCTAACGCTCTCTGCACGTCCCTCTGCGTCTGTCTTCTAGATCACAATAAAAGTCGACCTGAGGAACAACGACCTGCAGGTGCTGCCCAGGGGGGCCTTCCTCCACACGCCGTACCTCACGCACCTCAACCTGCAGCGCAGTAACGTCATGAAGGTGAAGGAGGGAGCGTTCAGGAACCTGGGACGTCTGGTCTCTCTCAACCTGGCCAACAACCACATAGAGATCCTGTTTCAGGTCAGACACATCCAGAGACATCATCGTTCAGGCCTTTTGTTTACTTTGGAAATGAACTTCGATAATACGGTATATAAACAGATCTGCTAATCTGCTAAAGGCCTAAATTATTATGAATTAGGGGTGTCCACACCTTTATACTGCATCACCTCACCCTGTAATGTCTATGTCCTCACCCCAACAGGAGGCCTTCGACGGCCTGTCCTCCCTAAAGGAGCTTCATTTGGACCATAACCGTATAGAGGAGATCCAGCCCGGGGCCTTCACCCAACTGGGCTTCCTCAACATGCTGGATCTGTTTCACAACCAGCTGGTTTATATCCCCAACATGGCCTTCCAGGTACACACACACACACACACACACACACACACACACACACACACACACACACACACACACACCACTCTAACAATGTACAAACATATACACACAGTTCATAATAATAATAATAAACCAGACCGAATCAGCCGTTAGTCTGGCTTATTAGCCAGGCTACGGAGGGGCACCCCGCACGCAGCCATCACCGAGGCGCAGCCAGCACCGGGAGAGAGAGAGCCACACACGGCCAACAGGGAAGCGAAAACAAAACCTGCCGGGCCAGGTGCAGCGAACCAGTGCCGACTGCTTGTGGAGCAGCTTAGCATAGAGCCAAAGGAATCCATTTTGATGTTGATTATTAACCATCCATCTCTGAATAACAACAAACTAAAACAGAGTTTTACCAGAGCGGTTGTCACGGTTGTCACTTCAAGGTTCAAGGTTTCTTTATTTTGTCTCCCAAGGGAGGAATTTGTCTTGGACCCCAAGGACCCGCCCTGCAGCATACAGATACAATACAATACAATACAATACAAACAATACACAATACAAGACAACAAAGGCCCACAGTGACCCGTACAACATTAAAAAACCACACACCAACATACCTAGTGCAGAAGAGGAATTAACACTCATGCAATGTCTCGAATAATTATTCTTAACACAAACTCAAGAAAGAGATGCATATATTGCATATGCACCACGTTTATTATCCGTTATGCTTGACCCTATATGTTACTTCCAGGGCCTGCAGAACATAAAGTGGCTTCGTCTATATGTTACTTCCAGGGCCTGCAGAACATAAAGTGGCTTCGTCTCAGCCATAACTCCATCAACAACCTGGCCATGGAGGCCTTCGCTGGGCTGTTCACCCTGAAACGCCTCAGCCTGGAACACAACGAGCTGCAGTTCTTCCCCACTGAGAGCATGAGCAGGTACAGGAAAAAGCACTCAAATGTTTTACCTAAGTAGTATCCACTATCCAATGTTGTTTTTGGCAGCAAATTTCTATTTTAGTTTAGTCATAGTCTTTGGACTGAAACTTCATTTCGTTTTAGTCACATTTTAGTCACCTGGAATGTCTTAGTGTTGTATGTAAATGTCATAAGATTTAGTTGACTAAAATGTATTTTGGCGGGTCTTGAATCTTGATGCCATCGTAATGAGTGTTTTTACACTTGCTGAAAATAGCCGATCTACAAGGTTGCAAAGTGCTTCACAAAGAATAAAAACAACTGCAGTGCAAACCATACACAAAAGTTAACATTTTACAATAATAAAATCAGCTATTTTCAGCATGCAACCAAGTGTAAAATGACTGGATCTCTTGTCCACTAGTCCCTTCCTAACATTTTAGTCTAGTTTTTATTTGTCGACGAAATTGTCAGTATATTTAGTCTTAGTTTTAGTCATCGTAGCTTAAGTTTTCATTTAGTTTTTCATTTGTTTTTGTCAGTGAAAATAGGTAGTCGACGAACATTTTTCGTCATTGCAGGGTGATATGAAGCAAGGATAACCATTGCAGGGTGATATGAAGCAAGGATAACCATTGCAGGGTGATATGAAGCAAGGATAACCATTGCAGGGTGATATGAAGCAAGGATAACCATTGCAGGGTGATATGAAGCAAGGATAACCATTGCAGGGTGATATGAAGCAAGGATAACCATTGCAGGGTGATATGAAGCAAGGATAACCATTGCAGGAAGGCATGGACAGAAATGACACGTGGTGTCGGACAGTGTTGTTTTCGTCTACTAAAACTAAGACGAGTGCTTTATCGTTTGTTTCTGTGCGTTTGTTAAAGACTTCAGGTCACACGTCTGGACATGAGCTACAACCCCATGAGCTACCTAGGGGAGGGGTCTGTCTCCATGCCAAAGCTCACACACCTCTACCTGGACAACATGTCCCTCCAGGACCTCTCAGAATCTGCCCTGTTCGAGGCTCCTCTTCTCTCCCATCTGGACCTCAGCCACAACCAGTTACGTTACCTGGAGCCGCTCTCGGGCCCCAAGGAACTGGCTCGACTCAACCTCACTGGTAATATATGTTTGGTGTATATATGGTATGTATATATGTATGGTATATACATGGTCGTGCTTTATTGCACATACAGTACATTGCACATTCTATAAATGTGTTAACCCATTTAGACCTGAGGACGATTCTACAAATGCTTTCTAAATCCTGACAGTTTTCTGAAAAACCCATGTTGTCATTCTCAAACTATTTAATTTCAAGGATCCACAAGATTATGTAATTGGCTGCCGACCCACATTTGAAAATATGTTGTTCCAGGGACCTCCCCAGAAGCAAAGATTTGAGTTAAAAATGTTGGCTCTGAAAGAATATGTATTCAAAGATTTTATTATACAGTGGTATAATATACCAACATATTATCCAATGTATTGTAGCATTTTCTGAAATTGTGTCTATCTATTCTAAAGTATGAGTAGTAATAAGTAAGCTTTTTTCTAAATTAACTTTTATTTCTGTATAAGAAAAATACATCTGGCACAGTATACGTGATATCAACTACCTGTATTCTTCTTGATGTTTTCCAAAGGCAATCCCATCTATTGTAACTGCTTCATGAGGCCCTTGAAGCTGTGGGCCCGACGCAGCCGTGTGAAGCTGCTGGGGGCCTGCTCGGGGCCCGCTCATCTCTCAGACGAGCCCCTGGAGGCCGTGGGGCCCATGGAGCTGCGCTGCCGCAGCAGAGAGGAGACGCTGAAGGAGGAGTTTGACGAGCAAGAGGACAAGAGAGAAAGTGCCGCCAAGCCCACCGTCAAGCCCAAGAAGAAAGTCAAGTGCCCGGGAAACTGTGACTGTGACGTGAGTGGCGTCACTCATTGATTGATTGATTGATTGAAATATTTATTAACAGTTTGCAGAATTACATTACATTTCAAGCACAAACTCAATACAAAGACTGTTAACTGTGAGTGGACGACCCAATTAAGCATTGCACTTGTTTACAACAGGGTCCACCTTGTTCAATTCATCAAAACATTTAGAGACGTACAAATAGACACTTCATTAAAGTCAAAGAACAGAACAGGAATTCATCATAAAGGAGGTGAAAAGGGAAAATAAACATATACAGTGAGGGGAAAGGGGGGTGACTCATCATTAGGCGTAATTACTACTGTTTTGTATGACACCGCTGAAAATGTTTTTAAAAAAGTGACGCAATGCGGTAAAGTAAAGCAAATCAGTGTCTGCTGTTGGTAGTTATACTGATTTTCATCATTTCACACCAGCATTGAGTTCCAGGAGGAGTCAGCCCTCAACAATCTGCTCAAGGGGCATTATTTATTTTTGTATATATCTATTTTTGTTTTGAGGGGCGCTAGCCCCTCCTATATACAGCTTTTGTCCCCACACGTCTCATATTTGCCATTGACAATGGAAGGAGAAATTAGGTCATATGTGTGCCTCAAATATGACATACATTTGTGGCAACACAAACATTAAATGCCGTCGAAAATGAAGGGAAAAGTTACGTCATATGTAGACGAGCAAATCGGCAAACCAATCACATAAATTCAGTTGTTCATGAGATGATGTATGATGATAAGAGCGCCCCTCACTTCACACGGGTGTGATTTTTTTAAATCAATTAAATTCCAAAACAATAATGAATATAGCTGTTGTGACAATGGCTCTGCAGAGGGCTGATGTTACCTTGACAGACAGACAGACAGACAGACAGACAGACATAACAGTAACTTTATATAACATAATGATCTTTCTCAGGTCGACGCCCACCACGCCACATGTGAAGGCCGCGGTCACACCAAAGTCCCACGGGGCTTCCATCGCAAAACGCAGCTCCTCGACCTCCGCAGCAACCACTTCCACCACCTCCCCGGCAACAGCTTCCCCGGCACCGGCCAGGTCGTGTCCCTCCACCTGGAGTTCTGTCAGATCCACGAGGTCGACGCTGGCGCCTTCCGGGGAATGAAAGCTCTGGTCTACTTATATCTGTCGGACAACGACCTCACAGCTCTGGGCCCCAACACGTTCACGGGAGCTCCCGGTCTCCTTTACCTACACATAGAAGGGAACCGGCTGGCCACGTTTCCTGGATCAGGTACAGTTGCCACTCAGGTCAGGTCTGGCTAGACATATAGAATAATAAATATAGAAGCTATATAATGGGCTGTATTTTGCGTGTCTTAAGTACCAGGTCTTATTCCCTAACTTGAGTAAACTAAAGACCTGGAGGCGTGATCAATGCTCTTTGGCCACTCAGAATAGCCAAATGGCATTGATCACGCCTCCAGGTCTTTAGTTTACTCAAGTTAGGGAATAAGACCTGGTACTTAACACACGCAAAATACAGCCCTAGAATATAAACAAACTAGTCTTGTCTGTATTTCTTTCTTCCTGAATTCCTGCCTGTCTTGTCTCGATCTCTTTCTGACCTGTAGCTCTGGTGACCCTGCCTGCGTTACATGTGTTACACCTGGAGAAAAATGCCATCTCCAAACTAGAGCCTGCTGGTTTGCTGTCCTCGACGGGCCCCAACCTCAGAGGGCTCTACCTGACCAACAACACCATAACGGCCATCGCCAACGATGCCCTGGACTCTGCCTACCTGGAAACACTTCACCTTGATTCCAATAAGCTCACCGAAGTGCCCACTAAGGCTCTGTCCAAGGCTTCCAGTCTGGAGGAGTTGAACCTATCGAGGAATCCAATGCCCTGGGTGGGACCACATGCATTCCAACCTATATCCGACAGCTTGAGAAGGCTATACATGGAGGAGATGGGTATAGAGAAGTTAAGTACCCCTAAACTTAACACTGTGCTGCTGTGCACAGTTTCACTAAGTCTGATTCATCCAAAACATTCTGAGAAACATACCTCTGGAGTCTGCTCTCCTCCGACTCGCCTCCTTTCATTGTTTCTTCTTGCTCTATTCACCTCCCTCTCCCTCCTCCGCTCTTCAACTTAAAAACATTCTCTTTTCTATTTCTCCTTTCTTTTTTTTCCTCCATCATTTATTTTTAGCGTTTTATTTACATAGACACAAGGACAACACAGCAGACTTACATACAAGACAGTTACTTACATAAAAACAACAATGAAGAAACAAAGAAAAAAAGAGAAATAAAAGAGAAAAGAAAAAATAATAATAATTTCCAAGTGGTACATGGGTTGTGTAATGCATGTGTGCACGTTAAGGTGGGTTCCGTCCTACACAGAATCAAATGCACTCTTCGATGTGATCCAAAAATATTTCTCCTTTCTATGGACTGGCATAATAATAACAGACTCTCTCACACGACTAGATGTCCAGGGACTCATTGGCAGGGCTGGAGTCTGGCCTGAGGGTTCTGTCTATTCAAGGGAACCAGCTAGGAGACGTTCCTGACCTGAGGCCTTTCACCAGCCTGGAGATGGTCCATCTACAGGACAACCCCCTGCAGTGTGACTGTCCTCTGCTAAGGTCAGTGTTCACCAACTGCTCCGTCCTGACCCGAAGAGGCTTCTACAGGCCAAGCGACATTACCACTGTTCGTCTCCCATAGTCTTTAGTTAGTAGTAAAAATGCACTAGTTAAATTTGATAAAAACTAGAGTTTACTGATTGTATTTTTGTATTTCTAATACAATTGTTTTTATTCTTTTGTCCTTAAAAGCGACTTTGAGTACCTTGAAAAGCGCGATATGATTATGAATCGTATGCATTATTATTATTATTCTCAGTCTATGTTTTCCTGCTATCTACTTTCTTACTGACTTATACTGACACAGGCCACTTGACGTACCAGACATATGTTTGTTTGTTTGTTTGATTGATTGATTGATTGAAATATTTATTAACAGTTTGCAGAATTACAGTACAATTCAAGCACAACTCAATACACTTGGCATTACACAAGGCATTACACTTGTTTACAAGAGGGTCCACCTTGTTCAATTCATCAAAACATTTAGAGACGTACAAATAGACACTTCTATAAAGCCAAAGAACAGAACGGGAATTCGTCATAATTAATTAGTTCTGTCCGGTGGCCCGGTGGGCAGACCAATGAATGGGCCGGTGCGACGGAGTGGGCCGGATATGAGTGCCGCTTATTGGTGGGCCGGTCTGGGTCAAATGTCAGGCCGGGCCACATTTTTGACCCATTCCACCTCTGCTTATACTGACTATATTGACTTAACTTCCTTTCTCTCTTTTTCTCAGATGGATGGAGAATGTAACTCTGGAGGTGACGGCCACCTGCGGTCATCCCCCTGAGCTCAGAGGTCAAAGCATCCGGGATGTCGTCGTCACCAAGGCCTGTCCACTAGACAAGGAGCCAGTGACTGTCATCAAGGCCCCAAAACCCAATAAACCCAAACCCACTCTCGTAAAGATCTCTCCAGGCAAAGCCAAGCCAACCAGGAGGGGGAAGCCTCCCCAAAAAAACAAAGTCAAGAAGCGTAAAGCACCACCACCGCTAACCAAAAACAACAAGGAGAAGAAGACAGTGTAATACAAGTCCACACCCACAACACCAGAGGGAGTGCAACAAACCATGTACAACCCAGATTCGGCACAAACAAGGGACTCAATTATTTTCGCTCCTATGCCACCAAAATGTGGAACGCCCTACCAACAGTCATTAAGACATGTGAATCCCTTGACTCCTTCAAAACCGCTCTCAAAGGGCATCTACGGACGGCTGCAATTCGAAACTGGCCCCCGTAAAATCTGAATCCCCCCCCCACCGCCCCCCCCCCCCTTTTCCCCCTCACTGTATATGTTTCTTTTCCCTTTTTGCTTCCTTTATGATGAATTCCTGTTCTGTTCTTTAACTACATAGAAGTGTCTATTTGTAGTCTCTAAATGTTTTGATGAATTGAACATGGTGGACCCTCTTGTAAACAAGTGTAATGCTTAATTGGGTCGTCCACTCACAGTTAACAGTCGTTGTATTGAGTTTGTGCTTGACATAAATAATAAATATTTCAATCAATACAGAAGTATAATTCTGTATGGGAATTAATTCATATAATCTGTTTCTATAGTTGTAATCTTTTGTGCTTTAATTCAAACGAGCTCAAACTAAATGACTATCAAGTAACAGAATATTTGTATGCCGTGTTGTTGAATTGAATACATCGGACCACAATGAAAATGCTGTTTGAATTTCTGACTAAAGTATTCAATAAATCAAAATACAGTCTGTAATGTCATTTCTTAACAATAGATGGCAGCAGCCAGCAGGTTTATGAAACAGTTTATGGATAGCATACCATGCCATGAACATGTGCGATTTGTTTTTGTGTGATGGTGTTTTCTTAAGTTTGTAACACTCTGCACGCTCTTAAAACGTGACGGTAAATACTCCGGTATAATAAAAAATCTCGATATGGGCATGCCCTTATTTGTACATTAATAAATGATAAAAGGTTTTGTGCGACTGCAGCGGTTCTATGGTGTAATGGTTAGCACTCTGGACTCTGAATCCAGCGATCCGAGTTCAAATCTCGGTAGAACCTGACTTTTTAACTTCTAACAACCAACCAGTGTCAACATCCACATTCATAAATGCACGAATAACACAGAAAAGTGCCAAATCTGAACCACAGAGTTATAAATAACAACAACCCCAAATGTGCCGACCGAAAATGTAATCCCAACATCCCCTTTAAAACACATGGGTAGCGTTTCCGGTCCGTATCGTCACGCTGATTGGTCGACAGCTCTTAAGAGGAGAATATTGCTTTCGTCAAAATGGCAGCAGCAGCGATGGATGTTGATACGCCAAGCGGCGCAAACAGCGGAGCTAGCAAGAAGCGCTTTGAAGTGAAGAAGGTGAAGTTTGTCTGACGTTTTATTTCATTTAATTGGGTTAAAGCGTAAAGCAATGTTTTATGCGCAGAACAGTGTTGGTTCGGGTCTCGATAACCACGCGCGTGCCCAATAAGAACACAATGTAGTGTTCGGCGTGCTAACTTCAACTAGCTTTGTTAGCATGAATGTGCACATCGTCAAGTGCAAGTTCGTTTGAATGAATGCAAAACATATGTATGTCATTTGTTATATATGTTAACATTAACAATGTTATTTCATAAAATCGAGAATTGACCCTTGGTTAAGCTGAATGTTTTACATTAGTTCATATCTCTCTAGTGGCCACGCTGACTTAAGACGATTAATTAATGCGATTATTGTGCTAGCTTAGCCACTTCCTCTTCAATGTGAACGCACCTTGTTTGGCACCTGGCGACATTGTTATATCTGTTCGTTTCGTCTGTGACTTTAGAATATCAACATATCGGTTTATATAATGTACTACTGCTACACAAGACTATACAACCAGTAAATGTAGACTAACTACTATGTATATTAAATAATATCCATTCTATTGTATGTCTTTCCCATGTGAGGTACAGTTCTTGTGCCGCCTGGCAGGGCATTGATTGGCGAATGTGTTTAATAATGTAATGTATTTTTATCTTTATTCTGCTTCTCAAACAGTGGAATGCTGTGGCATTGTGGGCCTGGGACATTGTAGTGGACAACTGTGCCATCTGCCGCAATCACATCATGGATCTCTGTGAGTTCACTTTACTTTCAGTGAAAGTTGATGCTAGGTTTGACAGTGTCATCTTTTGATTGAAAAAACCTACCTTTCAATATTCAGTGAATAGTTTAATATTCAGCACATTTATGTTGTAGGACGACCTCTGGGGGTCTCTGCGTCATGATGTTTGGACTGTGTATTTACATGGAATTTATATTCAAGAAATAATGGTGTTTTCAGACAGTATTTTGAGCCTTGTTTCCTCTTTTCTCCCCTCAGGTATAGAGTGCCAGGCCAACCAAGCCTCGGCCACATCCGAGGAGTGCACTGTTGCCTGGGGCGTCTGCAATGTGAGTGAGATTGATTGATTGCACACACTGTTGAGCGACTATGAGAGATATAGATGTATAAATAAGTCGCTGAGAGGCGATGGGATGGGCCGGGTTGTCAGACGCGCTCCAAACAAAGGGATCTCGCTGGGTCCAAAATAATGCGTTAAATGTGTTTTATTGAAAGTAGGTACATAACTGAAACGGTGCTCAAACATAAAGAAAATAAGTCACAGCGATCCAACTTAGATAAAGTAAATAAATAAAGTAAATAAAGCGGTCAACAAAAGTGCGGCTTCCCACGCACCCCCTCTCTCTCACTGTGTGAAACAGGTGAACTATGGGTGAAGTATTCAACGAAACAGGTCCGCCCCTCTGCCTGTCAATCAACCACATTAATCACCCGTGACAGCCCACTCATTGAACTCATCGCACATCATTTCCAATTCATGGCTCTTACACACACACTTCTTCCTTCCATGATTAGATTTTAGGGTGAAAACAAGATCTCTTGATACATAACGCCGGGGCTCCACCAAACTCGTTCCGTCGCGTGCGTCAAAAAACGAACCGGGGCAATTTTAATGCATTCACGCAGCGCGGGCAGTGGAGCCACCCTTCATTGATTTTAAAAAGGGAACATTCCCTGACGACGGTGACGGAGAGGTGACGCTGAAGTGCCCGGTGGAGCCCCGGTGTAAGTCAGTGCTTATTTTTAGTGGTTCATCTATTAAAATGACCCCTGAAGTGAAAATGTATTGTATTTAATATTTACTTTTTTCACAGCACGCTTTCCACTTCCACTGTATTTCTCGCTGGCTGAAGACCAGACAGGTGTGCCCTCTAGACAACAGGGAATGGGAGTTTCAGAAGTGAGTATTGTTGTTCTAGTGAAATTAAGATGGCTTTATTTATGGAGAAGTGAGCTGTGGTTATCAGGTTTTTAGTCATATAGTCCCCTGTACTATTTATGCAAACCTTATATATGAGAATCATGTCTATTTTAAGAGCACTGTAGAATGCTGTTTATTGTTTAATGTAGTGGGTAGAACATGCTATCACTGCTGGAGTAAATATTAGTCCTCTATTATGTGTTCAGGAGCTCTGTGATTTTTTTTAAATTTGCTTGCCCACAGATGAGAGAATATGATGTATAAACTTTGTACTGACGGTGCATCCTCTTGTACCCTTCCCCCTCTTTTCGTTGTACAGGTATGGACACTAACCTAACTGAAAACACTGGACCACTTCTTGACATTCTTCTCAGTGTCTCAGACTATTTCGTTCCCCCCAGTTTATGGTTATGCCCCCCCCCCTATTGTCATCCCTCACATTTGCAGATGTTTTAAACGCTTTTTCTAAGTTTGGTTTGCTGCAAGTTAAGTATGGTAAAGGAATAAACATCTGATCTACCACAACGTTGTTTAAATGAAGTAATTATTCTATTTCGAGTCTCATGCAGGTGTGGTGGTCCCTTATATCTATGACTCTAAAGCAGTGGCTGTACGTTTTCCAGCAGCTGTTCTAATCTTACCCATGCATTGAATTTAACATTTCCCAGGGCTTGTGAAGCTCCATTGTATTAGCTTTCCATTTATTGACCAACAAACTGACTGCCGAGCTCTACGAGCGAGATGCTGATGTGTACTAACTCATACAGTATGAGATGCTGATGTGTACTAACTCATACAGTATGATTCTGATGTGTACTAACTCAGTATGGGTCGTGCTTGACGGGTGTGCCTCCATCCATGCAGCGTTGCCAGTGTCTTGTACAGAGTAGCCCATGTTCCAACGGAAGCTGTTTTTAGGCAGATGAGTAAATGGACTAATTGCTTTACTAGTGCAGACTGAAATGTAAGGGTCACTAACGCTACTATGGAATTCCCAATAGACTCCTAACTTTTGTTAGATACCCATAACGGCACCTAATGCTTGCAGGTCACTCTTGTTTGGAACCAGAAGCAACATTATGATGCCGACGGCTAAAATGGCTTGCAAATAAGTTACACGTATGCTGTAGTGTAGAACATCTACAGATTTGTGTCTGGGGTATCATACTTTATTTTTCTCCCCCGGTTCGTTCATGGTTACAGTAGTTTGTGCTGTTACTTTGTCTTATTTGCACAACATAAGTTTGATCATTTAGGCTGTGGTGTATTAAAGTTCTCCATTGTATTCTACCACATCCCATCACTGCATGACTGTTCAGTTATGTGCCATTGGGACTGGTGATACTGTATGAATCTGCAAACATTAAAACCTTCCAAGTTCCGTCTACTCTACTAAAATCTATTTGCCAAAATAGCAGATCTCCATGTTCACAATTTGTGTCGGTGCGACGCACTGAGCTTCTCGATTGGCTTTTTGCCAAATTCCCTGCCCTTCAGAATAGGCATGCTAGGGTTTAAGTTCTTAATACTATACCCTAATCCCTCAAAACAGATTCTTCTCAGGGGGACAAAAATCTTAATGTTCTCAGTGAACATATACAGATTATTAGGAGGCGATAGATAGCCTGTGTATTTTAATATCCGTGTCAAATAAATTAACCACCCTTTACAAAAATAGTGAAATAGCAAATCAAGTGCCTCAGTGCTTAATTAAATTAGCTTGATTAAAAATAAATCAAATGTACCTGATGAGCCCTAAATGGGGATCAATTCATCTAATAAAATTACATTATCGATTTTAATTTGAACTATTGCACCTCTATTACAGTTCCTTTCAATATTCCTGCACACAATGGATAACGACTTTCTCTATGCCACCTTTCTTTATACAAGATGAAAAATAGAGTCTGCAACACTGGTATGAAAATCGGCTCCACTGGTTTAAACCAGTGGAGCTGAGTTTCATACCAGTGTTGCAGACTCTATTTTTCATCTTGTACTGCCTTTTTGTCTAGCACCTGGGCTAGAGTGGAGGTGCATGCTCTATTTCCTTTGTTACCTTTCTTTATACAGCCATGGTGTCACTGTCAACAGTCTTGACAGGAGTTTGTTTGGCTGGAGCAAATTAATATGTGTTGCTTTGACTCAGTCACATGTTATAATGTGATAATCCTGATTACGGTAGCTGGTGGTCAGTGGCCTGGTCTGGCCTCTTGGGCCTCAGACACTGCCTGCCCTGGTTTATACTTCTAAGTGCAAGCCACAGATTACTAGTGCTATATTATGGCCCACGCATACTTAAAAGGATAAGAGAACCCACAGAGGATTAGCAGCATGCCTCTGGTCAGGATATTAAAGTAGTTCATATATATATATACACACACACTTGGTTGCACCAGAATAGAGGGTATGTGCATGCTTATAGTGAATGGCACATCGAGTGGCAAAGCAACATGCGAAGTGAGTTTAACATTGTTTAACGTTGTTTAATGCAATCAGATTTCAGACTTTTCTGTTTGGATGTCTGGGCTGTCGAGGCCAGAAAGTAGTTTTTTTGCCACTCTGTAGGCGTTCCTGCATAACTTCCTGGTTTGATGATGATGTCACGCGCATACTCTCTATTGTCCAAATTTTGAATGGGATTTAAATTTGTACATAAAAGAGGCATCATCTACCTTTTTAGCTCGAGACCCGAAATAGTTCACACTTCCAGGATGGGACCAAAAATAATCTACAAGCTCAAAATGCACTGCATACAATCACTACGAGCCTACTTACATAAAAAAATTTATGGAATTTCTTAATTTTGTTGATCTATGTCTATGTATGTCTGCACTGCATGCTAGTCTGTTGCAGTGAGAAAAAAAGTTGGATCTTGGAATGTGGACCAGACTAAAACGAATTAAATGAAAACATCTTTAGGTACTATCCACATAGGCTATACGTATGCATTTCTTTGGTTTGGAGGAACAAAACCAAAAAACCTGAAAATATTCCACACTTCAAAAACAAGTCAAAAATCACACCTGTGTGAAGTGAGGGGCAACCTTTAAGTGCTCTTTTAGAGGATTCAGTCCTTTATGACTGTTGGTAGGGGGTTCCCCTATTTTTTGTCGTGCAAAACTAATGCTTGGAATGGATTCAGATCATGAGAACCCCCTACGTTTGACACGTCACATGCTACTTTAAAAGCACAACATTTAGAAATGTTTGTTAATGGTGGCCATATGGATTTGGGGTTCTCACAAATTTTGCCTGCATTTTTGCGAGGGGCATCATGGGGGCTCAATTAGTTTTTTAACCTTCATAGATGATAAATCCACTGAGAAACAGACCTTTGCTCTACACGATCACGGAAGTATTAGAACAAAAGAAAGTTCTGAATTGAAGGAAAATAAAGTCAGCAATTACCGTGAGATTCAGTTCAGGCTCCCCCAGAGTTAAGGTCCCCACACACCGAGCGCGTTTTTCTGATTTTTAGTGGCGTTTCTCCATCGATTTTCCGAAAAAAGCGGCCGGTGTGCAACCACCTTTAGTGTCAAAGTGTCCTTGAGCAAGACACTGAACCCCTGACTGCTCCAAATGTGCAGGTTGGTGTTTTGCATGGTTTCCTCCACCATCCGTGTGTGTGTGAATTTAATACACAATCTATGTAAAGCACTTTGGATAAATGTGCTATATAATATAAATGCATTTAGGCAGCAGTGAAATGTGCCACTGTATGTAGTCAGAACCTGCATGGACCATAATACAGTCAAAATAAATAAAAACAATTGGACCTGCATTGTTTACATAAATAAAAGTATAAATGCAGTCAAATTGAAGCCTACAAACTTTTGTTAAATGATAGTCCTCCCCTAACACAGGGGTGCCCAAAAGGTAGATTGTGATCTACCAGTAGATCACACGACATGCCCCTAAACAAATATATAATTTAAATATAAACATTTATTTCTTTCCACCTGCCACTTGAATGAAGGTGACTTGATTGATTGACATCAAAAAGTGCCTGTCAGCTCAAACCCACAACGCAAGTCTTTGTTTTCAAGTGTGTTGGGCACACTTGAAATGTCAGTAGCATTATATATAGTTATATATATTTTAAAACCCTACCAGTTACATTTCCTCACATCCTCCCCTCTATTCCTCAAGTGCGTCGCTAGGTACGTTTAAAAAAAAAAAAAAAAACAGCAATGGGATAATACTGTTTTTATGTGGGTAGATCTTGTTGAGCTTGTCATTTTCAAAGTAGCTCGCAGTCGCAAGTAAAAAAAGTGTGGGCACCCCTGCCCTAACAAGTTGCTACATGCCATATAGCCTCGATGGCCTTACAGGCATATAATTTATGCAAAGGCTCAACTTATGTAACTTAGATATGTAGACAGCACTCCATAGTGTATATACAGTTTCATTACATAAACTCAGCAACAAAAGTTAACAGACTTAACTTTGGTCCATTATTTCTCCACGTTAATAACACCAATTGGTATTGTATTTTATATCGTTTTAATTGTTTATTTGGTGTATTATTACCATGTTTTGGTCTTGCTTGCTGTACTGTAAATCGACCTGGATTAAGTAAATTCTAAATTCTTAGTTTAAGAGGAGATCTGAGATTTCAATTTCCACAACCATTATGATTTATTGATTTATTGATGTGAAAATTTCAAAAGAACAAGTAACATTTTTTTTTGCATCTGGAAGATAGACAAAGGAACATGTTATTTTACAACGAAGGTGAGAGAGGGGGAAACGGGGGGAAAAAAATAAAAAAATACAACAAACGAAATCAGCCAAAGGAAAAAAAAACAAGTGCTAACCACTGTGTACAGTTAATTCTCTGTTCCAGATAAGAGAAAGATGGATGACCGACCGTAGAAATGGCTGTAAAATGTTTGAGCTGGTGGCTTAACACATTAAGTGTTCTCTGTTAGTACAGTAACAGTACAATATAATCAACCTGTAGTTATTAGACAAAGACCCAGGTGAAGGAATCATTGTGATGAGCAAAAGGAGGAGGGGAGGGGGGGGATTTTGTACCCGCGTTAAATCACTGGGTGAATTTGACTTTTTGCTAAGTGCTAACAAGCTGGACACCCCCAATTTAAGATCATTTAAAAGTTGCTGCCGCCCCACCTCTTTCCTCCCTTTGAGTAGTATAAAAGCTAACTGCATGCCTTTCTTTAGCTCCATTATTATATTATATTCATGCCCATTATTAAGCCATATCCGCCCTCTCCCCGTTTCACCCATACACAGTGGAATAACTGTTGAGAAGCAATTTTTGGGCTTTGCCAAATATAGAATCATTATGAACAAAACATCCATTAACCTCTTAGCACCGCCCTCTCTCTTCTGGACCCCAAGTTTAAGTACTCTGGGACTTAAGACTTGAACTCTGTACTCGTCTCCTCTTCTCCTTCCTCTGTACCCTCAAGGACTAAAGAGGACGGGACGCAAAGACCGTAAGGGCGCCGCCATGTTGCTCCATGGAAGGACAGAAA
This sequence comes from Protomyctophum bolini, assembly GCF_963924005.1. NCBI lineage: Eukaryota > Metazoa > Chordata > Actinopteri > Myctophiformes > Myctophidae > Protomyctophum > Protomyctophum bolini. The sequence continues at coordinate 3,010,166 of NC_137872.1, forward strand.
CATGCTCAGTGGGCTTTATGCAGCCAACACTTCCTCCTTCAGCTTCCTTGGGTCTCAACTGCGCATGTTTCTTTCCTTCCATGGAGTAAACATGGCGGCGGCACCCTTACGGTCTTCGCATCCCGTCCTCTTTAGACAGTCCTTGTGTACCCTTCCTTCCTTCCTCCTCCTCCTCCTCTTGGTCCCCTCTAGGGTTGAGGAGGGGCTCCTCCGAACCTCGCGCTCTCCAGTTTGGCGATGAGGGCCATGATCTTGGGGTTGCCCTGGTACTTGGCGATGTTGGCCGGGTTCCGGGCCATGTCCTGGAAGGCGGCGTTCACCTCTGGGTCCTGGAGTTTTATATTTATCATGCAAGAGAAATTTGATCACTTATTATAAAATCACACCCGTGTGAACTGAGTGGTGCAACTCCCCTCTTCCCCCTCCTCTCCTCTCTCTCTCTCTCTCTCTCTCTCTCTCTCATTAAGCACTAATACTATCTCTCTCTCTCTGTGTTTTCTGGCACAACAGTGCCCCTACTGGTACTAATAGTCATATACTGGTGCTCATGGCCACATAGGTAGTACATAGGTGAACACGGACATTGCTGTTAAGGCAACAATGAAAACGTTGTGTAGCGCATGGCATGCTTTGCCATAATTCCACAATAAAAAGTAAAAACATAAATGTAAACAGGAATATTTATAGTCATTTAAAGTCAGAATAGACTAAATATCTAAAAAGAGTTAATGAATCCTGTTCATCGATAATAATGTGACACTTTTATTTAGTTTTGATTATTTTTAGTGGATGGATCAGGAACTGGGGAAGCTAAATGGATGGGATGTGTGAAAATGGCACAGGTGGAAAAGAGGTGCAAGGCATAGGAGGAACTTGTGTAGTGTAGTGTAACGCACCTTTATGGCATTAACAATCTCAGGGTCCTTCAGGAGATCCCCGATTCCTGGCATGCCAAAGGGCATACCCCCCATGCCACCGGGCATGCCTCCGGGCATGCCCCCCATGCCACCGGGCATACCAGGCATGCCACCGGGCATACCTCCCATGCCGGGCATACCTCCCATGCCACCCGGCATCCCGGGCATTCCTCCCATGCCCCCCATGCCCGGGAAGCCAGCACCACCTGTAGAACGAGAGTTATGTTAAAAGAAATGCGAAATGAGGGGCTGCTCTTGTCATCGTATTCATCAATTTATGTTAGGCGGACATTTGACATTGCTACATAAAAGTACATAAGGTGGTCCCTTATTGGTCAAGCGCTCCCATCAACCATATGATTGGTTAGCCTGAATTGCTCGTTTACATGAGGTAGGTTTTCCCTTCAATGTCAATATGGCGTTTAATGTTTTGATGTTTCATTTTTTACGTCATATTTTGTGGAATTCTGACGCCATTTCTCCGTTCATTGTCAAAGGCAAATACTGAGACGTGTGGGTACAAGATTTAGCGGACATTTGACCCCGAATTCCCCTTTTATTGTCAATGGCAAATATTGAGACGTGTGTGGGACGAAAGCCGTTTTAAAAGGACTAATGGTTTATGTTAAATAATAATAGCGAAAGTACACGGTTCATGTTAATTGTCATGGTTAAGTACAGTAATTGGGTACCAGATTAAGATGGAGACAAAATGTGCTATAATTATTCAACTAGAAAAAAAAAAGCCAACAAACGTTTCTGTCGTCATACCTGGGAACCCTGGGAAGCCGCCACCAGCAGCTTGTCTGGCCTCTTCCTCCTGTTAACAAATATTATTAGTTTGTAATATTCATGTAGCGGTCTGCTAAGAGTCCAGTATTGACCAGTGAACCACTTAGTGCAGGAACGAACGAGGCTTAAGGCTCATTCATAGTCTGGATTCTCGGTGGTGAGGTGACCACCGAACTACAACATGACGTCACTGAGCCGCGGTGAAGAGCAAACCACCGCCACCGCTCCAGCCCTTCTCTCTGTTTTTACTCACCACCGCTCAACGTTATTTCAGCTCCGGTGGTCAGCTCACCACCGGAGCGGTGGTCACCTCACCACCGAAAATCCAGACTATGAATAGGCCTTTAGTTTTTGAGCTACCCCTCCTCCCCCCTGAGGACGTCCCCTTCATGAAATGGATTGTGTGACTCACCACATGAACTCACCACATGAATCCCAGAACAATCAGAATGCCAATATTTTGTTCTATTGTGAATCAGCAGCCTTTTATACAAGGCCTTAAATAGGCGGAAATAATACAAAAAGTTTACTTTTCTGAGCAATATTCACTTGTCCTACTCTTTATCAGGGGTAGTACAAAATGTGGCATAGTTTTTTCATATCTTTAGGATGTCCCCTTCATGAAATGGATTGTCCCGAGTTTAACTTTTACTGCAAAAGTCATGAAATTAATCCTTGAAGTGACTCACCACATGAAAAAACGCCTATATCCTGAAAGAGGGAGTTCCAAGTTAATCCTGTCATTTTCTACCTGCTGATTGTTTCTACATCATACTTGCACAGATGATCTACAGGTAGTGTGCCTTCACCCCAGAACAATCAGAATGACAATATTTGGTTCTATTGTGAATCTGCAGCCTTTTATATGAGGCTTTAAATAGGCGGAAATAGCACGTTTACTTTTCTGAGCCATATTCACATGTCGTAGTAAAGAGCATCGCAGTCCCGCCCCCTTTCATGACGACGCCAGGCCCAAGGAAGCTCTGAGAAGGAAGAGAAGTGGTCACGTGACTGGGCTGCGCCATGACACTTTCATGGGAGCCAAACTCACACCGGAAGTGCAATGAATACATGGCAGTGAATGGAGCCGACTGGACCAGCTCATAACAAACATTATTCATGAACAATTGAGACCTTTTTGTAAAGTAATCACTTCTGGAAAATAACAGAAGACATATCACAGGTTGTTTTCTAATCACTTACTTTTCCATGTGCACAGAGTGCACAGTATATACTTTTATCTGGGGATCTAAACAGCAGCAGGTATTGTTTCTGGCTCCGAAGTATCGCGAGATTTGGCTGACAGACAGGAAATGGTGGGAAGTCTCGCGATACTACACATCGAAAAGCAACACAGCAGACAATGTGTCTGTTATTTTCCAGAAGTGATTACTTTACAAAAGGTCTCAGTCATTCATAAATAATGTTTGTTCATGAGCTGGTCACTGAGCTCTCATTGACTCCAGTGCATTCTGCCAAACTTCCGGGTAGTTTGGCTCCCATGAAAGTGTCATGGCGCAGCCCAGTCACGTGACCACTTCTCTTCCTTCTCAGAGCTTCCTTGACCAGGCCCAGGAAATAGTTCCCAATGCATTTTTCCCATAGACATTTCAAAAAGTATTTATTTAAAGACCTTTTAAGCGTCGCATGAAGCCAACTCGAGTCGTGACAAATCATGACAACAAACACAATATTTTGGACCAAACAAATAATTACAAAGAAGAAAAACAAAAAAAACGTGTTGTACCCGGGCCGTTTTTTTTCTACTTTCTAATTATGTTTGGCCCGGGTCTCCGAGGGGGCGGGACTGCAACGCTTTATACTGTTTATCAGGGGTAGAATAAAATGTGAGATTGTTTTTTCATATCTTTAAGATGTCGTCATGAAATGGATGGTCAGAAGTTTTAGTTTTACTGCAAAAGTCATGAAATGCCAATAGTTGGTTCTATTGTGAATCAGCAGCCTTTAATATAAGGCCTTATTAGAGGTAGAAAATAGCCAAAAGCATATAACTACAGTATCATCCAGCAAGCTATTTACTTCGCAAAAGGCATGCGATTATTTAATAAACTTTCTGCACAAAAAAGTTCAGACATGTCCTCAGTGTTTAGTAGGAACCCACCCCAAAGCAACCAGAAAGAATATCAAGTATTTGTTTTTCCGAGTCACTTCTAATCCTGACAAATACAACAAAATGTGCTCCTACTCCTCCTAGTGTAGCAGAGTGGCTCACAACCTCAGCCTGTTGCCCTAAAAGTCAAATATCTCCCCTGAATCACTGGGACATCCTTAGTGGTTAAGATGTTCCACTTGGAAGACCCGGGTTCGAATCCAGGTCTCCGCCTGGAAGCCAATCTTAGCCAATCAGGATGAAATGTGAAAAATCGGAAAGACCCGTTTTATTTTATTGACATACACAGATGAACGGGCAGAGTGCAAAACGTCTCGGCCATGCCTTTCGGCCTGGCGGAGACAATTAGATACCATGTTTTACCCAGATATTATTATTATTATACCATGTTTTACACAGATATTATTGTTATTGTTTTACCCAGCCACTTCATATTCATCCTGGTTGCTTTAGGGTCAGAGAGCACTGAGGGGGCAACTGCCCAAACCCCAGAAAAGGGCACATGTGTGCGCATGTCATTTTTTGGGCATCCCACATCAGAAATTACCAACTAGTGGGCCTAAATTCCACAATAACATCCTCGGACAGTAAAATAAGCAAAACATTAGCATGTAAACATAAACATATTTATTCTGGGAATGTGAGGCAAAAGACTAAGAGCAGGTGCCCAAGCACAAAAAGCTGCCCCTATGCACAAGTATGATGTAAAAAATAACCAGAAGGTAGATTGACCCTCTTTCAGGGTAGGCGTTTCTTGCGGAATGCGGTGATGGTCACTTCATGGATGAATTTTATGACCTTTTCATGAAGAGGACGCCTTAAAGATATGGAAAAAACAATGTCACATTTTGTTGATCGGGTTAGGGTTAGGGTAGGTACGTAGGACCACAATTACAAGAGAATATTGCACAGAAAAGTAAACCTTTTGCTATTTCCACCTATTTAAGGCCTTATCTCGGATAGGAACTGCTTGGTATGGAAGATGGGGGGATAGGCATTGGCCCCCAAAAATATGGGTGGCGTGGAGTCAGATCACAAACCAAGCAGTTCTTTCATGAAAGCCCCCCCCAATACTACAGAGTTTATGTGTGACAGAGCAGCTCCATCTCTGTGTCCCCCCCACACACACACACACACACACACACACACATCTCACCCTCTGTGCCCGCTCGTGTTCCTCCCTGGCCTTCTTTATCCTCTCCTTCTTGTCTCTGATCTCCTTCTCCTCCCTCTTGCGGTCGTACTTGCGTCTGTGCTCGATGATTTTGTTGGCCTAGAGGACAGGAGGGGAGACCTGGTTAATTAACACTACAGAGGACAGGAGGGGAGACCTGGTTAATTAACACTACAGAGGACAGGAGGGGAGACCTGGTTAATTAATACTACAGCGGACATTCAGTCTTCAGCTTTGAGTGCTCAGCAGTCAGGGAAACATGGGCAAGGATCGCTCATTGTGTTAAATTTATTTTTCGTCCTCCGCTCGCTATGAGGGAGCAGAAAAGGAATCGAAGATGAAGATGTACACATTGAGAGGAGGGGAAGATCTCAGTCCTATAATAATGCCAAACACTGCCTGTAACGGAAGATTATAATTAACCCCATATCATTATGTCCATCTTGAGACGTTTAATTTCCTGAGCATTGTCAATGATGACTGTAGGAAAAAAAAGTCAATGAATTTCTGCTGTCCTTTATAAAGTAACCTAAATGTCTGTGCATTACATAGACGCTTCGGGCGATAATTACAGAGAGATCCATAGTGTATCGTATCAGGGTTCTGTACCTTAGGTTGGACTTTAATTACAGAGAGATCCATAGTGTATCATATCAGGGTTCTGTACCTTAGGTTGGACTTCCTTCAACAAGGTGCTGGCGTCGTCGTCATAGTCCAGTTTACACGCTGTAGCCAAGTCCTTGGCTGCCTCCTCCCAGTTCCCGAGGAGCCTGTTAGGGGTGAACAAAGACACACACACAGCCTGTTAGGGGTGAACAAAGACACACACCATGTCGCCATTAGCTACATTCATCTCTTCTGAAGATCTTCATTTTGGAGGCTTGGTGAAAACTAGGGATGCACCGAAAGGGAAATTCTTGGCCGAAAACCGAATATCCGAATATGATTAGTAATATTAAATATCTTTTTTCTTACCATTGCTGTCATGGCCGTACCTTAAAGCTACCTGATTTATGGCTAAATAAATGGTTATGGCGAAACTTAACTTAAGTGATAATCACTATTATGGGTCCATAAAACATTTATTCAGCTCTTTTGAATCCATTAATTGCATACACTATTCGGTGATATATTTTCTGCCTATTCGGGCCGAAACCGAATAGGCCGAAAATGCAATTTTAGCCATTTTCTGCCGAATATCTTCTGCAGACGAATATTCGGTGCATCACTAGTGAAAACGCACACCTGGACTAGAGTGCTGTTGGCTGACAAAGAGATAGAGCAACCTCACACACATAGCTTTGATGCAAAGACATACAAACGTACAAACTATTATTTTGACAGCATTGTCTTCATCTGGGGTTTACCACTAACCCTATATTTTAATAATTTTTGTATTTGAGCTATGAGGGTGCAGTTGCCCCTTCTCCCACAGCAGATATTGATTATTTAGATATTTTTTGTATAAAAACATACTTGTGAGCTTTCCCCCGCCATTTGTAGGAATGTGCAGAGTCCGGGTTGATGACGATGGCTCTGTCGCAGTCCCTCTTGGCTGCGTTGGGTTTCTCCATCCGGATGTAGACGCTTGATATAAAAGACAACAAAGTCACCACACCATGCTAACCTTGACGGATAATGTAACAGAGGTCCTGTTACCAACAACCACAGCAGAAAACATGTAGAATCTCTATTGTGTGCTGCAGGGTTTTGCTTCCTTGAATTCTCAAGTTGAATTATACTCATGCAAGACAATACACTTTGAATGTAAAGGGGAAAGAATGAAAACCCTCTGGGAAGGTAATTCTTTTTAATCACCTTCAGTCAAGTCATTTTATTAAAATTGGATCTGAGAAATGGACACTTTGAAAGAAATTAAGAGAAACGGTTGGATGGCACTTTGTCTTACACCTGCCTTCTAATGAGAAGAACAATAATTAGTCCATTCTAATTATCCATAATATATAAATTATGAATATAACGGTTCAGGACAGACAGGCCTTTTCGGGAAGGGGTGAGAATACTTTATGGATGGTTATTCATCTCAATTATCGGCCCGAGATGAGTGGCTGGATGGTAACCGCAAGGTTGCCAGTTCGAACCCGGGCTCCCCCAGAGTTAAGTGTCGAAATGTCGTTGAGCAAGACACTGAATTGCTCCCGATGTGCTGGTTGGTGGATGGTTTCCGCCGCCATCGGTGTATGAATGTGTGTGTGAATGTAATGCACAATCTATGTAAAGCTCCTTGGATAAAGGCGCTATATAAATGCACCATTTAAGTCATATATATCACCCAGCTCTAGCCAGTGCTGAACATCACATTTAGATCTTTGGGGAGCTCACCTGGCCCTCTGGGCATAGAGACATTTAGATCTTTGGGGGTCTCACCTGGCCCTCTTGGCATAGAGGATGGCTACAGACGGGTTCAGTTTGATAGCGTCGGTGAAGAGGTCCACGGCTTTCTGAAGCTCACCTAATTGACATAAAACAGATGAAAAATAGCTTGAAAACCTCGTATGTCAAAAAACCATTCCTTCTTATTATGGGAAGGAGAATAGCCACATCTACAGGTTCACACAACACACAACGCGTTGAAATATGGAGAGATACAAGATTTATGCCCAACAGCAAAGTTAGGAGAATGAATCTAGAACAACCATGGACAATAAAAACTGCATAAATTCACTTTTATTGGAATTCTCAACCCACCCTCTCCTAAAGCGTTGATGGCCTCCATCTTCTTCTCATCGGCCTGGTCCATCATCTCCTCTGTTACCTGAAAGACACAAGTTCAGTCAAGTCTGGCCTGAGAGTTAAGTAGTAGTCGTTTGCATTACAATGTTGGGATATTTGGCACATGGAAATGTTTTCTATTGAATTAGGTGTCATTGATGCTTGGCGATTGGCCTATGAGTTAAAAAAAATCACATTGCTATATTTTTAACCAAACATTAATAATAATCAATATCAAACAATGTATAAAGACCTCAGCCTCAAAGTCTCCCATCTCCTGCGGTTCGTCTGTATCTGGTTCAATCACCCCCTCATCGTCGATCTCTGCGGAAGCAACAAGTTGGCATTTACTCACACAATGTCTACAAGAATAATAATAATAAGTATAACCACTGCTTTACAATCTAAATGAGCCGTTTCAAGAGTCAATAGCCTCTAGCTTGAGGACAATAACGTTGCACTACTGCAGTGTGTGTGTGTGTGTGTGTGTGTGAACACTGGCTTTTACAGCATTATAATTGCATATTATATGATATATTATATTATATTGAAGGTCAGAAATGCCTTTCATTAAATCAAACTTGCACATTGTCAGTGGAATATTGCCGACAGTGACACACCAACTTCAGGAATGTCACATCTATGGCTACATGTCTCAACACTCGGGGAAACTGAGCGCTGACAAGGAGATTTCCTCAGTGCCTCAGCCTGCATGTACTCAGAAAACACTCAACTGGACAGATATAGACAGTGTGCAACATTACCGCCCTCGAACTAGAGGCCAATTACTTTATGGATCTAGAATTAGGTCCCAGAAACCATTTCTCCCAAAACCTACTTCACGCTGTACGTGGGATGGACAAGCCTATATCACTCTCCTAAAGGCCTATTCATAGTCTGGATTTTGGGTGGTGAGGTGACCACCGCTCCGGTGGTGAGCTGACCACCGGAGCTGAAATAACGTTGAGCGGTGGTGGCGAGTAAAAACAGAGAGAAGGGCTGGAGCGGTGGTTTGCTCTTCACCGCGGCTCGTGACGTCATGTTGTAGTTCGGTGGTCACCCCACCACCGAAAATCTAGACTATGTATGAGCCTTAACCCTACCTCACGCTGTGCTGTGTGTGTGTGTGTGTGTGTGTGTGTGTGTGTGTGTGTGTGTGTGTGTGTGTGTGTGTGTGTGTGGGATGGACAAACCTATATCACTCTCCTCACTCTCACAACAGGGAACAGAAGGCTCAGTGGCTCCGGGTCCTCGGGTAAAGGTGGGAGAAGGACCGCATGGGCATCCCCCCTGAAAACATCAAAGAGTGTAGTTGTAACTAAGAGTCAGTGTTTATACCAAATAGTACCTTCTTGGAGGTATGCAAACAGACTCTTATACACAATATTTATATGCAGTAGTGAAGTTTATCATCATTACCTTGCATGAACCACCATCAGCCTTGGGAGGTCTTGGTGGAATTTTGGCCCCCATTCTGCACCAAATGATATAAAAAAAAAAGGCATGAATTAAATCAATGTAAGTATACGTGAAGTCCAAAACCTGTGACTTACATAGTTGAATTCATAATTCTGATACTTCATCAGCAAAAATGTAGACTTGTTAGCTTCCAGAAGCTATTTTTCAGTGCGGTTCCACTTTCAAGATCATTGTTCTAGATTTGTGTTATACAGTACATCCCCTAACACTGACTACTAAATAATCTAAACGTTTGTCTTCAATCCATCAAGCAGGAATGAAAATGAAATGGTGGTCTTGGAGTGTGCGACCCATTGCCTTTATTTCCATTATATGATTTGAACGGGTAACGCACCATAAGTCACAAGACTTGTGGTCACAAGAAAAGTTATCTATTGTTACACAGCCCTATATATCCCCTGCAACTACAATATGACATGCACTTTTTCTGTAGCTAGTCTTACAAAACGTTGGACTGATCACCCAAACGGGGGTACATACTTAGTTTAGACTAGTCATTGGTTAAGTTTAAGTTTAGGTTTAGGTGTGCTGCACCGTGGGAGGTTATGGTTTAGGAAAACTGTCTAAACTAAAGTACTGCACCCACCAAACGTCTTGTGCACACCATTACTACTAGGCTAATGTAGAATTGATATTTCTTGCTTAATTTAGGTGCACTGTGTAGTAGGGCTGCACAATATATCGTTATCGTATCGATATCGAGGTATGAACATGCACAATATCAGTATCGCAAAAAGTCAACGGTATCGCGATATAGATATATCGTCGACATATCGATATATCGTCTATATCGACAATATATCGTCCACTTCTAAAGCCAGCCCTCTATTTTAGCCTGTGCCCCTCGGAAAATAAACCATCACTCTGTCCCTCTGTCCTGTTGTAGCCTGGCTCCAGCCCTGCATCGCTAGCCAGGTCCATTAAGAAAATATGTTATGGCGATTCAGGTCTGGAGTCTCCCGACGACGGTGTCAGCTAGGGCTGCACGATATATCGTCATCGTATCGATATCGAGATATCTGCCATGTATATCGTGATATGAATTTTTGTCCATATCGTGCAGCCCTACTGTGTAGTAGCACTATACACTGACAGACCTGCTGATGTAAGGTCGGTGAATTATTTTAGTTGCATTGGACAGATTTGAGGACACTACAGTAAATGGGTGCACTCTGTCAGTCAATACTGTTCCACTACTACCGACAAAATCTAAATCCCTTCTCGTATATATATATATATATATAAGCACACCAGGCCGTGCCATATTATATTACACACCCTTCCAACCAAATCCTGACGAATCCCATCTCTGGCAGGTGCAATAAAGCAGGATTGCCATCACACATCTGTACGAAGGCCTTCAACTCCGACACTTTCCGTGGGTCCATGATGGCTCCTCGGAACACTTGGAGCTGCTCATGAAAACACAACCGAGTGACAGACAATTAAACATATGATGTTTATATATTAGTTCATTGTTAAACTTAGTGTGAGACGGGGTTATTTTACGACTCCCACACGTCAGGGAAACATTACATAGCCCATTTCGAATTTTAGAATGACGGTTTTTTTTTTGTCGTCCCCCAAATACAAAAAAAAGGAGTTCCGAGAGAAGAACAGGAAACAGCTAAGAGTAAAAACAAACGGCAATTTAAATAATGATTTACAAGTTAAGTAGAAACCCAGTGGATTTGATTATAACGTTAACGGCGTGATGATCAATCGCCATACCACTAGAAGCTTCTGGAATGATTCTGCAATAAGACGCTGCCTGGCTCGCCTCGCGCGCTGTTTGCATACAGGTCCATGCAGCATACATACAAACACCGCGCGAGGAGGATCATCATTCGTGATTTAAAGCGCGTCACGTACATCGTGTTTATAACACATTTCGAACATTTACAACACACCACCGAAATCCAACGGCTACCCTACCTTGCAGGGAGTAGTTAAATCTTCTTGACGAGTGGTTTGGCAATAGAGGAAACTGCAGCGGAATCTAAATTTTTTTTCTCCCACCACGCACACACAACGAAGACAACACTTCAATGGACGCTTTGATTATTTGCTCGCAGGCGTTTAACTCGGACGAAATGATCAAAACATGGGGGTCCTGTCTCGCCCGCGAACACGTCGCGGGGGAAACGGGTCACGCTCTCTTTTAGTCCAATCAGAGGGCGGATGTAGCTCCGTCTCCGCGAATCAGAAGGAGGGCCTTAAAGGGAAGGGCCCAGTCACCTTACAGAACCAAGCAAGCGAGTGTTCATGACATGATTATGATGATATAACAGTTCGTGTGTGACGTGACGTCCATTGGCACTTTGCGTGGCTATTTGACAGGTAGGCATACAGTCAACAGATTGTCGCCGGCATGTCATTCGAACCGAGTCGGCCTCCCACTGTGATCACGTCCATGTGATCCGTTGTTGACCGCTGCTGCACGTCTCAAACCACACACCATGTCCATGGGCTCTGACTGATCGGTCTCGCCTACACAATGTTGTCCTCACCCAACCTTCTCGTCAGATCGGCTGTCAAGGTCCTGTCACGCTCTTCTAATTGGAGTCGAGGTGAGAGACATAGGTTTTCATTTTGTTCAGAACGTTAAGATGACAGATAACGTTAAGATAACGACAATGTGTTATCTTATGCAGATACTAGTGCAGACGCTTTTTTTTATGTCACCGAGGTGTTGTTTACTTTCACCATTCTATTCTGTAAATGAAAACGTCAAATAGGCTACATCTTTCAAAATGAGATATGAGCCTTAGAATGTCTCCTGTTGTTTCATACAGTTGGCACAGTATTCCACGAAGTATATGAATGATCACAGACATTCTAGGTCTATGATATGAGAGGTCTATCTATGCCTGCATGCTCATTGTTGACCTACAAAATCATGCATGTAATGTTGCAAGTGTGTGACAGCTCTGCAGCCTCGTCACCAGTGACTTCTCTACAGACATCAGTAGGAATGTGAACTCTTGAAGCTGGGACACCTCACATATAGAATCAATCTGATGTGTGACGGTCTACTCTATAGGACGTGTGTGGTGCCCGTGCAGGAAGATTTCAGTGAAACCTGGAGGTCTAAAACCGAAGACCGTTCCCTCTCGGTACCTGGGACAGCCAAGCCCGTTCACGCACCCTCACCTCATCAAATATGGTGAGTAGTAAACTGTACATTGACTGTGCAATTGGCTGCTGTGTACAGGAACAGTATATGTTACCAGCATTCAATCTTTATCAGCTCATAAACCCATATTTTATTGACCCCTTGACTGGGATCAACTTGTTTTACAGTTTTATGTAGCCGTAAGCAACTCATAGATTCTATTTTTGAGGGCTCCTACATTCAGCTATTCGTGTAGATTTTTGTCTTACACAAACTGCAAACATTAAATTCCCATTTACAATGAATGGAGAATCATGTACGTCATATATGGACGAGCTAACGTACGAAGATAAGAGTTGCAATACCCCAGGAAGAGTAGCTGCTACTAAGGTAGTTTATCCAAATAAACAATAAATAAACATCCAAACAGAAAAGTCCGTGTTCGATGTTATGAGCTACTTTCTGTCAATACATTCCGTGTTCCATGTTATCAGCTACTTTCTGTCAATACATTCCATGTTCCATGTTATCAGCTACTTTCTGTCAATACATTCCGTGCAGGTGCTGCCTCCTGCATTATGGGCAATGTGGTACGCACTACGCAGGACTGTTGTGTTAAGTGATTTCCAACGAGCGCTTCCGCACATATGTTTACTGACAGAAAGCAGCTCATACGTATGTCTATGGTGGATTTTTATGAAACAAAAACTTCCCTCGGAATCCAGGAGTCTCATATTGGTAGTAGCTGGCCACTGCGAGGCTATATTGACAGGGCCTATCCAGAAACCTTGAAAATCTTTAGAATCTGGCCAATTTCATCAAATACTTTGTCTATAGTATACACACTTGCAAACAAAACTCACAACGTGTTGCCACCTGTTGTGAGCTTGTAGAGATGCTATTTTTGCCAAATGTCATAAGGAGGGCACACTAGGGTTCAAGTAGTTAATTAAAAGTGACTGATTCACAGGATGGCGTTAGAAATGAACACAGCAGTATGGTGTCTCTTTTACACACTGACATGGAAACATCCTTGATTCATCGGTGACTTGTCAGCTGTACCTGATTTATTTAGCATTTATGGTTGTTTGTGTCAGAGTGATGCAGAGGTTATATGTGACCGTGGCTGCATCTCAAGGTCTCCTTGGAGCTAATTAATTTACAGTAGAAACATTCAGTCATTTCAGTAATGGTCACTATCCATCCCATTGTAGTTAATGGTCAGGGGTAAGAAGTGTGATATTCCAACAATTTGTAACTTATGAATGTCTACTGCTGCCTACTGCAAAGGCTGAAATCTACAAATGTTTACTGCCTTCTCTCTCCAGCTCTCTCTCTCTCTATCTCTCTCTCTCTCTCTCTCTCTGCCTCGCTCTCTGCCTCGCTCTGCCCCCTACAGGGGATACACTTTCATGTCAGAATTATGTCGGGCTGAGCCTGTTTCATTTGGTATGCAATTTATATAAGCTCCGAAGTAGTAGGTAGAAGTATTTCTATAACAAAAAAAACATTGCATGGATGCACCTGGGACGTATATCCTCAGTGATGTATCCCAAGGTCATCACCTGGGACGTATCCTCAGTGATGTATCCCAAGGTCATCACCTGGGACGTATCCTCAGTGATGTATCCCAAGGTCATCTGGGTTTCGGGTCTGTCGAACATCATACCCCTCAATCAGGCGACCCAGCCGGGGGTGATCAAGTCCCGACTTACGTTCCAGTAGCTACCCTTGATCAGTCCCATTGGGGAAAGACCAAAGCCACACGATCCGTTGGAACTACTCCAGAACTACTCTGCCAGGGCTGGGAGGTACGCTTCTGGCGCATGGAAGGACTATGCTCTGCGGGTTGACTCCTGTCTGGGCCCCTCCTACGTCTAACCAGGACCACTCCTGCTCTCACCAGGCCCAGGACCTGTGCGTTGCACCAGAGTTAACAGCGTTTTAACATAATGTGCCCCCACCCACTCTGTTCCTCTCAGGTGAGGTAACTCCAGGCTTGACGCAGACAGAGTATGAACTCCGCAGACACAGGCTGGCCTCCCTCATCGAAGCCCAGGCCGAGCGGCTTGGACCCTCCGTGGTCTCTGGTTCTCACGTGGTCATTGTTCTGGCACACCCGACCCGTTACATGACCAACGACATCCCCTACCCCTTCCACCAGCACCAGGTGGGCATTTGATTTCAAGTTTTTGAAATTTTATTTTTCTCTTTTTTTCCATTCGGTCATTCTTAACTTAATTGACTTGTTCTTTGTTTGCTTTGTGTTGCATATTAAATACTTTTACTCCACATACATATACTGATATACACGGCAAAAAGTGGAGTCTAGTAGTGTCTCTATTCTGGTGTAGTATGAACATTCAACGAAAATAGCAGATCTATCGTTCTATAACTCTTTATTTTGGTGAAGGCTACGAATTGTAGACATTTTGTCCAGAGAGAAATAAATCCCCCAGGGTCAACAACAATGTATATTTTTCAGCGGTTAATAGTCTGAAATATGCTCTCTTTACATCGTTTTGGTTCCACTTGCACACAAGACTTGAATTGTAATGTGCTCAGGAGGGATGAATCATACTGATTTGGTTGATCCAATGGCATTTATTGGGCAGAGTATCCCCTGTGCCAACCTTGGGCCAAAATATCAACCTTTTGGCTTTTGCACAGCCCGACATTTTTATGTAGACTTATAGCATTTTTGAGTGGTGCAACCACTCCTACAACCAGCAATGTCCGTGTGTGTACCTGTTTAAATGAGCACGAGTATGTGACTTATTTATACCAGTAGGGAGCGCCAGAAACAGAGAGAGGGGTAGTGCTGTGTCGAGAGAGAGAGAGAGAGGGGGAGGGGGGGGGGGGGGGGGGGGATTGCACCACTCAGTTCACACGTGTGTGATTTTTATATGGACATGGCTCTATAAGGTATACTGTACCAGTGTACATGCATAGTTACATTATATAGACCTATATTCCACCGTTACATTCTTATCTCACGTATGATTCACGATAACACGATAACTTTTTATGTATGTGATGCATTGCCATGCTTTCTGTTCTTGCTTAATGTAAGTCTGCTAAATGCCTAAATTGTACACAAGGTATCTCATAATGGTACATACATCCCCCTTCTCCTCAAGCAACGCTATAGGGAATGTGAAAAATCATGCTTCATATGTGAGGAGAGATGTAATGTACTGTATCACACATGACATTTAATGAATAATTCACTGCAGTGCAGTCAGTGACTTACAGTATGGGTGTGCATTTATGTAAAACGTGTCTCCCAAGGACATTTAGGCCAGTCAATCTAAGCTGAAAAGGGGTGTGTGACCCAAAAAATATATTGCAATAGTAATCGTTCAAGGTTTATTTTTATGATCCTTACAGTACGTTTTAATGGTACCCCAACTTTCAACCTCTGAATTGACCATGATCCACTAAGTATTTCATTCACCATTTTTTATTATGTTATTTGGATGACCCTAAGGATCATAAAAACCCTTTGAACGATTACTATTGCAATTTCTTTTGGGTCAATAAACCTTAGATTTGACTGGCCTATAATTCTGCTTCACTATCTATGTATATCTTTCAGGATTTCCTCTACCTCAGTGGCGTTCTAGAGCCCGACAGTGCCTTGGTTCTGCATGGAACGGGCCGCCCGGACCAGGCTATTCTGTTTGTGCCGCGCAGAGACCCGGCGAGGGAGCTCTGGGACGGGCCCAGATCAGGGAAGGACGGAGCCGTTGCTCTGAGTGGCATCGAGCGGGTTCACAACATCGAAGAGCTGGGGCTGGTGCTGAAGAGCCTCAAAGGTTAGTGGCGCTATTAGTAACCCATTCTGACCTGAGATCAGATTCATACGAGGTTTCCACTGGACACACACTGGTCTGATTAACCCATTCTGACCTGAGATCAGATTCTCAAAAATGTCAGTCGTTCTTCGATTTTTCAAAAAATACCTACAAGCTCGTAGTTATGTTTCTAGGCCTATATATCACTCAATATTTCATGTCAAGGACCCCAAAAATGATCTGTAATTAATTGGCCTCCGACCCCCCTCTGAAAATATGTTGTTCCAGGGACCCTCCCCAGAAGCAAAGATTTGAGTTAAAAACGTTTGTTCTGAAAAAATATATTCCAAATTTTTAGGCACATTTTCACGATTTTTCAAAAATAGCAGACCTACAAGCTCGTAGCGCGCCACTCGGTGGCGCGCTATGAGCTTGTAGATCTGCTATTTTTCAATAGCTAAATTGTAACATAATGTTTAAAACACCAAAAGGCGTTCCCACCCAAAATGGGTTAAACAATTTACAGCTATGGCTTCTTTTCTTTTAGCCTCGCATTGTCCAAACTATCCGTTGAGGGCAATTTTCTTTTTGGCACTGGCAGATTGGAGTCTGGCCACGCGAGGCTATAGCTTCCTATAGTTCCTTTAGTTGTTTTTTTGGTCAATTACTGTTATTTATTTATCACCAACAGAGAGGTGAGAGCTCGGTGGAGTAGTGTTAAAAAAGTCAAAGTTTAAATCATTAGTACACATTGTCATGCTTCAGAGGGATGTTTTACAGTCCCATAGTTAAAGGTAGAGTAAGTGATTTCACTCAAAAAACCTTAGGTTTCGTTTTTGGCTGTGGGACCTAAGCCTTCGTCCAATCAGGATAGAGAGTCAAAAACGAAATCTAAGGTTTTTTTTTTGACCCCCAGGGGTTAACTGGGGACAGGGAGGAACTCCTTATATGGTCAGCACACTCTATAGTAGAGAGGATTATCACAACAAAACAAAATAATAAGTGATATTTGAATTAAGTGAAATCACTTACGGTACTCTACCTTTAACCCACCATCACCATCTCTTCTTTACTGAGCATAATTACTGAAGAAAGGAGAGACTATCGGAGCTCCGGCTGGAATCATGAGCTTATCTTCGCTTCTTTTCTTTGCTTAAATTTTTTATCCCACGATTTTGTAACCCATTTTTCACCCCTGTGTCAATCATCTAATGTGATCCTGGGCTCTACACACCCTCCACCAACCTAGTCCCCATATATGGGGGACAAGGGGAGACCAACCTAGTCCCCATATATGGGGGACAAGGGGAGACCAACCTAGTCCCCATATATGGGGGACAAGGGGAGAGCAACGGACTTGAACTCATGCTTCCTTCATGCCTGAGTGTCCAAGTTGCTCCTTTACACCTGACAGGGGGAAGTTTCCCTGGTTGGACGTAGTGCGTGGAAGGAACACGTTATTCCAACCAGTTCCTTATCTCTGCTTCTTCATCTCTCTCTCTCTCTCTCTCTGTCTCTCTCCCAGGCACTACAGTGTGGTATGACAGTTCTCAGCCATCCAACCCTCGTCTGCACCAGACTCATGTCCGTCCTCTGCTGGAGGAAGGATCCATGCCGCGCGCTCTTAGGCCTCTGACGCACTCCCTCAGGGCCGTTAAGAGCTCCGCTGAGGTGGCCCTCATGCACGAGGCTGGTCGCATCACAGCACAGGTATTTATTTAACCCATTCTGACCTGAGATCAGATTCATACGAGGTTTCCACTGGACACACAATGGTCTGATGAACCCATTCTGACCTGAGATCAGATTCTAAAAATGTCAGTCGTTCTTCGATTTTTCAAAAATAGCAGACCTACAAGCTCGTAGCGCGCCACTCGATGGCGCGCTATGAGCTTGTAGATCTGCTATTTTTCAATAGCTAAAGCATAACATGATGCTAACACCTAAATGGGTTCCCGTTCAGAATGGGTTAAGTCTGGCCAAAGGCCCTTTGTTTCAAATCTCTGTTTTCTCATTTAATTTAAACATTTTAACCCATTTTGGACTGACTGACTGACTGAAAAAAAGGCTTCTAAATCCTAATAGTTCTCTGAAAAAGCCATGTTTCTATGTCAGTTGTGCTCAACCTTTTTCATCTCAAGGACCCCCAGAATTATCTGTATTGGGCCACGGACCCCCATCTCAAAATATGTTGTTCCAGGGACCCCCCCAGAAGCAAATATTTTAGTTAAAAATGTTCGCTCTGAAATATATATTCGATAGATTTGCACCACATTTTCACAACTTTTCAGTTTTCAAAAATAGCAGACCTACAAGCTCGATCTGCTATTTTTCAACGGCTAAAGCATGACATAATAGTTAAAACACCAAAAGGGGTTCCTAAACTAAATTTAAACCAATTTAAACCATTTTAAACCAAGCTCACCACACCTTCTTACGTTGATGTCAGCTATGATCAAGTAAGCTGTGTTCCCACTGGAATACTGCTACAGTACATTGCCGGGTAAATAATTTACATAGAAGATTGCTGGCATAGGCGGTGGGAGAGTCGTTCCCACTTGCCCTTTTGTAATGGTTAAGTTACTTTAGATCAGGGTTCCCCAATCTGTTGTGACGGAAAGAGACTTGAGCCAGAAGGCAAAGCTCTCGGTCTACCGAGCAATCTTCGTTCCTACTCTCACCTATGGTCATGAAGTGTTCCTACTCTCACCTATGGTCATGAAGTGTTCCTACTCTCACCTATGGTCATGAAGTGTGGGTCATGGCCGAAAGAATAAGGTCTTGAATACAATGAATGGAGAATTTGACGTCATAGTGTCTGAGCAAATCGGCAATTTTTGTCTTACACAAACATTAAATTCCCATTGACAATGAATGGAGAATTTTACGTCATAGTAGTGTCTGAGCAAATAGGCATAGCGACTGTGGCTCAAGAGGTAGAGCAGGTCGTCCAATGATCCATGGGTCGGCGGTTCAAATCCCGGCTCCTCCTCCTCCTGTCTACATGTCGAAGGGTCCTTGGGAAAAAAGACACTGAACCCCAAATTGCTCCCGATGTGCTGGTTGGTGGTGCCTTGCATGGCTTCCGCCGCAATCGGTGTATGAATGTGTGTGTGAACGGGTGAATGTAATGCACTATGTAAAGCGCCTTGGATAAAGGCGCTATATACATGCACCATTTACCATTTTATTTTATAGGCAGCTTTTATAGAGCCACACAGCTAGCTAACAGTAGCAGCCCCAGCCCCTTCTCAAACATGTTTATAATGTTTGGGTATAATATATATATACAATATTTGAAGATATAATATTAGAATTACAGTATTTTTTGCATTTGCAAGTTCGTAAAGTGTGTGTTTATTTATATTATACTGAATCAAACCTGATCAGTCATGCTGACTTGGCATTTGGAAACGGTTTCCAATCATTTTCTTGTCCTGCAGGCATTCAGGAAGACTATGGCTTTTTGTCGAGGCGACATCGATGAAGCTCTGATCTATGCGAAGGTAAAAGTATTTTACAGCATTGCATGTTATGATTTCTATATACTATCTTACTGTATCTATGAATGGGCAAAACCTTTTTGATTCTTTAGAATGTTGAACTGAAATGTTAGTAGGGGAGCCAATCACTTTCCGTGATTTTTGGAATGTTATTATTTTGGAGACTGGTTCGCAGAATGCCCCAAAGAAACATGTCAATTTTTTTTCTGTTGGGTTTAGTATGTGTAATTAGCATAATTAGCTAATTAATTGCCAAAAACTGATTGATTGGCTCCCCTACTGTGTTCTGAATTAGTATTGTATGCCACAATTGACCAAACAACAATAGTCTGACCACACAGACACTAGTCTGACCACACAGACATTAGTCTGACCACAGACATTAGTCTGACCACACAGACACTAGTCTGACCACACAGACACTAGCCTGACCACACAGACATTAGTCTGACCACAGACATTAGTCTGACCACACAGACACTAGTCTGACCACACAGACACTAGTCTGACCACACAGACACTAGTCTGACCACACAGACACTAGCCTGACCACACAGACACTAGCCTGACCACACAGACACTAGTCTGACCACACAGACACTAGCCTGACCACACAGACACTAGCCTGACCACACAGACACTAGCCTGACCACACAGACACTAGCCTGACCACACAGACACTAGTCTGACCACACAGACTCTAGTCTGACCACACAGACAATTGAGAAACAGTGGGATGTATACACATGGGATGCATGGCGAGTTACAAAAGCACTAACTTAGCCCACATCCCCACCCCACAATCAGTTGAAACTGAAATAACAAATAAATTGTGAATGAAATACTTCATGGTAAATTCAGGGGTTGAAAGTAGGGGTACCATTAAAGGAGAATTCCATGCTAGAAGGCTTTCTTACCTTTCTTTGTAGTCGTTACGTCCCCACCAAAGAGGTGTTTTTTTGTGCAAAAACTCCTTATTGGCTAATTCCCCTACCATAAGCCCTCAATGAATTGCATTGAATTGAATGGGAATTGAATGGGGCTATGGGGTGTTGTGCTAATTCGCTTATTTCCATCGAAATAAGTAGTAAAGTGTGCCGCTTGGGATATTATTTACATTATGAAGAGAGGATATAAAAAAAATTTATAAAAAATTGAGCGATGGAAATAAGCGAATTACCACCTTACCCCATAACCCCATTAAATTCCTATTCAATTAAAATAGCCAATAAGGAGCTTTTGCACAAAATAACACCTGGACCTCTTTGGTGGGGACGTAACAACTACAAAGAAAGGTAAGAAAGCCTTCTAGCATGGAATTCTCCTTTAACAACCTATATAAGGCAAAGATGAATCAAAATGTCATGAATGAATGAAAACTCTTGGGTTAAATTCATGGGAATTATGGGAACTTTCTCTCAGTTTGATTTTGAGAGTCGTGTCCATGGCGCCAACTTCCTGGCCTATCCCCCTGTGGTTGCAGGAGGAAACCGCGCCAACACGCTGCACTACATCAACAACAACCAGATTGTCAAGGTAAAGGTCCATTTATTACATTTGTTTTACACATTTCAAGCTTACTATACTGTCCTTATAGAGCGTCGCAGTCCCGCCCCCTGTCATGACGACGCCAGGCCCAGGAAATGATTCCCAATGCATTTTCCCCATAAAAGTATTTATTTAAAGACGGTTACGCTCGCTACTCCACAAGAGGGTACGCCGGTGCCTTAAAATTCTACACCATTTGGCAACCTTTTTTGACATGCATTGAGAGGATGAACGCGGCTGACATCAACAATCCTCAACTTGTTACACTGACCCTACTGTAATTTGTTTTATTTTATTTTATTATTATTATTTTATATTTATATATATATTTTTTTTTTAATTATTATTATTTCTTTGCATACTTCTATTATTCTATTATGTCTATGTATATTTGTATGTGCCTTTTATTTTCATATGGTGCAAGATACTGGGGTTGTGGCTCTTTCAGAGCGTGAACTCTGGGGGGAAGGGAGGGGGGGGGGGAATTTTTTCCCCGAAAAATGTTGTATAATATTTTCATGTGTGAAAAATTAATAAAAAAACTTTGATCAAAAAAAAAAAGACGGTTACGCCGCAGACAAAGCCAACTCGAGTCGTGACAACTCATGACAACAAACACAATATTTTGGACCAAACAAATAATTACAAAGAAGAAAAACGACAACAAAAAGTGTTGTAATCTGCCGTTTTTTTTCTTCTTTGTAATTATTTGTTTGGTCCAAAATATTGTGTTTTGTTGTCATGAGTTGTCACGACTCGAGTTGGCTTTGTCCGCGGCGTAACCGTCTTTAAATAAATACTTTTTGAAATGTCAATGAGGAAAATGAACGGAGAATCATTTCCTGGGCCCTGGTAGGGGGCGGGACTGCGACGCTCTATAATGCTACAATTTAGTATTGTTTTTGTTGTACTTTCGATTACATCTGATTTGTCCACGTAAAAAAAATGATATTTGATCAGATCTTCATAAAAATCCATGTTTTAATTTTTTTTGTTGCTGATTTCATTTGGTCCTATGCAAAGTTCTTTTGTATCTTGGTTTTGATAAGTGCTTGGTACGTTTTATTAGTATTGTTATCAATGGAGAACGAACAAATTAACCATATAAATAAATAAATGCAAGATTTGCGGCTGTGGCTCAGGAGGTAGAGCAGGTCGTCCAATGATCCCCTGGGCGGCGGTTCGAATCCCGGCTTCTCCTCCTGTCCACATGTCGAAGTGTCCTTGGGCAAGAAGACACTGAACCCTACACTGCCTCCAATGAGTCGGTCGGTGTGAGCTTCATGCTACCGTCGGTGTGTGAATGTGGGAAGTGAGGACGCTGGCGTCGACTGTTCGTCGCTTCACCTCCCAATGTATGAATGAATGAACCATATTGTAAAGCGCTTTGAGCACTTGGAAAAGCTGCTATAAAAATGCAATTCATTATTATCTGTTGTTCTCCGTCAGGATGGTGAGATGGTTTTGCTAGATGGTGGCTGTGAATACTTTGGTTATGTCAGTGATGTCACACGCACATGGCCCGTGAATGGAAGGTAAGTCGCACCACTGACTGACTGGTTGATTTAAATATTTATTAACAGTTTGCAGAATTACAGTACATTTCAAGCCCCCCCCCCTCCCGAACCTCAAATGACGTCACATTGTAGGCTCTACAGCGCCGAACCGACTTTTATTCGGCTCTAAAATAGGAGTATGAATCGGCCCTTAGTTTTAGTCGAGGAAATCAACACTGCTTTGAATTCCTCCTTTTCCCTCCCAGGTTCAGCCCGGCTCAGGCCGAGCTCTATGAGGCGGTTCTGGAGGTCCAGCGGTCCTGTCTGTCTCTCTGTTCCCCAGGAGTCAGTCTGGATCACATCTACAGCACCATGCTGGCCCTGCTGGGGCAACAGCTCAAACGGCTGGGCATCTTACAGGCCCATACCAGCGATGCTGATGTCCTGAAGGTACAAGACATTGTGTATATACAGTATAATATGCTTTTATGATGAGGCGCTGTAGGGTGCCAAGTGTCCACTGTATGTGACTGACTGACTGTCTGTCTGTTTGTTTGTCCATAGCTAATTAACCCATTCTGACCTGAGATCAGATTAAAAAAATGTCTTCTACATCCTGACAGTTTCTGAAAAAGCTAGTCTTTCTTCGATTTTTCAAAAATAGCAGACCTACAAGCTCGTAGCGCGCCACTCGGTGGCGCGCTATGAGCTTGTAGATCTGCTATTTTTCAATAGCTGAAGCATAATGTAACACCAAAAGGGGTTCCCGCCCAAAATGGGTTTTAAGATGCACAAAATACAGCCCCAAGTGTCCACTGTCTGTCTGTCTGTCTGTCTGTCTGTCTGTCCGTCCATAGCTAATTCATTTCACAAACCACTGGGCAAATCGGCGCCTCATTTCAGATGCCTGAATATTTGTTCTCATGTTTTATACTTTTATTTTATTTTTTAAGGTTTCTTTTGTGGCTTTCGCCTTTATTTTATATTTTTTATGGAGGGACAGACAGTAGGCTGACAGGAAATGGGGAGAGAGATGGGGGGTGACATGCAGTAAAGGCCGTCGGGATCGAACCCGCGGCACACTGCCAAGGTGCCTGGACCGCTGAGCCACGGCCCAGGCCTATACTTTTCTTTTAATCTTTTTCAAACATACTCGTAGCACTGGCATTACATGACATCCACATTCTACATGGAAGCTACTCCATTTTTATTAGACCCTGTCTAACTGGGATAGAACAGTGACTATAGTGACAGGAAAGTGAGCACAGAGAAGAGAGGATGGATGAAGAATACCCTGAGCTGGGAATCTGTGTTCTGAGAGAGTTCTGAGGTCTAGCCAGCCAACACCAACTCGGGATTCCCGGATCACTGCCCTCCACAAATTCCTATAATCCAACATCAGGTTCTTGAGCTCTGCAGTGTCGTCAGCCAAGTTGTCGCGCCACAGCACGTGGTGGTGGTACGCTTCATTCCCCTCCTGGCTTTGCCCTGTGTTGGCTCCCGTAGGGTCAATTTACTTGCCTCAAGTTCTGGGTGCCTGATACAGTGCCCTGCCAGTCTCTAGTTCTGGGTGCCTGATGCAGTGCCCTGCCAGTCTCTAGTTCTGGGTGCCTGACGCAGTGCCCTGCCAGCCTCTAGTTCTGGGTGCCTAACGCAGTGCCCTGCCAGCCTCTAGTTCTGGGTGCCTGACGCAGTGCCCTGCCAGCCTCTAGTTCTGGGTGCCTGACGCAGTGCCCTGCCAGCCTCTAGTTCTGGGTGCCTGACGCAGTGCCCTGCCAGTCTCTAGTTCTGGGTGCCTGACGCAGTGCCCTGCCAGCCTCTAGTTCTGGGTGCCTGACGCAGTGCCCTGCCAGCCTCTAGTTCTGGGTGCCTGACACAGTGCCCTGCCAGTCTCTAGTTCTGGGTGCCTGACACAGTGCCCTGCCAGTCTCTAGTTCTGGGTGCCTGACACAGTGCCCTGCCAGTCTCTAGTTCTGGGTGCCTGACGCAGTGCCCTGCCAGCCTCATCCTTCTCTCTCTGACTTTGTCCGTGACGCGTGGTAGTAGGTCCCCAGCATAGAGGTCCACATTTCTGATGCGGTCCGTCCATGTGACACCTAGTGCCATTCGTAGCATTCTTGTGTAGACTCCATCCAGGGCTTTTTCAAACTGGGCAAAAAGTTTTTCAAACTTTGAGCTGGGAATCAAACTCACAACATTACAGGTATGTAATGTTGCGTAGATGTTGTTGAGCCTACAGTCTGCCATGTAAATGCACATTTTAATTTAAAAGGATGAATATCAAATGATGGAGCATTATTATGTACAGTATCTTTTAAATATAAAACCAGGCAATAGCTCTTGAATTTGTGTTGCCAAATTTGGTGTTATGAGTGTGTTATGTGTAACATTATGAAGGACAATTATGGAATATTTATAAGGTACCCTGGCCAAAAGCAAAGCAAAGTTACTATGTTTACCCATGGGGTAACTGGACTAAGCTCAATAACTTGTTTACAGCCAGGCCCTGCTCATAGAACATTTCATGGTAGAGGTAAGGTTCAATGCCTTGTCCAAGGGCACTTCAGCGGTGGTAATTTTAACGTGCCGGTCCGGGGATACGAACTATAGCGACCTTCCGGTATCAAGACCGCTCCACTAACCGTTCGGCCACCGCTGCCCCCAGTGTCAATTTCTTCGTACTCCCTGCCCTTACACAGGTCCCTACTGACCAATTTGAATGTAACCTTGCACTACTCCAGGACGGTGCACATTCATTAAACTCTAGTATTTGATCAAGTCTCAAAAGTGGGATGTGTAAACTCTCTGACCACATACCGTAATTCTCCTTGTGTTTATGGAGCAGTATTGTACTGCAATGTTTTTCATTGGCCTGGCAAATAAAGTCAAGTGTTTATGTGTGCCATAAAGGAGTGTGATCAAATGTGAATCAAGGCTCTTAAAAATGTTAACAATGCTTTTAAAGTAATGAATACATTTTTATATCTACATATTTATTATGATATGGCTGCGATCATATTCGCCCATCCAAAAACCGGAATAGAGTCTAGAGACATGTCACCTTACTTCCCCGGGTTACTGTTTTCCAAACGGTCTGCCTAAAATAGAATCTTGTGTTCCCTCTGTAGTTGGAACACAGAGTAACCATCATACAGACAGCAAACTGCATTTAGTGCTATGATTGCTATCACACTATCATTCCTCGAGCCTCATGGCGTAAAACATTGAGGAATCTTTGTTTATATTAAGTGTTTATTTTTACCCTGGCTGATGGTTTTGTGGTCAGGAAATGGCCATAAGCTTCTCTGGCCAATTTAAACGATGAAATAGTGACCTAATTACAACCTTCATAAAGCACAATATACCACTGTGACTACCTATAATAGTAGGCACTCCTTTCCTGCAGCGGTTTATGTCAGGGAAATAAAATGAGCGAGCCAAACCAAAGCTTAATGTACATTTGTTCAACTTGGGTTTTCCTTTAAAAGACAGAAAATCTTACTCTCTCTAGAAAAGTAAAACTGTAGGGTAATAATGGAACAATGAATGATTTGTAAGCGGTTTGGGGGAGGCGTTTGTTCAAAACGCATAGCAGACTGACATGCTAATTCTTCATGAAGACAAAGAATAATGAACTGGTATCAAAAATGGAATGAATGAATGGATTCCAAATTCCTACATTGTCGTCACGACACAGATTACATAAGTTAAAAGACCTGGGATGCCCACTCTCTGTTTCGTTTATCATGTAGGAGGCTGTGGTTTAGGGCTAGTGTTGATGTGTGATCTTTCAGTGTGGGAGTCCTGGGTTTGAGACCAGGGCGGGAGACCCTTTTGGTGTTAGCATCATGTTATGCTTTAGCTATTGAAAAATAGCAGATCTACAAGCTCATAGAAGCAGACCTACAAGCTTGTAGGTCTGCTATTTTTGAAGAATCGAAGAGCGACTGACATAGAAACATTGCTTTTTGAGAAAACTGTCAGGATGTAGAAGACGTTTTTAGAATCTGATCTCAGGTCAGAATGGGTTTAAATCTAGGCCCATAATTATTTGACAGTTTGAATAGGACTACAGTAGGTTATCTCAATTGCCGTGGCCCACTAGATACATGTGGAGATACCGGTAAGTGGGCGAAGCGAGGACCCCACCACCTCGTACACACACACACACACACACACACACACACACACACACACACACACACACACACTGCAAATGTTTCTACTAATGTGCAGCAATTGGTTTCTGAGTGGACCACACACCTATTATGCATTTTTCATTGATGGTGAACCAAAATTAGACATTTTTTACTTTCTCAACTGTCAATAGAGTATACAATTATACTAATGAATGTTGAATTTGTTATGCTCACAATCACAAAGCATAGCGGTGGCATATAGTTATCTATATTCAGAAAGAAAAGGGTTTTCCTTTGGCCATTATTCATACACCAGAGTGCTTCATACTGTAAATCATCATCAAAGGAGTGCAGCAGATGTGAAATGCCATTTGGGATTCTTATTTTTTTAAACCGACATGCAAAGTATATACACTATGTATGTGTTATGACTCATGAGGTATTGTTTTGGGTAAGACTGCTACATAATTCTACGGAAACTTATTTTCCTTGAAGGCTTAGTTATAGATTTGTATAATATATTTTGACATTGTAATAGATGACCTTCAGATGGGTTGCATCAATCTTAGAGGCACTAAAGACTTTCCAATGCTTTATTTTCATATAAAAAAAATACACGGGTCATAAACTTGATGATCAGAATGTTATGCCTGGCCCAGTTACCTTATAAAAACTCAGCTGTCAGCTCTAGTATAGGCTGCTATTTGACATTGTGCTTCTGCTGCTGCTTGCCTGCAGTGGTTTTGGTGTAGATATCTAGCTTTATCTCTGTTAAGAAGTGTATAAAATGTAGGCTTTACAGTTATAACTAAGCTTTTCTACCAAATTGATTGAATCAAGCACTAACATCTGTGGCAGTGCTGGATTTCTTTGTCATTATGGTGGATTTAAACTGTTGTACACGTGTACTGTACAACAGTTAAGTTTTCATATCCTTGATTAAGTAGCCTACTGACTATACCATGACTTAAAATGCAACCTTCTCTTTGACTTTGTCTTTTGTAATGTGAGTATAGGTCCACCTTTTCCATTTATAATTATCCAATACATTCAGAGACAAATGAAGGATGCAAATATTAATATATTCAACAACCCTGTATGTATTTGCAGCTTTTGTGTGGATTATTCCACACCGAGCTCTTTTTATGCGTTGCGTTCATGTTTGGTTTTCGGGACAACGCTCCACACGTCCCAAACTCGTCCCTTCTGGCTCCAAAACTGTGGAATGCACTTCCCATTGCAGTCAGAACTGCAGCAGCATCACTCCCAATCTTCCGCCGTAGTCTGAAAACCCACCTTTTCAAACTCCATCATGGCCCGTAGCACTTACCCTATACCCATTAGATAGCATTTCTGTAGACTTGGATAGCATTTGATACAGACTTATAGCATGTTATGTAGACAGCACTATAATTGCATTGTATGTAGTCATAGCACGTCATAGTACATATGTATAGCATAGTATAGTATATATGTATAGTTTATATGTATAGTTTCATTATATAGATATTCCACTGTTACGTTCTTAGCTTACGCATGTTTCATGATAAATGCTTTTCATGTGACGTATTCCCATGCTTTTTTGTTCTTGCTTAATGTAAGTCGCTCTGGATTAAGAGCGTCTGCTAAATGCCTAAATTGTAAATAGATTTCACTCCTCTCCTCTCAGGCTGCGAGGAGGTACTGCCCCCACCACGTGGGTCACTACCTGGGTATGGACGTCCATGACACTCCAGAACTGTCCCGGTCACAGCCGCTGCAGCCGGGGATGGCCATCACTATAGAGCCTGGTACGGAGACACTAACACTATAGTTTTATGATCCAGCACATTTTGCATGCCTTTTATGGAAAGTCACTGATAAGCTTCAACATTTCAAATTACAATTAACCCATTCTGACCTGAGATCAGATTCATACGAGGTTTTCCACTGGACTACACACTGGTCTGATTAACCCATTCTGACCTGAGATCAGATTAAAAAAATGTCAGTCGTTCTTCGATTTTTCAAAAATAGCAGACCTACAAGCTCGTAGCGCGCCACTCGGTGGCGCGCTATGAGCTTGTAGATCTGCTATTTTTCAATAGCTAAAGCATAACATGATGCTAACACCAAAACGGGTTCCCGTTCAGAATGGGTTAAAGGAGAATTCCATGCTAGAAGACTTTCTTAACCTTTATTTGTAGTCGTTACGTCCCCACCAAAGAGGTCCAGGTGTTTTTTTGTGCAAAAACTCCTTATTGGCTATTTCCCCTACCATAAGGCCTCAATGAATTGCATTGAATGGAATGTGAATTGAATGGGGCTATGGGGTGTTGTGCTAATTCGCTTATTTCCATCGCTCAAAATTATATTTTCTTTGTATATATCCTCTCTTCATAATATAAATGATATCCCAAGCGGCACAGTTTACTACTTATTTCGATGGAAATAAGCGAATTAGCACAACACCCCATAGCCCCATTCAATTCCCATCCAATTCAATACAATTCATTGAGGGCTTATGGTAGGGGAAATAGCCAATAAGGAGCTTTTGCACAAAATAACACCTGGACCTCTTTGGTGGGGACGTAACAACTACAAAGAAAGGTAAGAAAGCCTTTAGTATTGTATTCTCCTTTAAGTCCATTTATAAGACACCGCTTTATATATAAATGAATGCACCTTTCATCATCAGTTCTCACATTTGTTTTGTTGAAATAAACCAATAGATGCTCTGAATCATTGTTCTTGATGTATCTGTTCTGTTGCAGATGTATACCATAGTAGCTGTATACGTTGTTAAACATGTTTCAGCAACATTATACAAAGTTTGTATTAGCGGTGTGTGTACAGCACTGTTACTTTGGCTATATGGCTTTCTCTCGAGCATGAATAGATGTTGGTGCTACAATTTACAATTTAGGCATTTAGCAGACGCTCTTAATCCAGAGCGATTTACATTAAGCAAGAACAAAAAAGCATGGGAATACATACATCACATAAAAAGCATTTATCATGAAACATGCGTAAGCTAAGAACGTAACAGTGGAATATCTATATAATGAAACAATACATATAAACTATACTATGCTATACATATGTACTATGACGTGCTATGACTACCATACAATGCAATTATAGTGCAGTCTACATAACATGCTAGAAGTCTGTATCAAATGCTATCTACGTCTACAGAAATGCTATCTGAAGGGGTAGGGTAAGTGCTATGGGCCATGATGGAGTCTGAAAAGGTAGGTTTTCAGACTACGGTGGAAGATTGGGAGGGAGTGATGCTGCAGTTCTGATTGCAATGGGAAGTGCATTCCACAGTTTTGGTGCTACACACATTTCAAACTCTTCAATACCCTCCTCTCTTCCCTCCAGGGCTGTATATCTGTCTGGACGACGACCAGGCCCCTGGACGATTCCGTGGCATCGGGGTCCGAATAGAAGACGACGTTGTGATTCAAGACAACGGAGAACCCCTGATTCTATCCTCGGAGACACCGAAGACCATCGCTGACGTGGAACGTGCCTGCAGTGCCCAGAGATAGGGGGCGGGCAGACGAGACGGGCACAACTGTTGAAGTGGCGGGCGGCACCAAAAGCCAGGCAGTGTGGTTTTGTGATTCACCTGTTCGAATAACTATGGCACGGTCAGGGTCCCTAATAACTCTCTATAAGCCTGTGTTTCAAGCATTATGTCATGCTTTAGCTATTGAAAAATAGCTTAAAAAGGTCGTGAAAATGTGGTGCAAATCTTTGAATATATATTTCAGAGCGAACATTTTTAACTAAAATATTGGCTTCTGGGGGGGTCCCTGGAACTACATATTTTGAGATGGGGGTCCGTGGCCCAATAGAGATAATTCTGGGGGTCCTTGACATGAAAAAGGTTGAGCACCACTGACATAGAAACATGGGTTTTTCAGAAATGATTTAGGATTTTGAAGCCTCAGTCCAAAATGGGTTATTAACTGTGGTGGCGTGGTCAGGGTCCCTAATAACTGCCTATAAGCCTAAAGTTTGATGGATGCACACTGCAAGATTTCATTTTTTACACAATGAAACATGGTGAAACAAAGATTTTATTTTTTAACGGTAGTGAAATCTTTTTTTTTCTCCTCCAGATGCTGTCTTTTCTTTGATGAACGAAATTTGCAAAGAAATCCATGCATGCTCTTGTCTTTTACAGTTTTGTGTTTTGCAGGCTTTTCCACGTCTCATCCTGTGCAAACTGTCACCAACAATATTCAGAAAAGGAAATACACACAAACACATATACAGTAAATGTTGCAGTGTGCATCTTCCCCTGAATCTTATACTATACTGATTCAATAATCACTGCCAGTGTACATTAAGCATGGGCAGTTGCAGGCTGGGTTGAGACCACTTGTAGTAAAGTTTGAGATGATTTGGAAATGGGCTAATGTACCAGGAGCATTAAAGTGTTTTTCTCCTGAACTGCGGCCACCGGCCATAATGTCTACTTGGGTAGGTTTACTACTCACATTATCTTACATCTAAATGTAAGATGCAAACACATTTATATGTCTCATCTGAAGAAGAAAAACCTCAAATCAAATACTGTATGATGGGATGGAATTAGTAATGACCTAATGATCTTGGCACAGTTCACACACACCGTACTGGGTGGATTCTGCCAATGAATTTAATTGGGAATAGAGCTTTTTTTTTTTTTTATCCGCAAATGGCAGCAAAGCGCTCCATTCCCATTGACTACCGGTAGCTATGAGTGGCAGAATCTGCCCTCATAGAATAGAAGTGCGGACGGTGTGACAGAACCCTGATGTCCATCTTGGATGCTGGCATTTTCATGACCACGTTTTCTTTTTTTACAAGCCACTTTTGTGTCTAGAATCCTGATATAACTTGGGCTGGAGAACCATAGGCTACCCGTGCACTGAAATAGTTGAAACTTGGAAGTGTATCTTTATCTTGGCAAGGTTTTGGTGTGTGTGTGTGTGTGTGTGTGTGTGTGTGTGTGTGTGTGTGTGTGTGTGTGTGTGTGTGTGTGTGTGTGTGTGTGTGTGTGTGTGTGTGTGTGTGTGTGTGTGTGTGTGTGTGTGTGTGTGTGTGTGTGTGTGTGTGTGTGTGTGTGTGTGTGTGTGTGTGTGTGTGTGTGTGTGTGTGTGTGTGTGTGTGTGTGTGTGTGTGTGTGTGTGTGTGTGTGTGTGTGTGTGTGTGTGTGTCTGTCCACCCCACACCTGTAGGCACTACTAGGCAGGCCTATGTGTTGGTCTTCTAGTTAGAGATGGAATGTAAGGTTGAGTTTCTCCTGTGTGTTCTTATGGTGAAGGCAACACAAGGACATTTATAGATGATGTCAAAATGTGTTGCTTATAACTCAATAAACTCCCAACGGCTCCCTTGTACTTTTATTATTTGCAGGTCACTGAGGTAGCATCCCAGCTGGAAGATATCGGTTACTTGTACATTATTTCTGTTCATATGGTGTGAGAGGGGAAAAAAATAAACTCTGGATGTCTGGTCTGGATGATTTAGAAAACATATTCGATATGGAGAGACCATAGAGGGTGTGGGGTTTGAATGTGTATGATCATATCAAGCGAAATACAATTGACGAAGGCTTTACTTTGATCAAGTTCAAAATGTATTTCCCATTGATTGATTGGTTGCCGAATCTAAAAGGATCCGTGCCAAAATTCTGATGGCGGTGCGGTTGATGCCGCGCCGCTGGAGCGCGACCGTCCCCTACAGATGATAGCGATCGTAGTGCAAACTCCGAGAGGATACGAAAGTGTATTCCGGGCAATCCCGAGCACCAACCAACCCCCCTTCACGCCTAATGTTGCTGTACCTCCAACCCTCCCCCCGTATCAGAGGAGTAGAAACAACAAGCCGCCATTTTGTTTGTGCGGACAGACCGTAAGAAACAGGAGATACCGAGAGAAGGAGCGACTCCAACACCGATAACAGCCACTCCGGGGAACCGCCGGTTGAAGAGTGGCGGAATCGTGTCC
>NC_137872.1:3043176-3105676 GCF_963924005.1 Protomyctophum bolini
GCAATAGTAATCTGTTGGCAGAGACGTTACAGCAGCAGCAGCAGCAGATGGGACCAGGGGGACAGCAACCCGGGATGAGGCCACAGCAGCCGGGAGCACTGAACAAGGTAAGGCCCCCGAAAAATTTAGGATGTGAAAATAGGTGATTATTGCCATTTTTTAAATCAGGTTCAGGTTCATTTATTTGTTTGTCCCCGTGGGGCGATTTGGTTTACAGCAAGGCATAACACAGGCAGGTAACATGAA
Source organism: Protomyctophum bolini (assembly GCF_963924005.1). Lineage (NCBI taxonomy): Eukaryota > Metazoa > Chordata > Actinopteri > Myctophiformes > Myctophidae > Protomyctophum > Protomyctophum bolini. Next base: position 3,043,423 of record NC_137872.1, read on the forward strand.
ACACAAAAACACAGCAAAAAGGCACATAGTACACATAGAACATTTAAAACAGGATGGCAGTTCAAGGTATCAGTGTAACATTATAATTCATAACTTTCCCATAAAGTTGTATATAAAAAATTAATACAATAATACAAATACAAATTACCTTCTATCGGCATTTAGAGCCTTGATAGCTACAGGCACGAAGGAGAACTTATACCTGTTGCTTTTGGCCCCTGGAAATTTTAGGCGAATGCCAGAGGGAAGCAGCTTGAACTCAGAGCAAATCATTAGATCAGTGGGGGAGGAGGCCCTGCATTTCCCCGCCCCAAAATAAGTTAATAGCACAGGCAGACTCTTCACATACTAAGAGCATGTCTGAAATAAGTGTCAGAGTTGAAATAAATGCTTAAACATGTAGCTATAGGTGTAATGTTCAGAGACCACAGAAGTGAACCTTTTTCAAGCCTGTTTTCTCAACTCGCTGTTTCTCTGCAAGACATTTTACTCCATAAGCCATATCTCCAGAATTGGTGGGTCAAACTGAACAACCAATATGTCCATTTGAAGCTATGATACCCTGCTTTCATCTGACATGAAAAAACTAAAATTCAAAAAAAATCCAATGGCAGTATCTCAGTCAAATTTGGTCACATATATATATATATATATATATAATATAATAATCGGTTGTTTCTTTCCGATTATTTGTTTTTAGCACCGATACCCATATTAATTAAAATCATGAATATCACTACTCAATATTTCATGTCAAGAACCCCAAAGATTATATGTATTTGGCCGCCGACCCCCATCTGAAAATATGTCATTCCAGGGACCCCCCCCAGAAGCAAAGATTTGAGCTAAAAACGTTTTGCTCTGAAAGAATATATTCAAACATTTGGGCAAAACATTTTCACGGGTTTTTCTAAAATAGCAGACCTATACAAGCTCGTAGCGCGCCACTCGGTGGCGTGCTATGAGCTTGTAGATCTGCTATTTTTCAATAGCTAAATTATAACAATGTTCAAAACACCAAAAGGGGTTCCCGCCCCAAAATGCGTAAAAAAAAAAAAAAAGCTAGCAATCTTTGTGGTTTGCAGTGGAATGGAAGTAATTCACAGCGTCATGAAACCCACTGAGCTGTGTTATTTTCACACACGGCTTCAAGGCAGAAACGTTTTCATGTGGCACGGTGGGTAAATTAGCTGCCCGGTGCCCACCACCACTGGGCTGAGTCTGGGGGTTCCAAGCTTCAAACCCACCACGGCCTTGTCAAGGGTCTATATATATACACATCCCATTTTGGGGCGGGAACACCTTTTGGTGTTAGCATTTTTTATATGCTATGCTTTAGCTATTGAAAAATAGCAGATCTACAAGCTTTGGGGTTCAGTGTCTTTGCCCAAGGACATTTCGACATGTAGACAGGAGGAGGAGGAGCCGGGATTCGAACCGCCGACCCATGGATCATTGGACGACCTGCTCTACCTCTTGAGCCAGTCGACGAAGTCTCTACAAAAAGAGCTGGTTGAGAACCACTGGGATATAGAAACGGTGACGACGAACGTAAGGCGACTAGAATCTTGCGCGCTCGCAGTCTTAACGCCACGACGCGGTCCGTGTCTCTCCGTGAATATCGTGTGTCCGAGTGAGGGAGAGACACACGGAAAAACGTACATTTTGAACGAAGTCAGACGCCGGCGATGTGTCTTAGTTTGGTCACTGACTGACTGTGTTGTTTTTCGTGTTGTGTTTTCTCCGTGAATAAGAGAGAGATAACTTTACTTTATGTTGTTTATTTGGACAGGACAATGCATATTAATGGACGTAAATACACCGGATATACTGTAGTACAGTTGCTAATTTTCATCCGCAGTCCTCACAGGAAACACAAAACGGAAAAACAAGACAGTCAAACAGTGGAATACATTTACATAACACAAGTAAGACGCGCAAACGCGGGAAGTGAACGCAGCTATACGTCCAAATATGGAGTGTGTTGCATCAATCACAAACTAATCACTCAGCTCCATATATGGGCACAACAGCGGGACAGACACACAGACAGACATGATCTGCTAGGTCTCATAGTAAGTGCTCACTGCGTTCGCAATGACATTACGTAGGGAACACAGCATAAAAAAAGAAATACACCTAAAATAATCAAACGGTTGTATAATCCAGGTGTGTCCGTGGTGTCGTGTCGTTTCCCAGCCGTTGTGGGTGTCGCCCTACGGTGGGCGGAGTGACGCCGTTACGGACCACCACCACGGCGGTCCTCGTGGCGTAACAGACGTAGTAACGGCGTCACAAAGGATGTAGGGCAGACTGCCGCGCCCGCCACGCCCGCCGCTATCCAGTTCCATGGATAAGTTGCTCAGTGGAGTTTTGAAGCACCTGGAACTTAACCCATTCTGACCGGGAACCCATTTTGGTGTTAGCATCATGTTATGCTTTAGCTATTGAAAAATAGCAGATCTACAAGCTCATAGCGCGGCACCGAGTGGCGCGCTACGAGCTTGTAGGTCTGCTATTTTTGAAAGATCGAAGAGCGACTGACATTTTCAGAATCTGATCTCTGGTCAGAATGGGTTCATCAGACCAGTGTGTGTCCAGTGGAAAACCTCGTATGAATCTGATCTCAGGTCAGAATGGGTTAAGAACGATCTACTTCCAGCTGTATATCCTTGTGCTAAATGCACCGGCGCTCCGTCTTCAACGCTGAAAGGCGCCTTTGTGGCGGTGCGGGGGCTTGGTGGTGGTGGTGACGCGTTGCTATGGATGGAGGAAAAGGCCCACTGTGATTGGCCAGGAGCCACAGACAGAGCGTGGTTGAAAAGTAAAACGCCAGAGGTCAAAACCGTGGCGCATCATCACAGCGAGAAGAAAGCACAAGCGTGAACTTGGCGTGACGACTCGGCCAACCTGAACGGGGCACAGATATGTGGGCGTGGAATCGTCCCAAATGTAACGCTAGATACGGCCGGGCACACTTACTGCACGTGTTTAAACGGATGAACCACTGATTCATGTTCTTGTCGAATATGGTCATTATATTATTGTACAAGGATGTCCCACTTCTCTGGGTTTACGAGGTACGTAGTGTAAAAATGATCCTGAACTGACATGGTCAATCTTTATTTACAGCATTTATGAGCATGTCACAGACATGATGATGTCACAGACATGATGATGTCACAGACACGATGTCACAGACGTGCACGGAGCAAGTTCAGTCAGGAAACTCCGTGCCGTTGCTGCCGACTGTTCATTGGGCCGCCTCAGCATCACATGATTTACTTCATCCAATCACACACACTCGTTCCATCTTCATACCGGCTATTTAAACTGGAAGTTTGCACTGCCCAATCGGCTTGCTTCCTTAAGCTGCTGAACACACTGATAACTGCTTGCACTGCTGTTTAGGTACGGGGGATTCAGAGTCCCTATGTTTGGGACTGACGGATGCGCTTAAATTTATATTCAATAAAATATATATTCCATCCATTCTCTGAGTCGTCCTGACTGAATTATAAACCTGTAATCCATTTGTCAGAAGTTTTCAAAGTTAACACCAGTTAACATTTCTGCTCCAAACAAGCTTGTGATTCCTACCACCTGTGTGGGGAGCTTTCATTCTCCTGTCCTCTAACCCAGAGGCTCCCAAAGTGGGGTCTGGGGACCCCCAGGGGTCCTTGAGGGAGTTCCAGGGGGAACCCAGCTATAAGTGGACCCTTTATGGATCCATTTGTACACTCTCAGAGTTAAATTAACATTGATTTTACAATATAAATCGGGGGTCCCAGACATAGAAATGCCATTAAATGGAGGGTCCATAGACTAATGCATGTTAAACTGGGGGGTCCTTGAAATTAAACTGGTTGAGAATCTCTGCTAGAGCCGTACAAATCTTCTCTTACGATCCCATCCCTTTTCAAATGGGGGGGGGGGGGGTCCGTGGGATAATTAGTGTCAATTTGGGGGTCCTTGACATAAAAAAGTTTGGGAACCACTGCTCTCTAACCGCCTATTTTGTTCCCCTCTCATCATCCCTGTTCTGTTCCCTGTCCTTTGTTCCATCTCCTCTCCGTATCCTTCCCTCCCATGGCTCACCTATCTCTCCCCTTGGTTCCTAAGTCCAGCAGACTTAGGAACAGCTTCTTCTCCTCCACTGTCATCTACTGTCATTAGTCCAGCAGACTTAGGAACAGCTTCTTCCCCTCCACTGTCATCTACTGTCATTAGTCCAGCAGACTTAGGAACAGCTTCTTCCCCTCCACTGTCATCTACTGTCATTAGTCCAGCAGACTTAGGAACAGCTTCTTCCCCTCCACTGTCATCTACTGTCATTAGTCCAGCAGACTTAGGAACAGCTTCTTCCCCTCCACTGTCATCTACTGTCATTAGTCCAGCAGACTTAGGAACAGCTTCTTCCCCTCCACTGTCATCTACTGTCATTAGTCCAGCAGACTTAGGAACAGCTTCTTCCCCTCCACTGTCATCTACTGTCATTAGTCCAGCAGACTTAGGAACAGCTTCTTCCCCTCCACTGTCATCTACTGTCATTAGTCCAGCAGACTTAGGAACAGCTTCTTCCCCTCCACTGTCATCTACTGTCATTAGTCCAGCAGACTTAGGAACAGCTTCTTCCCCTCCACTGTCATCTACTGTCATTAGTCCAGCAGACTTAGGAACAGCTTCTTCCCCTCCACTGTCATCTACTGTCATTAGTCCAGCAGACTTAAGAACAGCTTCTTCCCCTCCACTGTCATCTACTGTCATTAGTCCAGCAGACTTAAGAACAGCTTCTTCCCCTCCACTGTCATCTACTGTCATTAGTCCAGCAGACTTAGGAACAGCTTCTTCTCCTCCACTGTCATCTACTGTCATTAGTCCAGCAGACTTAGGAACAGCTTCTTCCCCTCCACGGTCATCTACTGTCATTAGTCCAGCAGACTTAGGAACAGCTTCTTCCCCTCCACTGTCATCTACTGTCATTAGTCCAGCAGACTTAGGAACAGCTTCTTCTCCTCCACTGTCCTCTACTGTCATTAGTCCAGCAGACTTAGGAACAGCTTCTTCCCCTCCACTGTCCTCTACTGTCATTAGTCCAGCAGACTTAGGAACAGCTTCTTCCCCTCCACTGTCATCTACTGTCATTAGTCCAGCAGACTTAGGAACAGCTTCTTCCCCTCCACTGTCATCTACTGTCATTAGTCCAGCAGACTTAGGAACAGCTTCTTCTCCTCCACTGTCATCTACTGTCATTAGTCCAGCAGACTTAGGAACAGCTTCTTCCCCTCCACTGTCATCTACTGTCATTAGTCCAGCAGACTTAGGAACAGCTTCTTCTCCTCCACTGTCATCTACTGTCATTAGTCCAGCAGACTTAGGAACAGCTTCTTCCCCTCTACTGTCATTAGTCCAGCAGACTTAGGAACAGCTTCTTCCCCTCCACTGTCATCTACCTAAACTCCTCATCCACTCCTTTCCCTCCTCCCCCCAACCCAGACACATCCTAGTCTATAATAACACTATGTGGACTCATGTGATAATATGGCCACTGGACTTGTGGAACATGGTCTCTGGACCTTAAAGTTTAGCACTCTGTGCATTAATGGGCCATGTGCAATATGGACAGATCATGTTTTTCTTCTTCCTCTCTTATCTTATTTATTACTTATTTATTAAATGACTACTGCTCATTCTACCGTTACTACTGTAATTAATGTATCCTCCTTGCTGACATGTTTGCGCCATTTGGTGAGATGCGAAAATATTTTTCGCTGTGTTGTACTTAACCCATTCTGACCGGGAACCCGTTTTGGTGTTAGCATCATGTTATGCTTTAGCTATTGAAAAATAGCAGATCTACAAGCTCGTAGCGCGCCACCGAGTGGCGCGCTACGAGCTTGTAGGTCTGCTATTTTTGAAAAATCGAAGAGCGACTTTTAGAATCTGATCTCAGGTCAGAATGGGTTAATCAGACCAGTGTGTGTCCATTGGAAACTTCGTATGAATCTGATCTCAGGTCAGAATGGGTTAAATGTAATCTCTCAATCTCTCCTCTCCTCCCCTTCCTCCCCAGATGAATATGATGGCCAGCTCGGGCCCCTATGGCGGTCCGTACGGCCAGCCCGGTGGCGGCCAACAGGGGCTACCTGGGGCGGGGCTGGGCCCACAGCTCCAGAGCAAGGCGGGTCTGGCCAACAGCCTCGCTGCCCAGTTCAACATGGACAAGAATAAGACGGCGCCCGGCCAGGGCATGCCAGGCATGGTAAGGAACAACACAAATACGAGTCACGTCTACTTACTGTGTTCAATGTGGTTGTCGGCCTTTTTGTATTATGATAGGAGCCCTTCTTCCATGGAAGACGTTCCCTTCCTGACTTTTATTTCCCTTTTGTAACCCCTTTTGGTGTTGGCATCATGTTATGCTTTAGCTATTGAAAAATAGCAGATCTACAAGCTCGTAGCGTGCCACTCGGTGGCGCGCTACGAGCTTGTAGATCTGCTATTTTTGAAAAATCGACGACATAGAAACATACCTTTTTCATAAAACTGTCAGGATGTAGAAGACATTTTTAGAATCTGATCTCAGGTCAGAATGGGGTTAAATAAACTTATAAATAAATAAAAATTAAATACTCTGCAGGCCCAAAGAGTACACCTTCCCAATGTCACTGTAGAGAATGCTACAGCTCAAGTGGTTTACGTTTTTACAATGTGGTGTTTTTCCCACTCACCAAGGCTGCCTATCTTCATCTACTTGATGTTAAATTGGACCTAAGGTCACGGTCATCTTAGAGTGGTTGTAGCCAAGCCAAAACATCGCTGTCACCGTTACGCTAAGCCGGCGTAGATCATGACCTCCTTCGCTATTAAGAGGGTTTGTATGAGTGGGCATGTATATCGGCCAAGTGTTTTTCACCTGACAAAGAGCCCTTTGAGTCTTCAAAACGCTGTCGGTGTGTGTGTGGAGACTGTGGAGAGTGATTTATATGAATGATGGGGTTCTTTTCTCTTGTATTTGTTTTTATTTTATTGGTGAGCTCTTATTTAGCTCTGAGTGCAGATTGAAGAGCGTATTTATTGACCCTATAGACCTCCTATTGTTCAACAAACACTGGAACTCGGATCAATGTAGGATTGATTCTGCTCTCGATGCTGAAGGAGCTTAATTAAATATTACCTCTGAATCCTCTTTATTTTGTCGTGATGGTCGTGATTTCCTGCAGTGTCTAAAAAAACAAACAAACTTGTGGAGGTTTTGTTTTTTTAACCCATTCAGGACGGGAACTTTTGAAAAAATCGTGAAAATGTGGCGCAAATCTTTGAATAGATTTCAGTCAGAGCGAACGTTTTGAACTCAAATCTTTGCTTCTGGGGGGTGGTCCCTGGAAAAACATATTTTCTGATCATTCTGGGGGTCCTTGACATGTAAAAGGTTGAGACCACCACTAGATATAGAAACATAGGTTTTTTTTTCCCCAGAAAAATGCCAGGATTTAAGGCTTTTTCTTTTTTTAGAATCTGCCTCAGTCCTAAATGGGGGGAAAAAAAGAAAGCAAAATCGAAAGGCAGTGCTAAGATCACTGTCTCATTACAATTTAGGTTTACACAACGAATCCAGAATAGTGATAAAAATAGGTTTTCAATTAGTCCCAGGATGCAGGGATGGTCTTTTAGACGAGTCCCAAGGACATTTTATGAGTCCCACTTCAACAACGTTAGGAGTCATATTTTGCCATTTTTACTAATTGCAACATTTAAAGCCCATTTTATTTTATATGGTTATAATGTGGTTATATTCATGTAGAAAACAGAAGAAGAAATGATTATAACTAAAGCTAGCAAAATAATCTAGAATAAAAACAGTACAGTAGTACAGTAGTGCATCCCGTGGATGCAGAGGTCGTTTTATTGCGTCCCTTAACTATAAACTGCGTTTTGGGTTGCAAAATGCAGCCCATTTTAATCTCTGAGTAAGTACAGTGTCTGTGCATACTTACTTTACACATTTTCCCTTGTCTGTGTCCGTCTCTTCTCTCCAGGCCTCCCAGCAGCAACAGCAGTCCTCTGGCGTGCCAGGCGGTGGCGTTGGCGGGGCGTCGTCAGTAGGAGTGGGAGGAGGAGGAGGAGGGGGGCCACCGGGCGGTCTGGGTGGCGTGGGGGTGCAGGGCGTGGTGGGCGGGGCAGGTCCCGGCGGCGCGGCGCCCCCGACGGCCGACCCCGAGAAGCGCAAGCTGATCCAGCAGCAGCTGGTGCTCCTGCTCCACGCGCACAAGTGCCAGCGCCGCGAGCAGGCCAACGGCGAGGTGCGGCAGTGCAACCTGCCCCACTGTCGCACCATGAAGAACGTCCTCAACCACATGACGCACTGCCAGGCCGGCAAGTCATGCCAGGGTAAGAGCCGGGTGTTCATTTCGTCGACTAAAACTACTTCAAGGACAACTTTAGTTTTTTTTCAACCAAGGTTCATGTTTTAGGTTGTTATTAGAGAAACTAGCTAGCTTAGCCACCGAGTCTGATGCGCTCTGGGACAACAGAGCAGGTGCATTCTTTGTTTTGATTAAGTGTTCCAATATCGTGGTTTAAGCACGTCTAAAAAGCTGTCGGATATGGTTTTTCCTCCTTTCATTGAAATCCACTTTAACATCACTTTGCCGTCTTTGTTTGGATTTCTAACGTGTCCTCTCATGATGTTTTTCCTCCTCTCTTCTCCTGGTTCTCTGACGCTCCTCCAGTGGCGCACTGTGCCTCGTCCAGACAGATCATCTCTCACTGGAAGAACTGTACGCGGCACGACTGTCCTGTGTGTCTGCCGCTGAAGAACGCTGGAGACAAGAGGAACCAGCAGTGTGAGTGTTTTACACTGTGTGCGCGTGCGCGTGCAATGTGACTAGTCGTGAATTGAAATGATAATTCAGAGTCTCATCCAGTCATTACTTATTCACTTATTCATGTAAGTAGTCACAGATGCTTGTCATTTCTTTTTACAATATTTTTCCCCCCCATAATTTCAGTCTATATACCAGCAGTTATCTAGCCTGGCTGGGCACCATTTCATTTAGGGTATATGATCCTGTCGGGGAGCAGATGATATCGTTACGTCATGTTGTTTTGTAGTCGACTTCCTTTTCCCTCAAACCGATTTTTCTCAATAAAAGCTACAGGCTACGAGAGCTTTTATTGAGAAAGGGGAAAAGGAAGTTGCCGCCGTCATGTTGTTCCTGCTTGTCGACTACAAAACAATACTACAACATGACGTAACGATATCATCCGCTCCCGACAGGATCATACAGACTTTTGAAACAGAGACCAGGCTTTTCCTCCGAGGTGGTGGAAAGCCTGATGAGGCCAGGTTAGCAGTCATCAGCCTCTGGCGTAGGTTAGGTTTGTTAGGTAAAGCTGGCCAAAACAATGAAAACACACAAAATACAGCAATCGAGGGCGATGTGTTTCTGCAGGTGAATACCACCGCTCTACTCCAGTGGCTGGTTGGTATAGACTGAAATGATTGGTACAAAATGTATTTGTTTTGTTATACAAACAGTTCAAAGTTAACATACCTTGTCTTTTAAAGCGTTGGGACACTTTGCCAGAGGTTTGTGTATAGTTACCTTGTCATGATATGATCTAACTAGTGCATTTGGCGACACATATTGCTCCATTGATTAGAAAGAAATTATATAAAATAAAAAAACACTACCATCTCATTAACTTCCATTGTATTATGTAACCTGATTCTGACAATATATAACATCACAAAATGTTAGTACAGTGTTTGTTTTAAAGATTTGTTTCTGGATCCGGTCTGTGGATTCTTCCTTCCTTCCTCCCACTGAAGTGAAGTTGATCTTTTTATGAAGAACAAACACCGTACCGTACTGTGGGCTGTATTTTGCGTGTCTTAAGTACCAGGTCTTATTCCCTAACTTGAGTAAACTAAAGACCTGGAGGCGTGGTCAATGCTCTCTGGCCACTCAGAATAGCCAAATGGCATTGATCACACCTCCAGGTCTTTAGTTTACTCAAGTTAGGGAATAAGACCTGGTCCTTAAGACACGCAAAATACAGCCCTTTGTATTTTATGTTTCTTCTGGTCATAAATCAGCTTTTATTTGCGTTTAATAATGTAGGTGAAGGATTTTGAGAGTCTTTTCATTGTACAATGGAAGTCAACAGGGTGCTATTGTGGTATTATTATTTCGAAGTAACTGCGCAGAGGGGGTGATAACTCGTCAAAGGGCCTAGTGGCATCATGACAAAGTGCTGCATTGGTCCTCCCATCCTCTGTATCACTGTATCAGTCTCTCAACTAGTCTGGGACCCCTCCATTTGAACTGGGGACCCCCCACCGTAAAAGCACTTGGAACTGTAGGAGTTCGACTTCAGTTGAGATATTAACATTTAGTTTATTAAAGTATTGTGAAAACAGCCGATCTACAAGCTCGCAATGCCTCGCAATGCGAGGCGGGGTCTCCTCCCAGTGGGACGTGCGTCGAGGACCTCCCTAGGGAGGCGCCCGAGAGGCATCCTAACCAGATGCCCGAACCACCTCAGCTGACTCCTTTGATGCAGTAATGGTTCTTTTCAGGTTGAGAACCACTGCTCTCTATCGCTCTTTAACGTGTCTCTCTTCCTGCTCTCCTCCCGCAGCGCTCCTTAGCAACGCCGGCGTGGGCCTGGTGAACTCTTTAGGGTCGGGGGTGCCCGGGGGGGCCCAGCCCAACGCCCCCAACCTCAACCCTCCCAACCAGATCGACCCCAGCTCCATAGAGAGAGCCTACGCCGCCTTGGGCCTCACGTACCAGGGCAACCAGATGCCCCAGCAACCTCCACAGGCCATGATGGCCAACCAGGGCGGCCTTCAGGGGCAGCCTGGAATGAGGAACCTTAATGCCATGGGTGAGTTTTGATTGATTGATTGAAATATTTACGCGACACGTTCACCGAGTGCCGCTCTACGAGCTTGTAGATCTGCTATTTTTCAATAGCTAAAGTATAACATACCGGTAATGCTTAAAGCACAGAAAGGGGTTCCCACCATAGACTGGTTCTCACCCTGAATGTGCTAGTATACATATCTGTACTATGAGCTGTGCACAGATTACCACAGACGTGATTACTAGTAAAAGAGCCTAAATGAATGTCTACACCAAATGTAGCCTAAGGCTGAAATGCAGTTATGAATAATTGTAGACTAGAGGGACAAAATGAAGGAATGGAGTAAAGACCCCTGGAGGACCCCCCCCCCCCCCCGGGCCAGCAGCATACTGTATATACAGTAAGCCGAGGTTTAAGTGGTTAATAGGATCTATAGGCTCAGCGTGTTAACATGAGTTATGTTTGCTCCTCTTTAACCCATTCTGAACGGGAACCCATTTTGGTGTTGGCATCATGTTATGCTTTAGCTATTGAAAAATAGCAGATCTACAAGCTCATAGCGCGCCACCGAGTGGCGCGCTACGAGCTTGTAGGTCTGCTATTTTTGAAAAATCGAAGAACGACTGACATTTTTTAGAATCTGATCTCAGGTCAGAATGGGTTAGTCAGACCAGTGTGTGTCCGCAGTGGAAACATCGTGTGAATCTGATCTCAGGTCAGAATGGGTTAACACTGGAGTCTATACTCCTTTGAAAGGTCGCAAAGTTTGTAAAGAGATGAGTGACTTGAGTGCATATAATGAATCGTCTGAAAGCGCAGGGGGGCGTTCAAACTTGTTTCAAAAGGGGGCCATATTAGAAAATATTAAAACACCAACTACACCTCCTGAGTCCTGACATGTCACATGGTACATAATGCGTCACATTTAAACAATTCTATGTAACTATAATCATAAACATTAATCAATGGTCCTTTTGTCAGGTGTGTGCTGTGAACAAAAAGGTTTTTTTCAGCCATATGTCACATTACCAAATGTAAAAAGGGTATCTTTGAAAAACACTGTCTTGCCAAACACGTACTTGTAAAAAGGGTGACAAGCTGACATCGGGTCAATCTAGAACTCCATATGAGGACGACCGAGACTAGATCTAGTGCTGACTAGATTGGGTCAATCTAGAACTCCATATGAGGACGACAGAGACTAGGGGTGCGTTCGGAAATGCTCACCGGGAATGTGGTCAGTTTGTTGAGTGTGGTGGGCGGTGACGTCACAGAGTGCGTTCAGTCAGTGCCTTATTTACGAACGACCACAGCTGTGACGCATTCCCCCAGCCTCAGGGTTAGGGTCGCTCAGTGCGGGCACTCGGCACAGCCGGTGCACAGGCAGCGCACTGGATCTTCGAACGACAACGCACCGAGTGCACTGAATAAACGAACGACAAGAGAGCACACCAGTGTGTTCAGGGCGCATTTCCGAACGCACCCTAGATCTAGTGCTGACATCGGGTCGATCTAGAACTCCATATATGGATAGTGACGACTGGCATCGTGGTGACTGGCAGAGACCCCCCTCTGGGGATACCGGAGAACTCGCCAGTTTACCGACTCACATTTAGTGCATTTTAGTTTGACTTCACCTTCATTTAAATGTAATTGAATTGAGAGCGAGCGAGAGAGAGGATAGTTGTTTAGAGTTTAAACTTTAGCATTCCCACTTCATTCTAGTGTAAACGCCAAAGTACTGAAACAATGTAATTCAGAATATTTTTTCTCTCGTTTTGATATCAATGAAAATGCGCCAGGACGTGTTGTACACACACGTCCTTTGGATCCGTCTGTTGGATTAGTTAAGACGTTCCCACACGCCGTACAGTCTGAATGGGTGCCCACACTTTTTTGACTTGAGAACTACTTTAAAAATGGCAAGCTCAGATATTTGGTAAACATTTTATTGGCGGCAGCAAAGAAAAGCTATCACAAGAAAATGGGGACAGATGGAACCTCCAACACAGGGACAATGGGAGGACTTGATTCAGGAGATTCATTTTATGGAGACACTAACACACAGTCTGAGGCTACAAGAAGAAAAAATGGAGGACAAATGGTATAAATGGACAATATTTAAGGGTATAGGGGAATGAGAGACAACTGTGAATGCCTAGAAAGATGTATGTAACTTTTTTAAACACATCGCCACCGAGTGGCGCGCTACGAGCTTGTAGGTCTGCTATTTTCGAAAAATCGAAGAACGACTGACATTTTTAGAATCTGATCTCAGGTCAGAATGGGTTAATCAGACCAGTGTGTGTCCAGTGGAAACCTCGTATGAATCTGATCTCAGGTCAGAATGGGTTAAGGCATACATTAGGCAGTAGTTATTACAATTTCATAACATTGTTATCAGTCATTCCAATGCATAACCTCCCCCCCTCCCCCCCCTCTCTCTCTCTCCCCAGGAGGGAACCCCATGGGAGTGAATGGTGGACTTGGCGTGCCGTCCAACCAACAGTCCAGCCTACTACCAGATTCCATCAATGCACAGAGGTTAGTACACTTAGTAGAGGTTAGTACACTTAGTAGAGGTTAGTACACTTAGTAGAGGTTAGTACACTTAGTAGAGGTTAGTACACTTAGTAGAGGTTAGTACACTTTTTTTTTCTTTTTTTGTTGTAGAAAGGAAACTCATGTCCTAGCCAGCATCTCTGAATTTGCATTCAGTCACTTTTATTTGAGGTTAATTCGGAGAATGTTCCCTTTTAATCAATGGAGGGTGGCTCCACTGCCCGCGTTGCGCTGCGTTGTGCTGCGTTCGGTGACTCGAAAATTGCCCCGGTTCGTTTTTTGACGGACCCACGTACCTACAACACATTATCCATAATGTTGCTGACGTGCAGTTTTCAAAAGCCCGCAGTGGAGCACCTCTAGCGTGACGGAGACGCAACGCGTCCGGTGGAGCCCTGGCGTTACAGTTTCATTGCCTCACTCTGGGACGCTTTAGGTGGCGCCAAGCAGTGAAACCATACTGTACACAATGTTTTAGCGTTGCAGTGTTGTACATTGCAACTTTACCGATAATGCAGTGAACTACACACTTCAGGGTCCATGGCATGTCACAAACGGTTTGACTTAGTAACTTGGTAACTTGGTAGAAACTGGTCATAGTAGTACCAACTAAACGCATTTTGGGCGGAAACCCCTTTTGGTGTTTTAAAATGTTAGTTTTATACTGGTCAAGTCAAGCTCTAGTGGCGCGCTACGAGCTTGTAGTCTGCTATTTTTTGAAAAATCGTGAAAATATTTATTTCAGAAAACTGGAGGATTTTTTTTAAATTTCAAGGTCAGGCCAAAATGGGTTAAATTCAAGTCTGTTACGCACTGTTACAGATGGTCCCGTTTGAATCAACTCCCGGTAGTTACCAATGCAACCCTGATGGCCTTTTTATAATTAATATCTGTTCCTAATGTCTTTGTTTCACTCTCTTTGTTTCAGTTTAATGAACGACGGTGTGGGCAGCCTGGGCTCCATGCCCACGGCCACCCCGGCCTCTGCAGCGGGCATGAGGAAGTCTTGGCACGAAGACATCACCCAGGACCTCCGAAACCACCTCGTCCACAAGCTGTGAGTCTGCTGCACCACAGAGAAACCAACCGCCAACAGGATTATCCAATTAAGACCTGAAGAAAGAGAAACTTATGTTTCTATAACCTGGCCTCACCAGGCTTTCCACCACCTCGGAGGAAAGCCTGGTCTCTGTTTCAAAACGTCCGTATGATCCTGTCGGGAGCGGATGATATCGTTACGTCATGTTGTAGTCATTGTTTTGTAGTCATTAGGATGATATCGTTACGTCATGTTGTAGTATTGTTTTGTAGTCGACAGGCAGGAACAACAGGCGGCAACTTTATTGAGAGGGAAAAGGAAGGTTCCTTACTTTTCCCTCAATAAAAGCTCTCGTAGCCTGTAGCTTTTATTATCGGTTTGAGGGAAAAGGAAGTTGCCGCCTGTTGTTCCTGCCTGTCGACTACAAAACAATACTACAACATGACATAACGATATCATCCGCTCCCGACAGGATCATATACCCTAAATTAAATGGTGCCCAGGCTAATGTTTCTATGTCAGTGGTGCTCAAACTATTTCATGTCAAGGACCCCCAGAATTATCTGTAATTGGCCATGAACCCCCATCTGAAAATATGTTGTTCCAGGAGCAAATATTTGAGTTAAAAACGTTCGCTCTGAAAGAATATATATTCAAAGATCTACAAGCTTGTAAGCTTGTAGATCTGCTATTTCTTCAATAGCTAAAGTATAACGTAATGCTTTAAAAAAAACACCAACCGGGGTTCCCGGCGTCCAGAATGGGTTATTCGCTTTAGCGAGTGAACGATAAACTGGCGTTGGAGAGTCAGGCCGTCTTCCCCAACCCCAGACCCGGCTGACTTTGTTTCTTGTATTCCCTGTGTGTTGGATGAGCAGCGTACAGGCCATCTTCCCAACCCCAGACCCGGCTGCGCTGAAGGACCGACGGATGGAGAACCTGGTGGCGTACGCGCGGAAAGTAGAGGGCGACATGTACGAGTCCGCTAACAGCCGGGTAAGAACCTAAAGAAAGTAGAGGGTGACATGTACGAGTCCGCTAACAGCCGGGTAAGAACCTAAAGACCTATTGAAAGTAGAGGGCGACATGTACGAGTCCGCTAACAGCCGGGTAAGAACCTAAAGAAAGTAGAGGGCGACATGTACGAGTCCGCTAACAGCCGGGTAAGAACCTAAATGTCTCCCAACATCATACCCCTCACTCAGGTGACCCAGCCGGGGTGATCAAGTCCTGACTTACGTCCCAGTAGCTACCCTCGATCAGACCTAAAGAACTATTTCAGTGATGTAAATAGGTTTTCAATGTAATGAGTCCCGGGATGGTCTTTTAGAATGAGTCCCAGGGACATTTTATGAGTCCCCACTTCAACGACAGTAGGAGTCACATTTTGCCATATTTTACAAATTGCAGCATTTAACTCCCATTTCATTTTATATGGTTATATTGTGGTTATATTCATGTAGAAAACGGAAGAAGAAATGATTATTATAACTAAAGCTAGCAAAATAAACTAGAATTAAAAAACAGAAAGAAATACAGTAGTGCATTCCGTGGATGCAGAGGTCGTTGTTTTATTGCGTCCCTTAACTATGAACTTCGTTTCGGGATGCAAAATGCACCCTATTTTAATCTCTGCTGTTTCGTCTTGAGAAGTATCCCACAAGCTTTATTATCTTTACACACTGTGTCACATTTCATGTGTTTCACATCATCAATGATGCAAAAAGGATGCCGTTGAAGTTTTGACAGGTTGACATCAAGGTCGCATTCACACCTGTGCGATTGTTTTATTTAGTGCGTTTGGCGTTCACACTGTGCTTTGTCAACCGCAGCAGGAAACTGTATCAATGTGTTAATTTCATAAAGTACACAGTGAAATTTAAAAGTTAAGTTAAAAAATAAAGGCTACTTCGTGTGTGTGTGTGAGAGTGATGGCAGATCGCTTCAACTTTACCAATTGGTTTTGTAAAGTAGTTGCTAGCCTATATGCATAAATTAATCTGGTAGGTTAATGGGAGTAGCTTACTGTCTACACACAAACAAACCTACCACTTTATATCTGACTCCAGATCAGCGGAGCAAACTCTTTACTTGAATGCGATGGAACCCAATCTCCTCCATTCTGTCGCTATATATCCTGTACACTGCAGTGTTCTGTGTGTAACCTTCAGCATTTGATAAATATGATTTATATTGCGATAAGGGCTTCATCATTAGACCATGTCCGCCACGGCACAGACGTACATTAATACGCTGCGTATTAATGCCTTCTCACCGTGTGCCAAATCGTGTACAGACGTTCGTATCCTGCCACAACGTTACGCTGCTTTCACACGGGCAGATGTAACAGATGCAAAGCTACACTGGTACACCTAGTCACAGACGGTGTCGTCGTTAAGCAGCAGTAAAGGTCCCACTGGCAGCACCTGTCCGTTTATCTCTAGCACAACCATGGACGTCCAACACACGTACAACGAATTACTCACCTAATGCTGCACCTAATGCAGGTTCCATGTTTAATTCCAGCGTGTGTAACCTCCATTGTCTAAGTGACCGTTTTCATATTGTAAATATGGTCGCTAACGTGGTTTAGCGACCATGTTTTAGCGACCATGTTTAGCACTTTGACAGCTCATCCATCGTGGCTCGTTTACAAGTGAAACGGACTTCCTGTGCAGAAACCGCCTCATCAAAATAAGAGCCACTTGTAATGATTACCGTAGTCAACACTAGTTTTATTTCTAAGTCTTACTTACAGGACGTTAACATCTCATTTGAGTTCCTTTTGAAGGCCTGTCAGCATTCTCTAAATTCCTGTCTCTCAGCTGGTGCGCAAATGCGCCTCCATGCCTTTGATCTACCGCGCACCAAACGTTTTTACGGCGCATGCGCACTGGCGCACCGCTTGTGTGCACCCGTGAACATAATGCCTACAACACCCAAAAGGGGGTTCCCGTCCTGAATGAGGTTTAACGGACTTGCTCTCGCTTGACTCCTCTTCTCTGTTGCTCTTTGTTTGACCTCCAGGCGGAATACTACCACCTGTTGGCCGAGAAGATCTACAAGATCCAGAAGGAGCTGGAGGAGAAGAGGCGGACGCGGCTTCAGAAGCAGGGCATGATGCCCGGCCAGCCCGGCATGCCTCCCTCGGGGCTCCCACAGGGGCCCCCGAACATGGGACAGCCTTGCATGCCCCCCTCGGGCCTGCCCCAGGGCCCCCCGAGCATGGGGCAGCCGCCCATGGCCCCCGGACAACCCCCAAGTAAGCGCACACACACACACACACACACACACTGTTCAACCGATGTGACCATAAAACCTTAAAACCTTTTGGGGTTCTTTTCTTGCCACCCAGCTCTAGTGTGACTCTCTTTAAGTTGGTGTCACCTGCAGCCTTCTGGATGAGTTTCCCAACCTGGCAACCCCGTGACACACAGCCCCGTTACACTAATGGAACAACCTGGCAACCCACGACATATAGAGCCCTATTTGGTGTGGCACAGTATGCCTTGTTATGACTAAACTTATCAGGCTTTTTTTTCTTTTACAAAAAAAATGTAATTGTGAAAATAGACGACCTACAGTGCTGTGAGCGTAACAATTATTTTTTGCTAAGTACGTACATATTTGTACCCCCCAGCTATGGGACGTTATCAGCCATGTCCACTGGAGCTTAATGTGGTGTCTTCACTAGACTAGAACTAGACTTTTGACGCTCAAGATGTTTTTACTCTCTCTCTCTCTCTCGTCAGACGGTCCTCACGCCGACCCCTCCATGGTCCGGCCCAGCGGTCCAAATCAGATGGTCAACAGGATGCAGAACCCTGCAGGTGAGGTTCTAGCCCCTGACCATGGAATAAAGGGAATATCCGCACTCTCTTGTATAGAGCATCGCAGTCCCGCCCCCTCGAGAGACCCGGAAAAGAAATCCCTGTTCATTTTCCTCATAGACTTTTCAGAAAGTATTTATTTAAAGACGTTTACGCCGCGGACAAAACCAACTCTTGTCGTGACAAATCATGACAACAAACACAATTTTTCGGGCTGAACAAATAATTAGAAAGAAGAAGAAAACGGCAGGTTTAAACACTTTTCTTTTGTTGTTTTTCTTCTTTGTAATTATTTGTTTGGTCCAAAATATTGTGTTTGTTTGTCATGATTTGTCACGACAAGAGTTGGCTTCGTATGACGCTTATAAGGTCTTTAAATAAATACGTTTTGAAATGTCTATGGTCGATTCAATTTGGAGTTGTACTTAAATTCAGTCACAAACCAATGGACAAGAACTCATATCTTACAGAAACTATAGTAAAATACGCACATCACTTCGTGGAGGTGCTGGGTTCAAAAAGTGACATAGGAAAAGAGAAGGGAACCCGCACACTCGTATGCTCCAAAAGATATATTTATTGACGACGTTTAGGGCCGAGGCTCTTCATCTGGTCAAAACGGTTTCGACCAGATGAAGAGCCTTGGCTCGAAATGTCGTCAATAAATTATACCACAGGTCGTTTCGAGGAAGCGATCTGATTGGTTGAAACAGCCTTCTAGCCGTGGGTTAAACCAGCACCATTCACCACCTAATCAAAACGAAGAATTCAGCTGCTCTGTTCTCCCAGAGCGCTAGCAAACTAGGTGGCTAGGCTAGCTAGTTTATTGGGACATTTGTGGTCGTAGTGACTACATCTGTCATTAAAAATATATATTTTTCAGCGACTTTCTTAGTTTTAAGCGTAACTGTAAGATATTACATCACTTCAGTGATGCTTGCGGAACTCGACTTCGTCTCGTTCCTGACCAATAATCACGTTAACCCACACCCTCTCGTGTAATATTGCTTAAATATACCTTCTCTTTTCACAAGAACTCATTCCTGCCATCCTTGCCACCTGCAGTTCCACTCTGCGGAATAAAGAAAGTGTTCTCCCGGTATCGTGTACTGAACGTTCTGTTTTGTTTTGTTCTGCGTCTGTAGGGATGAACCAGTTTGGTCAAATGGGGATGCAGTCCATGGGTCAGAGGTCGACTCCGCCCCTTCCTCTTGGCACTCCAATGAACCAGGTCGGGTTTTTGTTCTAAACTGTATTAAAGGTCTCGGTTCTTTTTGGGGAAAATGTCATGGATTTGTGCAATATGTATGCATTCAAATGCAAAGACGCTAAACGAATAATTCTGTAGTGAGTGTGGAAATATAGTGGCCCTCCCTCTCTCTCCATTTTCTAAGTGAATACTGGACAACTCACCCCGGTGCTTGCCCGTTTTTCCTCCTGGAATTTTCACCAGTGAGGGGGATAACTTTGTAATATGCTATTGGCTGTTTGTATTATTTTTGGAAAAATATAAAAAGATACTCCTGTGGAAAGGCTATATTATTTTACTTATATTGACCCTATAAACAATTTAGTATTATTTAGTATATGTAAGGTTTTGTCCACTCAAATGGTACCTCGTCAGATAATCCCCACATATCCTACAACAACTTCTGTGAACAGACTTCACTGTAGTAGCTTTACATAAATTATATTTGTACTTAGGCTGTCTGCTGTCGTGAAAGTTTATAGTTAGAGAAATTCAAAGTCCAGCCTCTCCCACCAACCCCTCACTGGGGAAGATTCTGGGAGGAAAACAGAAACGGGGTGAGTTGTCTTGTTACCGTCTAAGTTGCCTACCCACCCCTTGCTCTAACATGTCCCTGTGCTCTGTGGTCTCCAGATGCAGGGCATGGCCGCAGCGAGGATGGGTCAGCCCAACGTTGCCCAACAGTTACAGAACCAGTACCTCCCTCCAGGCCAGTTTCCTGGGTCCAGTCCAGGTCACGGTCCCGTTGGCATGAACCAGTCGGGAGGAGTACCAGGAGGAGGCATGCCCCATGTAAGACCCAGAAAGAGTTACCGGGCTAGATCCGTGCTTTTTCATTTCACTGTTGATTTCGTCTGACTAAAAACGTTCATCGACTACCGTTATTTTTCACTGACGAAAACTACATGGAAACTAAATGAAAACGATGACTAAAACTAAGACTAAATATACTGACAATTTTCGTCAACAAATAAAAACTAGACAAAAATGTTAGGAAGGGACTATAGTGGACAAGAGATCTAGTAAAAGTCATTTTACACTTGGTTGCATGTTGAAAATAGCCGATCTACAAGTGTAAAATCAGTCATTACGACAGCATCAAGGCCCGACAGAATACATTTTAGTCTACTAAATCAACTGCAGATTTAGTTGACTAAAATCTTATGATATTAAATATCATAAGATTTTAGTCAACTAAATCTGCAGTTGATTTTTGAGTTTTGAGTTTTAGTCGACTAAATTTTAGTAGACTAAAACTAGACTGTGACTAAAATATGACTAAAACTAAATTAAGTTTCAGTCCAAAGACTGTGACTAAAACTAAAATAGAAATTTGCTGCCAAAAACAACACTGGGGCCCACTATACTATTGATTCTGCTTTTGAGCCGCGGACACCATTTCATGAGGTTTAGGGCTGTATTTTTTTTTTTTTTTTTTTTTTGGGTCCACAATTCCATGCTTCCAAGGTCTGCAGGACGACAGCAGGTGCTGTCAATGCGACCGGAGAGCTGAAACATCCCCTATTGATCTCAGTTTGAATTGATCAACAATTATTGATTTGAACCGACAGGCCAAACTCAGGAGTAAACGCAGATAATCGACGAGCATTGTGAGAAATGGATACCGCCTCCTTATCGGCGTCACCCAGAGATCTTTCAGCAGAATGTTCTAGTTCAAAAGGAGAGCTGTCAGGAGAGGTTCGCACAGCTCCTAGTGACCACGAGTTGTGCGACCAAGACTTCCTTTATTACGAAATGGGTTCTCGTCTTTGGAAGTTCAAAGAGAATGATAGTAATTTGTGATTGTGTATCCCCTTTAGTTGTTCTTGGGGTATATTCCACGGGCCAAACCGGGCCTGCTCGGGGACACAGACAGACTGAGCAGGCCCCGGGGCCAAACCGGTGACCTTTCCCATTCTCACACAGCCTCTGATTGTGCTTTAATTAAGAGAAAACGGTTCTAAATGTGTTTCTAAAATGCCGGTGCGTGTCGTCATGTCTCCTCTAGCAGAACCAGATGTCCACGCCGCCCTCCTCCATCCCAGCCAGCAGTCCCGCTGGCCCCCAGTCGGGGGGTCCTCTTGGCCCCGGCGGGCCCCCTGGTGGTGGAGGCCCCTCCCTGGGGGGGCCCGGCGGCGGCGGTGGTGCCCCGGGGCCCAACAACAACCTGCCCAACAACAACCCGTCCTCCCAGGGCTCCACCACCCAGCAGCAGCCCAACAACAACAACAACTCCCACCCTCCTCACTGCCCGCCCCTCAGACAGAACTCCCCCTCGCCGGCGCGCAGCCTCACGCCTCAGCCTCACCAGACGCCTCCCCGGCTGCCTGGCTCTCTGACGCCGCAGCCGCACACGCCCAACCCGGCCCAGCTGCCTCCTCCACAGCAGCAGCAGCAGCAGCAGGCTTCGCAGCAGCAGCATCATAACCAACAGCAGCAGCAGCAGCAAGCTTCGCAACAGCAACAACAGCAGCAGCAGGCTGCGCAACAGCAGCAGCAGCAAGCTGCGCAGCAGCAGCATTCGCAACAGCAGCAACAGCAGGCTGCGCAGCAGCAACAGCAGCAGCAGGCTGCGCAGCAGCAGCAGCAAGCTTCGCAACAGCAGCAACAGCAGCAGCAGGCTGCGCAGCAGCAGCAAGCTGCGCAGCAGCAACAGCAGCAGCAAGCTTCGCAACAACAGCATTCGCAGCAGCAGCAAGCTTCGCAGCAGCAGCACTCGCAGCAGCAGCAGCCAATCGGGCAAGGAGGGATGAACTCTGAGAAGACCAATCAGCTCCAGCAGCAGGTGCAACATGGAGGCGGAGCCGGATCCGCCGGCTCCTCCTCCTCCTCCTCGGGGGGTCCTCCTCCCCAGGCGGGACAACAACAGGCTCCGTCGGCGTCTCCCCGGAATTCTCACGTGGCGTCGGTGTCGCAGCTTCCTGCTCTTCGGTCTCCAGTGAGTATGGATGTGCTTCTAGAGCAGCTTCTGTGTCTTTATATACAGCAGACTGGCTGTTTTGACCTTCAGTGTTGGTGATATTACCCAATAGTTTCCCCCTTTTCCTCCCCAATGTCTCAAACAATTTTTTTGGCCCTGCTCACATTGCTTTTTGCATTTAACCCATTTTAGACCTGAGATGATGAGATGAGATGAGATATACTTTATTAATCCCCGAGGGGAAATTGAAGCGTTACAACAGCATAAAGTGCATAAAAGCTAAAAACTACTGGACAGACAGAAGAACACAAAACAGACACAAATAGACATTAAAACACAAGACCAGGACCACCAAGGACCATGTGCCATTTGGGGGGAGGCAGTTCTTATGCACATCCGTGTCACCTTATAGTTTTTAGCCACTTTAACCATTATTTAAAACTTTAGCTGTTGAAAAATAGCAGATCTACAAGCTCATAGCACGGCACAGAGTTCCATGCTACGAGCTCGTAGATCTGCAATTATTGAAAAATCGTGAAAATGTGGCACAAATCTTTGAATATATATTCTTTCACACTTTTTTTTTTTACTCGTATCTTTGCTTCTCGGGGGGGGGGGGGGTGGGGGGTCCCTGGAACAACATATTTTCAGATGGGGGGTCGGCAGCCAATTACATTAAATATTTTGGTGTAGTTGACATGAAATAGCTGACCTACAGAAGAAACCTATTTTTTTTCTTCAGATTTACAGATTTAGATTTAGATTTGTAGAATCCGGTCTCTCGGGTCGCAATGGGTAAAACTAAGGACCGATTCATACTCATATTTTACCGCTGTTTCGGCACTGTAGTGCCGAAATGATTTCGTAAATTTTCAGTAGCACCGAAGAGCCGACTTTAGGACGGTACCCGCCTCCCCGAACCTCAAATGACGTCACATTGTAGGCTCTACAGAGCCGAACCCACTTTAAAATAGGAGTATGAATCGGCCCTAACAGCGACCTCTCCCTCTCCCTCTCTCTCTCTCTCTCTCTCTCTCTCTCTCTCTCTCTCTCTCTCTCTCTCTCCCTCAGCTGTCTCAGAAGTCTTCTGCGACGGCCGACGGCCAGGCGTCCACTCCGGCGTCGGTCAGCAGCAGCAGCGCCGCCGACCCCCCCTCCTCCCAGACCCCGGCCCCGCCCGACGGCCCCGCCCCCCAGGGAGACGTGAAGACGGAGGTGAAGACGGAGGTGAAGAAGCAAGAGCTGGACGACGAGGAGGACGAGGAGGCGGAGACGGAGGAGGAGGCCAAGGCCTCGGGCAAGATGGGCGGCAAGGGGCAGACGCCCGAGATGAAGACGGAGAAGGAGGAGAAACCAGAGGTCAGATCCTTAAAACACATTTAGGCCTGACCTCGACATTTAAAAAATAAATCTTCTAAATCCTCACGGTGGCGTGCTATTTTCCCCACTGACGATAACAAAAATGGAGACTAAATGAAAACTAAGCCACGATGACTAAAAGTAAGATTAAATATACTGACAATTTCGTAGACAAATAAAAACTAAAATGTTACTAGTGGACAAGAGATCCATTATAAGTCATTTTGCACCTCGTTTGAATGCTGAAAATAGCCGTTTGAATGCACATTCTTCTTCTTCTTTCGTGTATCATCAGATGGCCAACTCAGTGTCATGCAGCCATGCCCTCGGCTCTGGTCCTAAGTAAAAAAAGGCCAGCTTCTGAGGGTGGGTGTACAGGGGGCAGTCTGTGATTATGTGTTTCTGAGGGTGGGCTGTACAGGGGGCAGTCTGTGATAATGTGCTCGGCAGTCTGTTCAGGCACGCCACACTCGCACGCTGCGCTATCCGATAGGCCCCACTTCTTCATAGATCTCCCACGACTGTTTCCTCCAGGAT
This sequence comes from Protomyctophum bolini, assembly GCF_963924005.1. Classification (NCBI taxonomy): domain Eukaryota; kingdom Metazoa; phylum Chordata; class Actinopteri; order Myctophiformes; family Myctophidae; genus Protomyctophum; species Protomyctophum bolini. The sequence continues at coordinate 3,067,794 of NC_137872.1, forward strand.
GCTGCCAGCCAGGCGTCTCTGGGCAAGTCCTCAGGAATTGACTGTAGCATTATATCTTGGGCTGCCTCGTTGTAGGGATGGCGAGACTTGAGCCTGCCTGGTGGTGCCGGTGTTGTTGTGGCTTTGTGCAAAGATGTGCCAGTCGTATTTCTGGGCTTTTCTTGCCAGGGCTAGCGTAGCCACATCCCCTCTGAGACTGGCTGGAGCAATTCCAGCCAGGACTGGCAGGTAGGACACTGGGTGTGGGTTTCAGACCAGTTACTATCCGGAGTGCGCTGTTATGTTAATGACAGTATCTACCTTGTTCACATGTGGGCTTCTGCTCCAGGCGGGGGGCGTAGTATTCTGCTACGGGTAGGACCAGGGCTTGTGTGGATACGCGTAGGGTCAGGCGACGGATGACCTAGACCCTTGCTGTTGTCTTGGCCTTCACTTCATCCAGATGTTGCTTGTAGGACAGTGTCCGGTCCAAGCGTACACCGAGGTACTTGGGGGGTTTGCTGGAACTCCAGGCGGTTGTTGCCAACATACACGTCCAGTTCCCTTCTAGCTTCCCGGTTGTTGAGGTCATGTACTGCAGATACTGTTTGGCCCATGCTGAGCTGAAGGTGCCACTTCTGGAGGTAGTCTGCCAGGATGCCCATGTCTCGGTTGAGGCCATCTTCCATCGCCTTCCATGTTGGCCGTCGAAGCATGCTGGCCAGGTCGTCTGCATAGCCATACTTGGAAGATGTTGTATCCGGCAGGTCATGAATATATATGTTAAACAACATTGGTGCGAGGACAGAGGTTGGCGTTGGCATCGGCACTGGAGAGAGATGACACCTCACATGATGTCAGTCGTGTGTGAAATATTTATCAGCGCCAGGGAAGCGACCATTTCTCAGGAGCTGGGGAAGCAATGGCATCTGCTGTCACTGGACACCTGCGGGGTGTTGTTTTTCTCTCCCCCCCGAGAGCAGGTTGATGTTCTGCCACGCCTTCCGGCTAGAGTGGGTGAAGTCAATTGATTCCACTACTTCGGTCCACCTAGCCTTTCGAGTGTCGTCCAGTTTCTGCAAAACAGTTGTTGCTGTTGCGTACATTTCTTCCTTGGAGCTCTTGGAGCTGCACTCCTCATCCCAGCCCTGGATGTAGTTCTTGTTGTAGCCACGTGGGATGTTCACAGTAGGCGGAGTATGCTGCATCGACATCAGTTGCTTCTTTCCTCACGGTGGCGCGCTATGTGCTTGTAGATCTGCTATTTTTCAATAGCTAAATTATAACACCAAAAGGGGTTCCCGGATTAAATACCTTAAATGACTTAATACTGGATCTCTTGTCCACTAGTCCTTTCCCAACATTTTAGTTTTTATTTGTCGATTAAAATTGTCAGTATATTTAGTCTTAGTTTTAGTCATCGTAGCTTAGTTTTCATTTAGTCTCCATTTTGTTTTCAGTCAAAGTTTCAGTCCACGTAAATCATCACTGCTGTGCAGATGAGATGTCAAAGACTACGGTTTCATTCAGTAAGAGGTGTCAAAGACTACAGTTTTATTCAGGAAGAGGTTTCAAAGACTACAGTTTTATTCAGGAAGAGGTGTCAAAGACTACGGTTTTATTCAGGAAGAGGTGTCAAAGACTACAGTTTTATATTCAGGAAGAGGTGTCAAAGACTACAGTTTTATATTCAGGAAGAGGTGTCAAAGACTACAGTTTTATTCCAGGAAGAGGTGTCAAAGACTACAGTTTTATATTCAGGAAGACCAAACAGTTGTGTGTTGAATCTTTGTCGATTGTAGGAAATAATTTATACGTTTTATTTCTCAGATAAAGAAGGAGAAGCCGTCGGGGGACGGCTGTAAAGGCGAGCCCATGGACACGTCCTCCTCGTCCTCATCGTCGTCCTCCTCGTCGTCCGCGTCCTCGTCGTCCACAGCGGCCAACGAGGACAGGAAGCCGGAGATCAAGAAGGAGCCCAAAGAGGAAGAGGAAAGTCCCGGGTCGGCGGCGGCCGGCGGCTCTCCGGCTAGCGCTCAGAGCAAACGGAAAAGTGAGTCTGTTGTTCTGTCGGTGATGTTAACTCCTATAGCGCCATTGAGTCTGTTGTTCTGTCGGTGATGTTAAAACTCCTATAGCGCCATTGAGTCTGTTGTTCTGTTGGTGATGTTAAAACTCCTATAGCGCCATTGAGTCTGTTGTTCTGTCGGTGATGTTAACTCCTATAGCGCCATTGAGTCTGTTGTTCTGTCGGTGATGTTAACTCCTATAGCGCCATTGCTGTTGATTAATGCCAATTGAAGCCTAATTGTGATACTAACTCTTAAAGCCATTGGTGTTCTCTGTGACTCCTCTCTCCCCCTCCTCTCTCCTCTGTCCTTCTCTGTGACTCCTCTCTCCCCCTCCTCTCTCCTCTGTCCTTCTCTGACTCCTCTCTCCTCTGTCCTCCTCTGTGACTCCTTCTCTGACTCCTCTCTCCTCTGTCCTCCTCTGTGACTCCTCTCTCCCCCTCCTCTCTCCTCTGTCCTTCTCTGACTCCTCTCTCCTCTGTCCTTCTCTGACTCCTCTCTCCTCTGTCCTCCTCTGTTACTCCTCTCTCCCCCACCTCTCTCCTCTGTCCTCCTCTGTGACTCCTCTCTCCCCCTCCTCTGTCCTCCTCTGTGACTCCCCCACCTCTCTTCTCTCCATCTTCTCTGTCCTCCTCTGTGACTCCTCTCTCCCCCACCTCTACTCTCCATCTTCTCTGTCCTTCTCTGTGACTCCTCTCTCCCTCTCCTCTCTCCTCCTCTGTGACTCCCCCACCTCTCTACTCTCCATCATCTCTGTCCTCCTCTGTGATTCCTCTCTCCCCCACCTCTCTCCTCTGTCCTTCTCTGTGACTCCTCTTTCCCCCTCCTCTGTCCTCCTCTGTGACTCCCCCACCTCTCTACTCTCCATCATCTCTGTCCTCCTCTGTGATTCCTCTCTCCCCCACCTCTCTCCTCTGTCCTTCTCTGTGACTCCTCTTTCCCCCTCCTCTGTCCTCCTCTGTGACTCCCCCACCTCTCTTCTCTCCATCTTCTCTGTCCTTCTCTGTGACTCCTCTCCCCCTCCTCTCTCCTCTGTCCTCCTCTGTGACTCCTCTCTCCCCCACCTCTCTCCTCTGTCCTCTTCTGTGACTCCTCTCTCCCCCTCCTCTCTTCTCTGTGACTCCTCTCTCCCCCACCTCTCTCCTCTGTCCTCTTCTGTGACTCCTCTCTCCCCCTCCTCTCTTCTCTGTGACTCCTCTCTCCCCCACCTCTCTCCTCTGTCCTCTTCTGTGACTCCTCTCTCCCCCTCCTCTCTTCTCTGTGACTCCTCTCTCCCCCTCCTCTCTTCTCTGTGACTCCTCTCTCCCCCTCCTCTCTTCTCTGTGACTCCTCTCTCCCCCATCCTCTCTTCTCTGTGACTCCTCTCTCCCCCACCTCTCTACTCTCCATCTTCTCTGTCCTCCTCTGTGACTCCTCTCTCCCCCACCTCTCCTCCTCCATGCCTATCATCTCTCTCTCCTCCAGTCTTTAAACCCGAGGAGCTGCGTCAGGCTCTGATGCCCACCCTGGAGGCTCTGTACCGGCAGGACCCCGAGTCTCTGCCCTTCCGCCAGCCGGTGAACCCCCAGTTACTGGGAATACCCGTACGTATTCGAACTAGTAACAAAACTAACCTGGTAAGGGACTGCACTGGCTGCCATTTTGCTCCTGCTCCTCCTCTTCTATCAACTCAGCGTATCTCTTTCTTATTTTTTTTTTTTTTTTTTTTTTTTTTCTTCGTTTCTTTCACCTTCAGTCCATCTTTAACTCATGTGTTTGTGTTCGTATATAATTTACAAAAAATCTATTTAACTGGATAAATCAAAGCAAAGCTTATAAACATTCCTACAGTCTTTGACCTTGACTACACACACACACACACACACACACACACACACACACACACGCACACACACACAATGTGTGTATTTTCTTTAACTAGGGAAGCCCTTTTATGTAAGTTGAATGTAAAGTCACTCAACAATATTATACTCCCTCCCACCCCAATTTTCTCCAGACCATTCATTGTCCAGACGTTTAATGGATGTTTTTGTTTGTCTTTCATCACCCGCTGGAGAAAAGAAAAAACTAAAATCCATTATCTGGTCCATAACGCAAACAACCCTGCATTTCAAGGCCCCTTACCAGGAGGAAGCAATTCACTTCCTAGTACCAGACTTAATGCTCATAACCTATTGCTTTGTTTTGCCATTTCATATTTATGTATTTCAGATTTATTTTTTGTTTTCTCCTCCTCATTCATGCTTTCCAAAATGCTTTCCGTTACATTTATTTTATTTTATGATTTGATCGCTTGTCATCCTAGACTTCCATCCTAGCTTCCTAGTTCAGTTCCTCACCAGTAGTTGGTACTGTTGTGTTGTTGTTAGTTTGGTTGTGGGTTAACCTGGCCTCACCAGGCTTTCCACCACCTCGGAGGAAAGCCTGGTCTCTGTTTCAAAACGTCCGTATGATCCTGTCGGGAGCGGATGATATCCTTACGTCATGTTGTAGTATTGATTTGTAGTCGACAGGCAGGAACAACAGGCGGCAACTTTATTGAGGGAAAAGGAAGGTTCCTTCCTTTTCCCTCAATAAAAGCTCTCGTAGCCTGTAGCTTTTATTGAGAAAAAAGGAAGGAACCTTTGCCGCCTGTTGTTCCTGCCTGTCGACTACAAAACAATAGCACAACATGACGTAAGGATATCATCCGCTACCGACACGATCATATCCCCTAAATGAAATGGTGCCCAGGCTAGTTGTGGGTTGGTTGTTGTTGTAAGAGGAGGTGGACCAACACCGGCTCACTCAGTCGGATCAAATCCATTTTTGGAATACCTTTTTGGTCAACTATAGTACTACCTTTTGACTTAATTACAAACCATATAGAGCAATACTTGCGCTACTAGAGACATCTAGTTAGAAAATATACTTATTATTACTTTGTGTACTTTAAAGGAATCAGACACCATGTAGACACGGTATCGACCAAAACCCAGGTTCTGTTCTGTCCCAGATCAGGGATGTAGGGCAGCAGGTGTTTGGCTCATCTCCTCCCATCAAGAACCTCCGTGGTCCAGTAATGCTAAACATACTAATGCTATTCATTCATAGCAATGCTAGACAGTGTCCCGTGTTAAAAGCCCCCTAAACCACACCAAAGGGTCACCAATATGCAACTCCTTGGGTTCCAAACGGTTGCAAGGAGTCAACGCTAAAACCGTCTCGACCCTTTGGTGTGGTTTTGGGCCAATGAATTCCAATGCGTTGAATCACTAGAGGCCAACGTGTGTCAAACGTGCAACAGGACATATCAACACCGCAGGGACGCTAAAACCGCCTTCTCCCTTTGGTGTGGTTTAGGGCTTAAAGCTACCTTTACGGTTTAGTAGTGTTGTGTACCTTTGACCATGTAACTCCAAATAGTAGTGAGACATCTTCAGTAGTTGCTCCGTTGATTTAGAAATGGACGTTCCATATACTAGTCGTCCTCGTTGACTTGCATTGTACGATGACAAGGGTCTCAGAGTCACTCATTCCAGCACATAAACCAATACAAACGGAGGATTCTGACAATGTATAGCATTAGGAAGCCAGATTCTGCATTTTGTTATATATGTGACCAGATTTGACTGAGAGCATGCCATCGCGCAAATTACAGCTTTTCACCAGAGGAGAAAAAGCACAGGCAGACTCTTCTGAAGCTGAAATCAACATGTAAATATGAAATAAATGCTTAAACATGTAGCTATAGGTGTAATGTTGGAGACCACAGAAGTGAACCTTTCAAGTCTGTTTTCTCAACTCGCTGTTTTCTGCAAGACATTACTCTATAAGCCAGATCTCCAAAACTGGTGGGTCAAACTGAACAACCAATATGTCCATTTGAAGCTATGATTCCCTGCTTTCATATGACAGTCTCAGTCAAATTTGGTCACACATATATACACAATGTGGAGTTAGGAGCACACACCAACAGTGGGGAGGTGCTGACCACGGAAACTTGAACAGAAAGGAGGAGAGCTTCAACAACTCGTAGTCACGATGCAAATACCTTTTCATTTAACCCATATTGGCCTGACGTCGAAATTAAAAGAATGTTCTTCAAAATCCTGACAGTTTTCTGAAAAACCTTTATGTTTCTGTATCAGTGGTGCTCAATATTTCATGTCAAGGACCCCCAAAAAGTATATGTAATATGCCTCCGCCCCCCCCAATCTGAAAATATGTTGTACCAGGGACCTCACCAGGAGCAAAGATGTCATGATGACGCCAGGCCCAGGAAATAATTCCCATGCATTTTCCCCCATTTCAAAAAGTATTTATTTAAAGACCAAGAAAAACAAAACAAAAAAGCGTTTTTTTTCTTCTTTCTAATTATTTGTCCGGCCCAAAACATTGTGTTTATTCTCATGAGTTGTCACGACAAGAGTTGGCTTTGTCTCCGCGGCGTAAATGTCTTTTAAATAAATACCTTTTGAAAAGTCTACGAGGAAAATGAACGGGGAATTATTCTTTTCCGGGTCTCTCGAGGGAGGGCGGGACTGCGAAGCTCTATAGAGCGAGAGAGAGAGAGAGTGTGTTGTTTCAGAAACGGGAGTCTGCCTGCCTCCTCTAGTCATTTTCTTCAGGTTGGGTTGCAAATTTCATCCAATTTATATGAATCTATATGGTTTGTCTGCTTTGTTTTATCACATCCAATTTGACTGGTTTATCCTGAACGAGTTATCCTGATGGTATTTGTATCCTGACCAGTTTCTGTTTACTATAGAGCCGGAGAGACCCGTTTACTGAACAAACAAACTATAGCAATGATTATTGCAAGAATATAAAAGCTATTTAACACTTAACTTTAACCCATTCTGGTGTTTTTAAAGCATTATGTTATACTTTAGCTATTGAAAAATAGCACATCTACAAGCTCTGTAGGTCTACTATTTCGTGAAAATGTGGCGCAAATCTTTGAATATATATTTCAGAGCGAACATTTTTAACTAAAATATTAGCTTCCAGGGGGGGTCCCTGGAACTACATATTTTCAGATGGGGGTCCGTGGCCCGATAGAGAGAATTCTGCGGGTCCTTGACATTAAAAAGGTTGAGCACCACTGACATAGAAACATGGGTTTTTCAGAATCTTTTTAGGATTTATAAGCCCTCAGTCCTCAGTCCAAAAACTACCGTTGAAACGGGATCTGTAATGTTACATATATTGGCAGACCGGCTGCTTTGTCTTACCCTCATTTATGTGGTAAAAAGAGTCTTCTTTGAGGCCCGTTTGACTGCACAATGTAAGTCAATAAGGAGAGTCTTCTAATAAGTGGAGCATCTAGTGAAGACGCCTCACATCATGGAAAGCTAACTGCAAACAGTCCACACTTCTACAAAGTGTCCTTGTTCTCCAACTCCATCAAGTTGACGGTAACTACCCAGCGGTCTTAAATCTGTGTTTGTCGCCATGCGTTACTGATGCAGTATAATAGTCTTGCATGACCAGACTGTTGCCTCCGCAATTTCCAAATGCTTCATCATACATACAGTTCTCAAACGTTTTAATTTCAAGGATCCCCAGCCATAACGCTTTGAGAGAGTACAAACGGAACGCAAATGGACGGTTTCATTTGGTTCCATTTTTACACTCTCAGAGTTACACACACCCGTACGTGCGGGCGCCCATTTGGAACCCAAGTTCTTTCCAAAATGGCGAGTGTGCATGGAGCCCGATTGAGATTGACTTGAAGGTAGAATATGGTTCTAGAAAAGGGTCCAGAGAGGGCGGTATGCAAAGCAAGGTGCTGTCATGTATCTCTCTTATCTGCACGTGAATCCTCCTTTTCTGCAGCGGGCCACAACATTGGTTCCCCTGCAGCCATCTTGTCTCTCCCCCTGGTCTCTGGTTCCTTAACCCATTCTGACCTGAGATCAGATTCATACGAGGTTTCCACTGGACACACACACACTGGTCGGATTAACCCATTCTGACCTGAGATCAGATTCTAAAAAAATGTCAGTCGTTCTTCGATTTTTCAAAAATAGCAGACCTACAAGCTCGTAGCGCGCCACTCGGTGGCGCGCTACGAGCTTGTAGATCTGCTATTTTTCAATAGCTAAAGCACGACATGATGCCAGCACCAAAATGGGTTCCCGTTCAGAATGGGTTAACCAACGACTACCTGCTTCTGCCTGCCAGCGCAAAAAAAATGACCATGACAACAACAATGACGGTTTTCCCCTGTTTTTCTCTCCCCCCTTTCATCTCGACAAAAAAAAAAAAAAATCTCGTCTTTGCAGCAGGACTATTTCGACATCGTAAAGAACCCCATAGACCTGTCCACCATCAAGCGGAAGCTGGACACGGGCCAGTACCAGGAGCCCTGGCAGTACGTGGAGGACGTCTGGCTGATGTTCAACAACGCTTGGCTGTACAACCGCAAGACGTCGCGCGTCTACAAGTACTGCTCCAAGCTGGCGGAGGTGTTCGAGGTGGAGATCGACCCGGTCATGCAGGGCCTGGGGTACTGCTGCGGGAGGAAGGTGAGAGGCCTGTGTGTGTGTCTGTGTGTGTGTGTGTGTGTGTGTGTGTGTGTGTGTGTGTGTCTGTCTGTGTGTGTGTGTGTGTGTGTGTGTGTGTGTGTGTGTGTATAAACATTCAAGAGTGTTACCAGATTGGTTTAGCTGTGCATGCGATGTCTTTGATAACATCCCCAATACACCTGATGTTGTCTTTGTTGACACCAGTCACAAGGAGGTCCTGATTCTGGAGGTGGGCTGTGTCTTGGACCAGGCATTCTAAGTATCAACCATTACTTGGAAGTATAACAAACTTGGGGTATCGCTGTAGATTTGCCATACTGATATTCGGAAGCCTGGGCTATACAGTATGTGCATAAACTGACCATGAGTGGCCTAAGAATAGCTGGCATGACAAAAAAGCAAAGCCAAACAACTTGCCAAATACTATGTTCTGTTTCGACTGTTATAGGCAGTTTGTCTGTGTGTGGAGGAGGAGGTGCCATGTGTATTCTTAAGTGAACATGAACTGTCAACCCCGTTATATTTGTTTCCTTGTAAAATTAATTGTAATTTGTGGATTCAAATAAAGGTGTGTGTGTGTGTGTGTGTGTGGTGCACAGTTGTGTAGTAACGATTGTTTTTCTCATGATGTTCTTTTGTCTTTCAAAAGGGTTGCGTATGAGATGAAATATAAATGGAAATTGATTTGGGCATACAATGTCCCCACAGATGAATGAATGGCTGCGCAAATAACAGTTTGTTTTGTTGCCTCTCTTCCCTTCCCTCCCTCCCTATCGTAGCTGGAGTTTTCCCCACAAACCCTTTGCTGCTATGGAAAACAATTATGCACCATCCAACGAGACGCTGCTTACTTCAGCTACCAGAACAGGTAGGGGGCGCTGTAGACCCACTGAAACACTCATATCCACAGACAGACAAGAGTATTTTCATGTGCAGATATTTGACTGATATTATTCCAACAAAATGATGACATGGAGCTTGAGGATTGTCTTGTTGATGTTTTATTGTTTTATTTGCACACCATGTGGGGTATTTTTGCTGCGTTGTGTCAATCACAGACGAGTCAAAGTTTTTTAAATTTGGCTTCAAAGTTCAAACGGTTTACCCTCCTGGCACCATTTCCATCACCACAACTCACCATTGTTTTATTTTTCCATTTACGTTGTCATTCATAAAGTGGGTTTCCTGGTTGGTTTCTTCTGTACCATTGTTTCTCCTTTGGTAAATTAATTTCACTGAAATCACAACATGCATTTATTTTTGCACAGTAAAGGGCCCCATTAGGTTACATTTGTACATTTGTGTACACTCGAGTTCCAAATGCTCACCATTTCTACACTTCTAAAATGTAAACACTGAGGATTTCAGAAATGGGGAGGAGGGAGGGGGGGGGGGGTGGTGTTGGTACAAATCGACTTCAGAATAAAGGTTCCCACTTTATGAATGTACTGATGAAGGATGATGGGTCTCTGTTTGCACTAGCACTCGTTTAATTCTGTTCCTCATTCACCCTTTTGATGTGTGGAGCCCCTCCCCCTCACGCCCCCCTACACCCCCCCCCCCTCCCCCCCTCCTCCTCCACACCTCTAGTGCTCTACTCATGTTGCTGTAATGTTGTTGTTGTTTGACGACCACAGAACGACGTTCTGACGCTAATCTTTGCTTTGCCTTGGCTCTGTCTCTGTCGGTTGTGTTGTTCACATTTTGTCCATCCCTCCCTCCCTCTTTCCCATGACCCCCCCCCCCCGCCCCTCTCATCCCCCCCTCCATCAACCTTGTGTCTGACCTGTAACGGATTTATTTCACGCTTTTTTAAACGTTCATTTTGCCCCCCCTCCCTTCCCTCCCTCCCCCCATTTACCCCCCTTTTTCCCCCTCTTCTCCCCCCCCTCCCCCTCCCCCCCTTAACGCTTGTGATGTCTGCATTGGCCTGCTTTGGTGTTGACCAATCATCCACTCCGAAATTTATACGCAAAAAAAATCAAAACAACCCCCTACACACAAACCCTGCATCACGATTGGCTGCCTACCCGTACCTTCTCCCGCCTGGCGACGACCTCCCTCTCTGTGATTGGCTGATGTGCTGATGTGCTGACGAACGTGTAGTTCACCAAAATATGGGCTTATTGCTGACAGGTACCACTTCTGTGAGAAGTGCTTCAACGAAATCCAGGGAGAGACTGTTTCCCTGGGAGACGACCCCTCCCAGCCTCAGGCGTGAGTACCCGGACACATCTGTCTGTCTGTCTCTCTGTGTCTCTCTCTGTCTGTCTCTCTGTGTCTGTCTCTCTCTGTCTGTCTGTCTACCTCTGTCTGTCTCTCTCTCTCTGTGTCTCTCTCTGTCTGTCTCTCTATCTCTGTGTCTCTGTCTCTTTCTCTCTGTCTGTCTCTCTCTCTCTCTCAACTTTGTATGCGGTGTGATTGTATTCTTTCTTTCTCTCTCAACTTACATATTTTTATTTCAAAGTGATTCTACTTAACCCCTTTTATATACTTCATACTACGGTGTGATGCAAAAATGCTATTTTGAAATGTGTGTCAAACTCGAGTCTACAGCAACAAAAATGGCTGCACTCTGCAGGTATTTGTTTTAGACTATGACTTCTGAGGTGGCAGATTGATTGTGTAGCTTAGTTAGTTAGTGAGTCGCAGTTTGTGTGCAAGTCCTCTTACACTATCTCAATAAAGCATAAAAGAAACTAAAAGAAACTAAAACAACAAAACTGATTTCTCACAGCACCAGAAATATATTTACTTTTTTAGTAAGAATGTGAAGGTTTTCAGAAAACCTTAGGTTAGGTTTTAGGAGGCGTTTTTGGTCTCTGGTCTAAATGGGTTAAACTCTTAAGCTGCGTTCAGACCTGAATTTATATATATATATATATATATATATTAATGACTAGTATTAAAATGTTATTGTCTCTTTGTGTCCAATGTAGTTATGTTAACAGTTCATATAAAGTTAACATAACTATAACTAAATGCACTAAATTCAATAAAGAGGTTATTTTTCAGGATTCCAATTCAAAAATAGCTAAAACATTATTCATGTTTTCAATTCAAATATAGCAAAAAATAGCCGATCTACAAGCTCAAAACGCGTCGCAGCGTGACGTGTTTTTTGAGCTTGTAGATCGGCTATTTTTGCTACGACAGTACAGTAACTGTGGCCCTCTGGAGTGAGTGTGGAAATATATTGGCCGTCGCCATCGTCAAAGTTGCCCCACCTCTGATCTAATAACAGGTGTGCCGTAACACTAACTAATGACATGATTTCAGGCGACCTGACCTCTAACCTCTGACCTCTCACCTCCACAGGTCCATCAACAAAGACCAGTTCCAGAGGAAGAAGAACGACACACTTGACCCTGAGCTGTACGTTTTTAACTTTTATATTTCATATTTCATGTTGGAATTTATTTATTACTTATTTTTTCTGATATAACTGTCAAATAAAGCAGTGGTTCCCAAAGTGGGGCCTGGGTGGGGACCCCTATTGGGTCCTTGAGGGAGTTCCAGGGGGTCCCCAGCTAAATGATAGTTTGGAACCAAATTGACTCGTATGTGGTCTGTAACTCTTGAGTTAAATTAACATTGATTTTTACAATATAAATCGGGGGTCCCAGAGATAGAAATGCCATTAAATGGGGGGTCCGTAGACTAACGCATGTCAAACTGGGGGTCCTTGAAATTAAACGGGTTGAGAATCACTGCCAGAGTCGTAATAATCTTCTCTTATGGGGGTCCCTGGCATATCTTTTCAAACGGGGGTCCACGGGCTAAATTAGTGTCCATTAGTGTCCAAAAACAAGCAGTCATGCAATACAGTGAGGACATGAATAACAAAAAAGCGATGTTGTAGAAGTGGGTCTTGAGCTGTGCTTTAAAAATGTCTCCAGAGGCTGCCTGACGAAGGTACAGTGGGAGCTTGTTCCATGCTGTTGGCCCGTAGAAGCAAAAAGCTGCTTCCCCGTATTTTTTAGTTGCCATTTATTTTAGGCAACGCGAGCAGGCCAGCAGTGGAAGACCTTAGGGGGCGGTTTGGGACATATTTGGGGGCGGTTTGGGACATATTCTGGGGCGGTTTGGGACATATTTGAAGGCGGTTTGGAACATATTTAGGCAGGCAGTCATGTAGGTGAGTGGAGGATAATGGAGGGGAGGAAAAATAACAATGCTACTGATGACTGTGTGCAACACTCTTGAAAACAAAGTCTGACAGGCACTTTTGTTTGTCAATCAATCACATTTCAATCAATCACCTTAATTCTAGTGCAGGTGGCAAAAACAATACACATTTATATTTAATAATTATATATATTTTTAGGGGCATGTCATGTGATCAGCCGTTGTGTTATCTACAATCTACCTTTTTAGGCATCCCCTGGTGTAGACGATCCCGTTAGTTCATTATTCACAGCTGTTTGCACTTCCGTCGCTGCCTGTTCCTCCCGACTACAGAATGAATGTCGCCATACAGTAACATTTTATAACTTAATTTGCATCTGTCTTCTGTGTCTTCTGTTCTCTGCTCTGTCTCTCTGTCCTCTGCTCTGTCTCTCTGTCTCCAGGCTTGTGGAATGTATCGACTGTGGTCGTAAGATGCACCAGATCTGTGTCCTGCATAATGACACCATATGGCCTTTAGGGTGAGTACATTCTCTATTATCAAAATCTATCTCTTGTTTTTCAGAAAACTGATTTCAAATGAATGAAACTACCTGATGTTTGTGATACAATCCATATAACATCACATCCATTATGTGTCAGAGTACTGAACGGTGTCCCTTTCTCTCCACCCACAGCTTTTCCTGTGACAGCTGCCTTAAAAAGGCCAACAAGACACGCAAGGAGAACAAATACGCGGCCAAAAGTAAGTAAAATCCAGACCGTCTTATTTATGGTCTTGACTTTGAGAATTCTTTTTAGGATCAGGAAAAAACTAATAATAGGCATAATAGATGGAAAACATGCTACATACAATGCTGTTCTGTAGGCAGAGACATTTCTGTACTAACACATTATTTCTCAAAGATATGTTGGGGTATATTTATATTACATACATTTTTGTTTGTTCTTTTCTCTCTAAATCAACCACTTGTTTCCTATCTGTCCATAACAAACGTTAATACAGGTATAGGTTCTCACAAATTCAAACTGTAGCTTCATGCAATGCAATAAAACAAAGCTCCATTTTGTCATACTTTTATTTTTGTTCATAGAAATACTTAAAACACGGTATTATCTTCCCTGTATACGTATTTGACTTTTAGCACAAAATATTTTATTTAATCGGTGGTCCCCTCATTTTTCCCCCTCTGCATCAAATCTCTACACTGACCACTGACTCTACGCATCACAATTCAACACATTATGAGGCTCTGAGCTTGTACTAGATTATGGATTTTTACAGAATCTTTGCCTACTGGAATGCCCATAATGGAGACGTCATTATTCACGTGGATAAGCACTGACACCATGTCTTTCCCCTCGCTTTTTAACCCATTCTGACCTGAGATCAGATTCATACGAGGTTTTCCACTGGACACACACTGGTCTGATGAACCCATTCTTGACCCGAGATCAGATTCTAAAAATGTCAGTCGTTCTTCGATTTTTCCAAAAATAGCAGACCTACAAGCTCTTAGCGCGCCACTCGGTGGCGCGCTATGAGCTTGTAGATCTGCTATTTTTCAATAGCTAAAGCATAACATGATGCTAACACCAAAACGGGTTCCCGTTCAGAATGGGTTAAGGGGTCCATTTGTACACACTCAAAGTTAAAGGAGAATTCCATGCTAGAAGGCTTTCTTACCTTTTATTAAAGTCGTTACGTCCCCACCAAAGACTGAGGTCCAGGTGTTTTTTTTGTGCAAAAACTCCTTATTGGCTATTTCCCCTATACCATAAGCCCTCAATTAATTGCATTGAATTGAATGGGGCTATGGGGTGTTGTGCTAATTCGCTTATTTCCATCGAAATAAGTAGTAAAGTGTGCCGCTTGGGATATTATTTACATTATGAAAAGAGGATATATACATGAAAATAAATGAGCGATGGAAATAAGCAAATTAGCACAACGCCCCATTCAATTCCCATTCAATGCAATTCATTGAGGGCTTATGGTAGGGGAAATAGCCAATAAGGAGCTTTTGCACAAAATAACACCTGGACCTCTTTGGTGGGGACGTAACAACTACAAATAAAGCTAAGAAAGCCTTCTAGCATGGAATTCTCCTTTAAGTGAACGCTGAGAATTTGACTGTGCACCTCTTCTGAGTTCTAACACTTTAGTGTGAAGAGCGTGGAGTGGAGGAGTGGTGAAGTCGCTCCCAATAACCCTATTAGAAAGAAGGGCAGACACGGCATATTGATTGACAAAGACGGGGGGGGGGGGGTGGGGGGGGGGGGGGGGGGGATACGACTGCTAGACGTTTGAAAGACTGACAGAACGCCTCGGGCATCCAGGGCGGATTCCAGAGTCTCGGTTGAGCCAACGCCATGTTTTGTATGCCAGTGGTGCAGACATTATGAAAGCAATCCCAGACTAAGAAGAAACCCCAAGATGACTCAATTATCACAAATCCATATTGGGTGAACTTCTCGGCGACCTTGGTTTTCCCCCAACTTCATAATTCACTGACGTAGACTGAGCTTTATCCCATTTTGGGGCGGGAACCCCTTTTGGTGTTAGCATTATGCGATGCTTTAGCTATTGAAAAATAGCAGATCTACAAGCTCATAGCGCGCCACCGAGTGGCGCGCTATGAGCTTGTAGGTCTGCTATTTTTGAAAAATCGTTTGAACGACTGACATAGAAACATAGCTTTTTCAGAAAACTGTCAGGATGTAGTTCTAAGACATTTTTAGAATCTGATCTCAGGTCAAAATGGGTTATTTCAGCCACATGGTCTTATCCTTCTAACCAGCATTCTGTATTTCCTTGTCTTTTTCCATCTGTCCTTTCTCTCTCTCTGTCTTGTTGTCTCTGTCTCTCTATCCTCCTGTTTCTGTCCTTGTTTTCCTGTTTTTCCTAACCTTCCGCAGGACTCCCTCATACAAAGCTGGGGGTCTTCTTGGAGGGGCGAGTTAACGACTACCTCAAGCGGCAGGCCCACCCCGAGGCGGGGGAGGTCACCATCCGCGTGGTCCACGTCTCGGACAAGACGGTGGAGGTCAAGCCGGGCATGAAGTCCAGGTGAGTGAATGTCCCGCGGAAGCATAAGCGTGCATCACAGAGCGCATGTTCCAAGGTCATCACCTGGGACGTATCCTCTGAGGTATCCCAAGGTCATCACCTGGGACGTATCCTCTGAGGTATCCCAAGGTCATCGGGGTTTCGGGTCTCGCGAACATCATATCCCTCCCTCGGGTGACCCAGCCGGGAGTGATCAAGTCCTGACTTACGTCCCAGTAGCTACTGTACCCTCGATCTGACCCACTAGGGAAAGACCAGGGCCACACAATCCGTTGGAACCACTCCGGAACTACTGTGCCGGTCGGTGACTGAGGGGTACTATTCTGGCATGTGGAGGGACTTAGGCTCTGTGGGTTGACTCCTGTCCTGTCCTGTCCGGGCCCCTCCTACGTCTCACCAGGTCCACTCCTGCTCTCACCAGGAGTACAGCTGGGAGTTATTCACACTAGGATGTGAATAATGTCCTTTATATTTATGGCATTCATGAATTGAGTAAATCTGGATTATGCTGAGATGTTGCGAGTAGGGATGCATCCACTGCATCAGTGAAGAAGAAGATGGGATCCATATACATTTACATTTACCTACATTTACTCGTTTACCTTAACTAGTTTAGTTTCTTTTGTATATTTTATCCCATTTGCACTCTGTCGGACATTATCCACAATTTGCAACAGGGAAGCAGAAATGTGTTTTAAATGTTTAGAAGCGGCTAAAATCTTGACCATCTCATTCTGGTAATAAAAAAATAATAATAATGAAGGTAATCATATTTTGTAGAGTTTAGAGTAGCGAACCTTGTACCAGAATAATGCAGCATCTGGAAATCACAGACATGTAGAGTTATTGAACCAATATTTAGAGGTGAGCAGGGTATTTTTGGGACCGATCACTGATTGTTTTTCTCACGATCGGTCGATACTGATACCGATCTTGTGCGTAAGGGGAAACTTTGAATACTTCCATAATAATTAAAAGCGAATATTACACTATATGACTTTTATACCACTTAAATGGTATAAAAGATTGGTTTCTATAGAGTCATTTGGGGTGAAAGAATCGGCTGAACGATCGGAGCACAGGTTTGGACACGATAATTTGGGCACTTTGGGTAGGCCAGAAGGCAAAGCGGTGAAATGCTGCCACCCCTTGGAATGCACGAGAACCGCGCTCTGGAGAGAAAACGGTTGTCCGTGTGCAGTCACTCAGTGTGCACAATTAGAGTTGAATAACAATCACTCCATACGGTAAAAACACACATACACAGAAAGACATTTTTTACAATTTGATGATATGACTGGAAAGTATTGTTCTAATCTATTGCAAGAACCATCTGCTATTTGTTCACGAGCCAAAATATTAGATGGACAATTTGAGACGTCGTGAGCTTGTAGATCTGCTGCTTTTAGATGGACAATGTGAGACGTCGTGAGCTTGTAGATCTGCTGCTTTTAGATGGACAATGTGAGACGTTGTGAGCTTGTAGATCTGCTGCTTTTCCTTTCCTAGCCAGGTGGAAAAGTAGTTCATGAACAGTGTTGTTTTTGGCAGCAAAATTTAGATTTTAGTTTTAGTCATGGTCTCTTCAATAGTTTTCATTTTGTTTCAGTCACATTTTTAGTCACCTGGAATGTTTTAGTCGACTAAATCTACAGTTGATTTAGTCGACTAAAATGTATTTTGGTGGGCCTTGATGCCATCGTAATGACTGTTTTTTTTTACACTTGCTGAACATTTTCAGCATGCAACCGGGTGTAAACTGACTTATACTGGATCTCTTGTCCACTAGTCCCTTCATGGTATTTTAGACCAGTTGACGAATTTGTCAGTATATTTAGTCTACATGACATCAACACTGTTAATAAACATGTCCAGCTTAGTGCCTTGTGGTTAGAGTGTCCGCCCTGAAACTGGGAGGTCGGGGTTCGATCCCCGGCCAGGTCATACCAAAGACTGTAAAAATGGGACCCAATGCCTCCCTGCTTGACACTCAGCATCAAAGGGTTGGATTGGGGGGTCAAATCTACTAATCAAATGATTCCCGAGCGCGGCACGGCTGCAGCTCACCGCTCCAAGAGAGATGGGTCAAATGTGGAGAACAAATTTCACTGCGGTAACGTGTGTGACAAATCGTACGACTTTGACTTTGACGTTTCCTCAGTCCTGATGAATGGACCAGGCCACCATTTGACAGGTTAAGAAAATTGTGTCTGACCCCTCCCATGTACTATAACCTGAGTATCGGCTAATGCCATCAGGTAGGAGATACGATGTAGATGCGTGCAAATACAATCGGTACAAGCATTCCTTTGTCCCTCTGTCAAGCACACTCCTAAACAGAGTCCTTGCAGAGGGCAGACAGGGTAGGGGTAGAAGGTGATGAGGTGATGTTCTTCTTTGTTTTTTGCACTAGGTATGTTGGTGTGTGTTTTTTTTTTTAATGTTGTACGGGTCACTGTGTGCCTTTTGTTGTCTTGTATTGTATCTGTGTGCTGCAGAGCGGGTCCTTGGGGTCCAAGACAAATTTCTTCCTTGGGAGACAAAATAAAGAAAGCTTGAACCTCAGTCCTGATCCCCGTCTTGTTGTCTGTCCCCCTATAGGTTTGTGGACAGCGGGGAGATGTCGGAGTCCTTTCCGTACCGGACCAAAGCCCTGTTTGCGTTCGAGGACATCGACGGAGACGACGTGTGCTTCTTCGGCATGCACGTTCAGGAGTACGGCTCGGACTGCCCGCCACCCAACCAGCGGCGCTGCTACATCTCCTACCTGGACAGCGTGCACTTCTTTCAGCCTCGACACCTCCGCACCGGCGTCTACCACGAGATCCTCATCGGCTACCTGGAATACGTCCGGAGGATAGGGTAGGTTTACACGCTGCATCCGTTTAGACCTGAGGCCTGAGATAGTTTCATATTGTCAAGGTGGTGCTGCACTGTTTTCATATTGCTGGATAACGGAGATTATATTAATTTATTGATGATAACCATAAGCCTATGTTATTTTAAAAGAATAACCTTTTTATCATAGACATAGCCTATAGGCCTAAATGCCTGCAAACATATTTTCATTAACCTATTTTTTCTTTATTCATCCATATGAATTTAAAAAAATAATTTAACAAACTGTCCTTGCAGGGAGGTGACAGCCTGCAGTCACTTATTTGATACAGTCTGTTCCTAGCGGAAATTCAGCACCAGCCTTTTGACTGTTTTCTTGTAGTCAGTTGATTCTTCATATCCAAATGAGTGAAACGGCCGGGATGACATTTGTTTATTTTTCAAACTGTTCTTTATGAGGCGATCTGAAAAAACCCTATGGGGATTACAATGCAAATAAAAAGTACATGAACACGCAGACCTATAGCGCCCTCTACCGATATTGACGTCCGTGTCGGTGCTCTCCATACAGGGAGTATTGTCCCAAATCATCACTATAGAGTCCACTAGAGTCTGGATCCCCGTATGGGGAGTAAGGGGTAGGGAAAAACCCTAGCAATTCGAACGCAGCCCAATAGATGTATTTATTAACTGGTGAATGAACTAAACGCCGGCTCCCTCCCTTCCTTCTCCCTTCAGGTTCACGACGGGCCACATCTGGGCGTGTCCTCCCAGTGAGGGGGACGACTACATCTTCCACTGTCATCCCATAGACCAGAAGATCCCCAAGCCCAAGAGGCTGCAGGAGTGGTACAAGAAGATGCTGGACAAGGCCGTGGCGGAGCGCATCGTCCACGACTACAAGGTGAGACGTGGTGTCCTCCACCTCGGCCCCACCCCACACCCATTTGTTTATATCGTGTTCCTGTCTCTCTGTCTACTGTCAACAGAGGCATAAAACGCCCCTAAAAGACGTTTTTCACACTTTTAGACCATATCCGTGGTCCTCATATGGGCATACCTAACAATGTATGCCAAAGAAACGGGCAAATTCTCATTTCTGTGTGTTTTTCTATCAAAAGTCCATAAAATGTATTTTCTATTACTTCCTGAAAACGAAAACGTGCTGCGTGATGACGTGTAGAGATACACATCGATAAAAGCCAATAAAAATGAAGCTCACCCGTTTAATTCCCCATATCTGCACATCCGTGCAGCACAGCTGCTACTGATTACAGAAATCCTCTGTTTTTATTCCCATTCAAGATAACATCCAGACAGTGTATTTACTCGGTTTCAACTTAACCATCACGCTAAAATATGTATCTGAAAACATTATAGGGTAGAAATAAGCCACATAACAGTAAACTGGTGCAGCTGGCCAACCATCTGATTTGTAAACAAACGCACTCCATGCGTCCTGCGTATAGCATAGCTACCGTCCCTAGCTACCGTCCCATCGCCTGAAGAGATGCGACGCTCTGATTGGTTCAGAAACTTCAGACCGGCGTTTCATGTTGAAACCGTCTGAAACTTCAAAATAAAATGATCACCATTTCTGTTTCCCTACACCTTTAAAAAAATAAATGTCATCCAGTCCATCATCACCCTCGACTCGCTTCTCATGTCCATCATCAGTGATGAATTGTAGACCGCTCTATGTGTCTGTAAACTCACTCACACCCTCGTCCTCGTCTGTTGTTGTCGTTCAGGACATCTTTAAGCAAGCGACAGAGGACCGTCTGACCAGTGCCAGCGAGCTGCCCTACTTTGAGGGAGACTTCTGGCCCAACGTGCTGGAGGAGAGCATCAAGGAGTTGGAGCAGGAGGAGGAGGAGAGGAAGAGGGAGGAGAACAGCACCTCCTGCGAGAGCATCGACGTGAGTTATGATGGTTATAAAATAGGGCTGGGTCGGTAGAAGCTCATTTAATCATACAGGGAGGGAGGATTGGAACAAAATCCCAAGGGAAATTAAATTTACCCAGTCTTTGAACATTTTAAAAAATATGTTGGAAAAAGTGGCTGATGGGCAAGTTAGTATAGTGCTGTATTTATCTATTTATATCTATTTGTTGTCTTTTGTTTATTGATCTATGATGGCCGGTTGTAAATGTCATTAGTATTCTTATCTTACTATTTATTTATTTATTTGGATCACAATGGAAATAAGTCCTCTGACTTTTTGTGCAATCCTGATAATTCAGTACTGCTCTCCTATGAATTGTATCATGAATAAATCAAATAAATCAAATCGGATCGGGTGATCGTAAAAGGTATTATGAGTCGTCACTTCAGGCAGATTCCATTTAGCCACAACACGACACCAATGTGTTCTACTAACAACGCCAACAACGTTAATCACGGTGTTAACCTTCTCCTACAGGCCACTAAAGGAGTTAATCACGGTGTTAACCTTCTCCTACAGGCCACTAAAGGAGTTAATCATGGTGTTAACCTTTCTCCTACAGGCCACTAAAGGAGTTAATCACGGTGTTAACCTTCTCCTACAGGCCACTAAAGGAGTTAATCACGGTGTTAACCTTCTCCTACAGGCCACTAAAGGAGTTAATCACGGTGTTAACCTTCTCCTACAGGCCACTAAAGGAGTTAATCATGGTGTTAACCTTCTCCTACAGGCCACTAAAGGAGTTAATCATGGTGTTAACCTTCTCCTACAGGCCACTAAAGGAGTTAATCACGGTGTTAACCTTTCTCCTACAGGCCACTAAAGGAGTTAATCACGGTGTTAACCTTCTCCTACAGGCCACTAAAGGAGTTAATCACGGTGTTAACCTTCTCCTACAGGCCACTAAAGGAGTTAATCACGGTGTTAACCTTTCTCCTACAGGCCACTAAAGGAGTTAATCACGGTGTTAACCTTTCTCCTACAGGCCACTAAAGGAGTTAATCACGGTGTTAACCTTTCTCCTACAGGCCACTAAAGGAGTTAATCACAGTGTTAACCTTCTCCTACAGGCCACTAAAGGAGTTAATCACGGTGTTAACCCTTCTCCTACAGGCCACTAAAGGAGTTAATCACGGTGTTAACCTTCTCCTACAGGCCACTAAAGGAGTTAATCACGGTGTTAACCTTCTCCTACAGGCCACTAAAGGAGTTAATCACGGTGTTAACCTTTCTCCTACAGGCCACTAAAGGAGTTAATCACGGTGTTAACCTTTCTCCTACAGGCCACTAAAGGAGTTAATCACGGTGTTAACCTTCTCCCACAGGCCACTAAAGGAGTTAATCACGGTGTTAACCTTTCTCCTACAGGCCACTAAAGGAGACAGCAAGAATGCCAAAAAGAAGAACAATAAGAAGACGAGCAAGAACAAGAGCAGTCTAAGCCGAGCCAACAAGAAGAAACCAGGGATGCCCAACGTCTCCAACGACCTTTCCCAGAAACTCTACGCCACCATGGAGAAACACAAAGAGGTACTTAACCCTAAACTCTAAACCCTAAACTCTACGCCACCATGGAGAAACACAAAGAGGTATTTAACCCTAAACTCTAAACCCTAAACTCTACGCCACCATGGAGAAACACAAAGAGGTACTTGACCCTAAACTCTAAACCCTAAACTCTACACCACCATGGAGAAACACAAAGAGGTACTTAACCCTAAACTCTAAACCCTAAACTCTACGCCACCATGGAGAAACACAAAGAGGTATTTAACCCTAAACGCTAAACCCTAAACTCTACGCCACCATGGAGAAACACAAAGAGGTACTTGACCCTAAACTCTAAACCCTAAACTCTACGCCACCATGGAGAAACACAAAGAGGTATTTAACCCTACACTCTAAACCCTAAACTCTACGCCACCATGGAGAAACACAAAGAGGTATTTGACCCTACACTCTAAACCCTAAACTCTACGCCACCATGGAGAAACACAAAGAGGTACTTGACCCTAAACTCTAAACCCTAAACTCTAAACCCTAAACTCTACGCCACCATGGAGAAACACAAAGAGGTACTTGACCCTAAACTCTAAACCCTAAACTCTAAACCCTAAACTCTACGCCACCATGGAGAAACACAAAGAGGTATTTGACCCTAAACTCTACGCCACCATGGAGAAACACAAAGAGGTATTTAACCCTAAACTCTACACCACCATGGAGAAACACAAAGAGGTATTTAACCCTAAACTCTAAACCCTAAACTCTACGCCACCATGGAGAAACACAAAGAGGTATTTAACCCTAAACTCTAAACCCTAAACTCTACGCCACCATGGAGAAACACAAAGAGGTATTTAACCCTAAACTCTAAACCCTTAAACTCTACGCCACCATGGAGAAACGCAAAGAGGTATTTAACCCTAAACTCTACGCCACCATGGAGAAACACAAAGAGGTATTTAACCCTAAACTCTAAACCCTAAACTCTACGCCACCATGGAGAAACACAAAGAGGTATTTGATTTCTGGCCGCACGGGAAACCCTGTAAATCTAGAAATGTTGTTCACCCCTAATGCTCACCTCCTTGAATTACACTAAATACATGAATATCCATTAACCCATTCTGACCTGAGATCAGATTCTAAAAATGTCTGTTTGAAAATGACAGTTTTCTGAAAAAGCTATGTTTCTATGTCAGTCATTCTTCGACTTTTCAAACATAGCAGAACTCGTAGCGGTAGCGTGCCACCCAAAAGGGGACAAATGGGTTACATAGTCGTGGGATAAAATAAATATATATATATATTAATAAAGTAAACACTTTTACATCTATGTTCTCGTGCGTCCCACCAGGTGTTCTTCGTCATCCGGCTCATCGCCGCCCCCACGGCCAACTCGCTGGGCCCCATCACGGACCCGGACGGCCTGATGGCGTGCGACCTGATGGACGGCCGCGACGCCTTCCTGACGCTGGCCCGCGACAAGCACCTGGAGTTCAGCTCCCTGAGGAGGTCCAAGTGGAGCTCCATGTGCATGCTGGTGGAGCTGCACAACCAGAGCCAGGAGCGCTTCGTCTACACCTGCAACGAGTGCAAGAGACACGTGGAGACGCGCTTCCACTGCACCGTCTGCGAGGTGAGAGAGAAAGGCTTGCCTTTTGCAGTGGAAGTCTGAATAATAATAATAATAATAATAATAAAACTTTATTTGTATAGCACCTTTCATGACATGAAATGCAGCTCAAAGTGCTTTACAGAGCAATGGAGGAAAAAAGCAAGGCATAAACATAAAACAAGCTGTAATGCCACATACAGTGAGGACATGAATAACAAAAAATTAAAGATCAATTAAAAGCAAGGGTGTAGAAGTGGGTCTTGAGCTGTGCTTTAAAAATGTCTACAGAGGCTGCCTGTCGAAGGTACAGTGGGAGTTTGTTCCACGCCGTCGGCCCGTAGAAGCAAAAAGCTGCTTCCCCGTATTTTTTAGTTGCCATTTTTTTAGGCAAAGCGAGCAGGCCAGCAGTGGAAGACCTTAGGGGGCGGTTTGGGACATATTTAGGCAGGCAGTCATGTAGGTAGGAAGGTGCGAGACCATTGAGAGCTTTATACACAAGTAAAATAATTTTTAAATCAATCCTAAAAACAACCGGAAGCCAGTGCAGTGATGCCAAAACTGGAGTAATATGTTCTCTCATCTTAGTTCTAGTTAAAACTCTGGCTGCTGCATTTTGGACAAGTTGTAATCTGTCAGTTGTTTTCTTAGGAAGTGAAGATGTTTGTCCTTTTGAAAGGGTCGCAAATATTGTGTTCTGTCTTTCATCGTCTGCAGAGCCATAGAGTTTAGACAGAGTTGCGACACTAAGGCAGAAAATAGCCTCGTGGTCACGTAGTCCATGTACTCGCGTTCCGATTGCCTCACGGAGAGTCCAGTCAGTATTTGTGAGATACCGTAGTCGCTCTCACCCACAATTACATTTCAGAGAACGCGAGTTTGAAATACACCTTGTACAGTATAAAGTAAAATGTTGCATTGAAGTATGATCACTCTTGACAGTTCATTATGTGCAGCTTTCAGAAAGCCAATATCTCCACCTACTCTGGAGAGTCTGGTGACTCGATAGACAACAGCTTGTGAACTTAAAAGACTGTAACGGCATGGCAAAACCAATGCTAAGATTGTTCCTTGATCATCTGGCTCCACGAGACCATATACATAATAATTATTCCAGATTCTTGAGTCATTCATTATACAGCTGCACATCTAACAAACCTACCCGTTTCTGGCTAAAGGATATAGAAATGGCATTCTCTCAAAACTTAGATTTCATAGTTCCCGTTACATTTTAGGAGCTGTTACACTTAACCCTAAGCTACGCTAAAGAAGGAAAGTCCAAGCCAAAATAAAATAAATCAGCGATCCGGTTTGATATCAATACTAAAGCTTATCAGACGGAACATTACGCCAGAAGCAGTTGCTGGTTGGATTCCTTATGACGGAACGTTCCGCCAGGAGCAGTAAAACTGTTAACTGATTTAATACGTTTTTACTGAAGAACAAAACTGGAAATGATGTCAAAGAAAAAAACTGGTTGTTGATTTTCTCTTTATGTCAAATTAAACAAACCGTGTCCTCCCTCCCCCCTCTCCTCTCCCCCCTCCCAGGACTACGACCTGTGCATCGCCTGCTACAACACCAAGGGCCACGAGCACAAGATGGACAAGCTGGGCCTGGGCCTGGACGACGAGTCCAACAACCAGTCCGCGGCCGCCGCCCAGAGCCCCGGGGACTCGCGGCGCCTCAGCATCCAGCGCTGCATCCAGTCGCTGGTGCACGCCTGCCAGTGCCGCAACGCCAACTGCTCGCTGCCGTCGTGCCAGAAGATGAAGCGCGTGGTGCAGCACACCAAGGGCTGCAAGCGCAAGACCAACGGCGGCTGCCCCATCTGCAAGCAGCTCATCGCGCTGTGCTGCTACCACGCCAAGCACTGCCAGGAGAACAAGTGCCCCGTCCCCTTCTGCCTCAACATCAAGCACAAGCTGCGGCAGCAGCAGCTGCAGCACCGCCTGCAGCAGGCGCAGATGCTGCGGCGGAGGATGGCCTCCATGCAGAGGGTGGGCCAGCCGGCCGGGGGAGGAGGAGGAGGAGGGGGAGGGGGGCCGCCGGGAGGAGGGGGACCCGCCGGAGGGCTCCCGTCTCCGGGGGGGAACGGGAACAACGGCACCACGGCCCCCAGCACCCCCACGTCTGTGGGCACGCAGCCCTCAGCCCCTCAGACCCCCACGCAGGCCATGACTCCCCAGGGCCCCCAGCAGGGCGTGGGCCCTGGGCCGCCTGGGGCCCAACAGCAGCAGCAGCAACAGCAGCAACAACAGCAGCCAGGTGGAATGCCGGGCGGCATGCCGGGAGGAATGCCGGGAGGAATGCCGGGAGGAATGCCGGGAGGAATGCCGGGTGGGATGCCTGGTGGCATGCCGGGAGGGATGCCAGGGCAGCAGCACCACCTCCACCATCAGTTCCAGCAGATGCCGGGTGGCACAGGTGGGGGCGGGGGCATGATGAGCTCCCCCCAGCACCAGATGCATCCTCAGGTCCATCAGCAGCAGCAGCAAGGCGGAGGCAACCCTCAGCACGTCCAGCAGCACGCCAACAACCTGCCTCCCTACGCCAACAGACCGCCAGGCTCCTCCCCCATACACCCCTCGCAAGGCAAGCCGGGCATGGGCCCCGCAACGCCGCCGCAACAGCAGCAGCAGCCCGGTGGCAACGTCATGGTCGGTGGAGGTGGTGGTGGGGGAGTGGGAGGCCAGCAGCTGTCCAACCAGGGCCAGGGTCAGGGCGGCCAGGCCCCGCCTCCACAGCAGCATCAGCAGCAGCCCCCGTCCGGCCCTCCGCCGGCGGCGGTGGAGATCGCCATGAAGATCCAGCAGGTGGCCGACGCCCAGAGGAAGATGGCTCTGCAGAGACAGGCGGCCCAGGCGGGCATGATGTCCGCTCACCCCCACCACCAGCAGGGCCAGGGCCAGCAGATGGGCATGGGGGGCCACCCGGGGGGGCCGGGCGGAGGAATGGCCCCTCAGGGGGGCATGCCTGCCCAGGCCCAGGCCGCTGCCGCCGCGGCCGCTGCGAGAGCCCACATGGAGCAGCAGCAGCAACAACAACAACAACAGCAACAACAGCAGCAACAACAACAACAACAACAACAACAAGGAGGAGCACCGCCCGGGATGATGGTGGGCCCTGGAGGGCCTCAGCAGGGTAACCTGCCCCAGGGTCAGCTCCCTCCTCAGGCCCAGCTCCAGCAGCAGAGGATGGGAAACCCACAGCAGCAGCAGCAGTGGGCGGCAGCGCAGCAGCAGAGACAGACTATGTTGAACCAGATGCACCCCAGCATGGTGGCTGCTCAGCAGCAGCAGCAGCAGCAACAACAACAATTGGCACAACAACAACAACAGCAGCAACAACAACAACAACAACAGCAACAACACCAACAACAACAACAGCAACAACAACAACAACAACAACAACAACACCAACAGCAGCAGCAACAGCAGCAACAAGCTCAGAGCCACGCGGCCCTGATGAACATGGTACAGCAGCAACAAGGCGCTGGTGGCGGTGGCGGCATACCGGGCGGCGTTCCGGGCGGCGCCATGCCCGGCGCTCCCGGGGGCGCCCCGGGCGGCGTCCCGGGCGGTGTCCCCGGGGGAGGGAACCTCCCTCAGGCCGCCCTCCAGGAGCTCCTCCGGACGCTCCGCTCGCCCAGCTCGCCGCTGCAGCAGCAGCAGGTCCTCAACATCCTGCGCTCCAACCCTCAGCTCATGGCCGCCTTCATCAAGCAGAGGGCCTCCAAGTACAAGGGGGCGCAGGGGGGGCCTCCGGGCCCCGGGGGCGGGCCGGGCATTCCGCCGGGACCAGGAGGAGGTCCCGGCGGTCCCGGTCCTGGCGGCGTTCCCGTCGGGAATGTTATGGCGGGCGGCGGGGGGCCGCAGCAGGTGAACATGAACGCCGCTGGCGCCGGTGGACAGCCGGGGATGCATATGGGAGGTCAGGGGGGAGTGAACGTCAACATGGCCTCGATGGCTCAACTACAGCAGGTTCAGCAGCAGCAGTTACAACAGCAGCAACAACAGCAACAACAACAACAGCAACAACAACAACAACAACAACAACAGCAGCAGCAGAGGCCAATGATGAGTCCACAACAACAGCAATTGGCAGCTCTCCAGCAGCAGCAACAGCAGCAGCAGCAACAGGGAGCAGGAAGAGGAATGATTGGCCAAGGGCCTCAGATGGCCAATCTCAACAATCCCCAGTTAAGAGAGCTGTTTATGAGACGCCATCTACAACAACAGCAACAACAACAACAACAACAACAACAGCAGCAGCAGCAGCAACAGCAGCAGCAAATGGGCGTAGGGGTCAACCACGGGCAGTTCCAGCAGCCTCAGCCTCCACAGGGCCAGGGGGGCGGCTACATGGGCCAGCCTGGCATGCAGCCACCCCAGGCAGGGCAGGGCCCTCCAGGAGGAGGAGGTCCCCCTCCCGGGGGGCCCCAGGGCGGAGGAGGAGGCGGGCCCCCAGGGGGGGGGCAGCAGGGACAAGGAGGCTACCCGGGGACGGTGGCTCAACAGCAGGCCGCCGCCCTCCAGCAGAGGCTGCAGCACCAGCACCACCTCCAACAGATGCAGCAACAACAGCAGCAACAGCAGCAGCAGAACGCCATGGCCGGCCTGCAAGGAGGGGGTGACGGTGGTCCGGGTGGAGGGGGTCCTCAGCAGCAGGGCCCTCAGGGCCCTCAGCACCCACAAGGGGGCCCCCAGCCTCCGTCGTCGCAGGCCCTGCTCCAGCAGGCGCTTCACCAGAGGCTGCTCCTGCAGCAGCAGCAGCAGCAACAGCAGCAGCAGCACCTCGGCACCGGGGGCTCGCCCGCCCAGCACAGCAACCCCATGAGCCCCCAGCAGCCGCAGCAGCAGCAGCAGAACCCCAACATGGCCCAGTCGCCGCACCCACACCTCCAGGGCCAGACCATGAGCACGTCGTCTCTCGCCAACCAGGTGCGGTCGCCGCAGCCCTCGCCGCGGCCCCAGTCGCAGCCGCCGCACTCCAGCCCGTCCCCGCGCATGCAGCCCCAGCCCTCGCCGCATCACATCTCCCCGCAGACCCAGACGGGCTCGCCGCACCCCGGTCACAACATGAACCAGCACCACCCCGGCATGGTGGGGGGCCCGTCGCAGCAGCAGACACAGCAGCAGCAGCAAACGGCCCAACAACAGCAGCAGCAGCAACAGAACTCTATGGAACAGTTTGGTTCGGACCCGAACGCCATGTTGTCGCAGCTCAGTGGGATGGCCGGTCTTCACGGGCCCGGTCCGGGCAACGGTCAGGACCCGTTGGGCCAGAACATGAATCACAATACCTTAGACATAATGTAGGATAAACCTACGTTTAATGGAGCCCAGACGCTCTGATCCTATTGGGCAGAAACTGCACTCACCCAGGACAGTGTTATTGTTATTTACTACTTTAGCCTTTTCTTTTTTTATACTATTGTTAAATGTTATTTAAAATGTTTTCAATAAAGATACATTGAACTGAACTTCCCTATGGGAGATGCAACAATAAATCAACAAGTCGATAAAAATGAATTAGAATAAATGAATTGTAAGTTATTGCTGTTAATATATTTTTTTGCCAATTGTGTACAAAGAGGAGGGGGATGGTTTCTCTATGCCCACACCCTCCCCCCCCCACCCTCCCCTCCCCCCCACACCTTAGAGAATACAAGACAGGAGATATTTTTGGGGGGGGTTGGGGGAAACGGGAGTATTTGCCTTTTTTTAAGAAATGTTTTTAAGATTTTAAAAGTGGTGAAAAATTAAAGAGGAAAACAATTTAATGCAAAAGGACTTTTTAATAGTTTTGTTGTGTTTTCCATCATTCAGTCTCTGTCTTATTATTTTCACAGAGTGATGTGGATTATTATTAATGTTATTATAAATCCAAACCATCATGCATATCTTACTTTTTAAAATGTTTGGGTTTTTGCTTTATTTATTTTTTTTGGTTTCCAAGATTATTTTTCTTTTCTCTTCCCCTTTTTTTGGGGGAGGGGGGTTCGTTGGGTATCTACCCTGAGACTGCTACAATTCATATAGAAATATATTTTTGTTATTGACTGTTGAATTTGGGAGTGGGTTTTAGTGGATATTTCATTTCACGTATGTCTTTTGGGTCTGGGGGTTTGTCCAAGGTAGGAAGTAAATAAATGTCAGTGTTTTCCTGCAGTTATCGGGTGGGGGTCTACTGCGGTTCTCCTCAGCTTGGCTAACGGACATATTGAACACCCCCTAAGCCTAGCCGGCTGCTGTATTGGACAACAACGATCATGCTGGAAAAAGGGACTTCCCTCGTCACGAAACAAGCCCTCCCTTGAATGTGTGCACCACTCCTTCCCTTTAAGAGACACTTGTTATTAAGTAACTAGGGTTGGGGGTGCATTCCTGTGTGCCTGTAACATTTCGCGTACATGTGGTGTGGGGGGGGGGGGGGGGGGGGGGTGGGACACAGAAAGCCCCCCCCCCCCTCCGCGGGGGGGAAGGGGGGGGGGGAGCATCCACCAGTGTTTTTTTTTCTTTTTCTTTTTTTCCTGAGAAGATGGGAGGAAATTGATCCAAATAAGACTGTGTTGCACAGACAGAACTGAGCAGGAAAACGTCTCTCGTTTTTCCTCTCTGCCTCATCCTCGTTGCTGCTGCTCCCCCCCCCCCCCCCCCCTCCGGACTGAACAGAGCAGAGATCCAAATACACTGGTCCCCCCCTCACTCCTCCACCCCCTTACCCACACCACCCACCCACCTTCCTTCCTGCAGGGAGAGCCCTCTGTCTCCGCCCTCTCAATATGGATCTTCCTGCTAAGATCTTTTTGGGAGTTTAATTTAATATTTTTTACTGTACAAAGAAAAACACAAACTGTGGACTCAAATACTGTTTTTTTTGTTTTTTTTTTTATAATAAAATGGAAAATTAAAATAGTGCTGGGTGCTGTTGTCCATGCACTGTTGTTCTATGTTGTTGGGTTTTAGATTGTAGCTTTTCCCGATCGGTCACTTAATTGGAATCATTTTTTTCAAGCTTGAACTGACGTCACCAACAGGTCTTTTCCACGATAGGAACTTCTTTGAGGTTTCATATCTGTAGGAGCCATCTTATTTGATTTGACCAAATGGCGCCCCCACTGGTTGCCTTGAGAAATGGCACCATGGTTCCCTTTAATTAAGCCACAGGCTCACAGCTGTAGAAAGAAAGACGCCAGTAGAGATACAGATTTTCAACAGCTTGCACGCAACGCACAAACAGCGCAGTTAGAGAAAGAAAGGAAAGAAAGGAAAGAAAAGTAGCCTACTTTATTATTTGTTATCGAACCCTGCACTCGTCTGTTTTTTGAGACCTTTATTTAGTTTATGTCTGGAGCCTGTTCTTGTTTTGTTTGCCCCCGTTTATTTTGGCTTAAGAGCTATAAAACCTCATCAAGATATAATCCTAATAGTAGCCAAACATACCAAAAATATTGGTACGGTAATCTTAAAATTAACGTTTTGTTCCACAGTCTCTGATTTGGCATTTCCGTTTAGTAATCTAATCTGGATAACGTTCGGAGGACACCCTTTAGTTACTTTAAAATATTGAACCAATGGAAAGTAGTTAAAAAACGCATTGGACAAAACCTCTTAACTCCATAGGACCCTCAAACTGTCTGCTAAAACAACTAACTCCACCACCTCTCCTTCTCATGCAAGTAATTGACAATATCTAAAGTCACAACACCAGCTTTGATGAGGCAGTATTGCATCGTTTTAAAAAAATATATAAGGAAATGAAATGAAAAATATATTAATTAACTTAAAAACGTATATTTTTCATTTCCTGAAAACATTTTGAAGTTGTGAGGTTTCCTCCGGACAGCACTAGTCAAGTGTATCTATGATTCATCTTGTCATCTTGCTCTGTAGTCTACAGTGGAGACATTACTTTTAGTTGCTGACAACACTGACCTCTAGTGGTGGTAAATGGTGATGCATGATTGGCTTCTACTATCCCTGGGTCCATCACTAACTTGACATTGGCATTAAATCCCACAGCTGTTCCAAAACGTCAAAGAATATTGATGTCAATACAAGAGCACACAGGACGGCCACCAAAGTAAGCATGAAGATCTTATTTTTTATAATATAAAAGTGGTTCTGACCGGCTAGTGGACGTTCCTCTAGTCAAGGTCTTGAAATCTGAATGAAAAATGCCCAAATTTGCCTTTTCATTCACTATCTTTGGAGGATGGTATGGAAAGTTCTCTCTCCTGTTGAGAGTTCATGTGAAGCCCAGTGCCTCATTAAGTGTGAATGAGATTCTTTCTTTGTAATTAATTGAATCTCATATTGGATTATATAGTTTAGAAAGGCGTGTGAGGCAAGCAGTTGTTTTTAGTACATATTTATTCATGGAAATACAGTCAAATAAAAAGGCATTTTTTATTATCGAGCAGACGACATGTTTTGACAACTCGTCTCGGTCAAAAGGAAAAAACTCATCCGGACAACGTGACATAATTTAAGTCGGTTTATAGGTGTGACATGCGATAAATAGTAGCTCACTACTGTTTACATGACCTAATGTACATTTTGCTTCAGTTTTGCACATTACCCTACACAGCATTGTAATGGTCGATGGCGGTTGTGGAAAACCAACATCTCTTGAAAACGCACAAAGGCTATAGCGACTCGAGTGGACTATCAATTGGTAATACAAAAATAGAACCAGGTAGCATTTCATCAGACTTGAAAAGTAAGGACAGGACCGAACACCTAACAATAGTGTACTATTATCTCTTAAGCATCAATTCTCACATCGAAAGACGTACTTTCTTTTTCTGGCAGGCATTATTATTAATTCTCTCCTTTTGTGTTTATTCCTTTTGGGACAGAAATAAACCTTCAATGACAACAGCACGGGACAGTGGTCTGTGTGCATACTGTAGTGGCACAGATTGACAGGGCATGCAGAAAGCACTGTGTTTGACTCACTGTGTGTGACTACTACTGGAAAAGGAGGGATATCTTTTACAAAAAGCTTGTTAGAAAAAGAAGCGACTGAAACAAGCCCTGATATTTAGGTTTTCAGTGTGAGAAGAACAATATTCTGGAAAGCACAAGTAGCTGCATGGAAGTAGTTTATGTAGTCTAAATGTTTTAGATTCAACTGCCGGGTCTCAAGTTTTTGTCAGACTTCTCTCTTTTCCCTCTTCCTCTTAATCTTGCCATATCTCAATGAGTCCCACAGCTCTCAAGTTTAGCTCACATCCATTCTCTCTACTGGTTTTGCAACAGAGCAAATAAGATGTTAGCATCCTTTTTGGGCAAAAGCCCAAAAGAATGCTAGTTATAGGCGTCCTATGTTCATGCTGTCCTATATGCTCAAAATGAAGCCACAATGTTAAAATTACCACTCGCTTTGTGAAAAGGCAACATTTCTTCATTTCGTCTCATGGTAGCAAATGTGTGCATCTCTCCGATAAAGCATTGTAAACATCTGGAATTAACTTACAGTCACATATAAGGCTATGTACAAGTACAAAATGAGCAGTAAGTGTAACATTGCAGTTACTTTTTCCTCGTGAAAACGTAACCCTTAATCTCCCCTTTTGCTCCCTGTTTTTTTCCTGCCTTCATCTTTTCCTCCCTTAGTGTCTCTCTCTCTCTCTCTCTCTCTCTCTCTGACCAGAACTCTGTTTAGTTTAACAGCTCTTAAAGAAGCCCTCGGCCATCATGGCTTCCTTGAAGATTACCGTCAAGGAGTTGAGAGTCACGTAAGTAACAATCACCTTCCCAGGTTTCTCCGCTGCCGGAGCGGTGCTGCCTGGGTGATGTTTTATCGCCGTTGCGCTCTGATTGTCGTCCCTCGTTTTTTTCCGTCCCTCGGCGACTACAAAACCGTCGCCTACATTCTTGCCGTCCCCCTGAACGCTCACTATGACTGACGTCATATTCTGTTTGCTGCTGCTCTGACTTTCTGCCGCCGGCGGTTTGCGACCAGAGCTCTCCTCGTCTGGCCTGTTTCTGAAGCGATCTGTCCCAGAGTCGCCACCAATGGAAGTGCAGGATGATGTGGCCATGATGCCGGTCGAGGTGCGCGGCGGCGGCGGCCCCGGTTCGACACCAGCCGTGTCGCTCTCTGAATCTAACTTGCGTTCGACCGTGGTGGCGACAATGTCTTTTTTTGGTCCCGCCTCCTCCGGTGTAGAAACGAAGCTCTCGTTTGCGGGGTTGAGTGTAGACAGCAGGAGGGTCTGCCTCGTTTCACAAGTCCCTCCTTCTAGCCTGTCGGCCATGACGACGTCCCCTTCGTCTGTGTCTCTGTTCACCAGTGTCTGATTGTCGTTTGTCTCCTTCAGCTCCAGGTCGACCTCTCGCTCCAGGACGGGCGGAGAACTGCACTCTGAATGACCTAGGAGGAGACATGGAGGTAGACGATTTAGCACTGTAGACACTTTAGCACAGCCCTCCTTAGTTGTAACGTATATATATGTTTACCTTTTTGCCCTTTATTCTCTGCACGGCTCAGTGGCCGAATGATAGAGTGAGTAGTATCTTGATGTGAGCACCCAGGTTCGCCTCCCAGGTCGCGATATGTTTACATGTTTATACTTTTAAATGTTATTATACTGAGTGTGTGGTTTTGGGGGTGTTGTTATGTGCCTGCGGATAGACACACATGGCACCAAAGCATGGTGCTGTTTGTTCGCGCTTTCTGGCGCCTAAATGTTTGCTGTGAATGGATTGTATTGATGTAACTTTGTATTTATATGATGACAACAAGCAGCCTATTTTTGTATGTAATTCCAAGCCTTGATATTATGTACTGTGATGCCTTGTAACTTGTGGAAATTTAATAAAATACTTAAGGGGAAGATAGAGAGATATACAGATAAATATAGATTAGATAGATAAGAGTTTTAAGTTAAACTTTAAAAATATATATTATTATTATAATGCTGAAAATGATGACTTTTGGGTTACAGTTAGAATGAGTTATAGAGGGTATGCGCATGCATAAAGTGTATGGCAAACAAGTGAATTTAATGTTGTTTATAAAGTAATTTAATGCAATCAAATAGGACCTTTCTGTTTGGATGTCTGGGCTGTCGAGGCCAGGAAGTAGTTTTTTGCCACTCAGTAGGCGTTCCTGCATAACTTCCATGATGATAATGTCACGCGCATACCGTCTATTGGGTGTATAAATGGATAACACAATGACTATTAAGTGGAGACCTATAAGAAAGAGCTTGTTTGTAACCTTTTTCTTATTATATATATTTTTAAAATACCAACCGTATACGCTGTCATCGCGCATCTCGTTGGTGCACTCAGACTCCTGTCTCTCTTCGGCGGTGTCTTCGGAGTCACACTCCATGGGACTCTCCCCCTTCGCTCCTCCATTCGGGCGCTGGAACTTCCTGGGCGGAGGTCCGTGAGGCCCGACCCGCTTGCCGCCGCCGACCCTCACATGTGGTTTCTTGCGTCGGATCATTCGGCGGAACATGCCTCGCTCGCCCTGGTCCACGTCCGTGCTCATGGAGCGCGTGAGGGAGAGGCGTAGCCGGGGCGGAGGCTTCTCGGGAACCTTGCTCGTGCTCCGGAGGTCCATGGCAAAGATATTCTGGTGTCCAGACAAGGGGATGGAGGAGGAGGAGGAGGAGGAGGAGGAGGAGGAGGAGGAGGAGGAGGAGGAGGAGGAGGAGGAGGAGGCAGAGAAATGATGGAGATGGAGATAAAAAACAAGAGAGATAAGAGATCAAGACAGACAGAGACACAGAGAGACAGATGAGAGTGAAAGATTATGGCCATTGTTGACATGCCGTGTCTCTGTGGGCCAAGTCTTTATTTTTAGTCACATGGCATTACCATACAAAAGCGAGGCTCATAGAACTGCTTTTTTTTATTTGTTTTTTTTTATACAAATATCCTGAAATCAGTCTGGCCACTCAGAATAGCCAAATGGCATTGATCACGCCTCCAGGTCTTTAGTTTACTCAAGTTAGGTAATAAGACCTGGTACTTAAGACACGCAAAATACAGCCCATAGTATATGACAGGTTGGAATGTTATACCACATTGATAATGCACAGGCAATGGTTGGAAACAGAATCTCAGCTAGCGTATAGGTCACATACACGCTGGGATGTTTTTTAAAGTTATACTATTGATTCCCCCATGTGGGGAAATGAGTCCTGTATAAAGGAAAGAGAAGTGGGGATGCCCCCATGCTGACTTTCTACACTACAGCCTGCATGCAGGGACTGAAGGACAACGGGAACCGTGTGACCCCCCCAGGTGGTGCGTGATAATTAAGACTGTGGAGTGGACAAGGAGAGTGGAAAGTGCCCTTACCCGCAAAAGCAGCCTCCTGGGTCTGAGACCTTTCCTGCGATAGGCGAGAGCTCTGTCCTTCTCCTCCCTGGGAGAGAGAGAGAGAGAGAGAGAGAGAGAGAGAGAGGCAAAGGACACAGAGAGAGAGAGAGAGAGAGAGAGAGAGAGAGAGAGGCAAAGGACACAGATAGATTGAGAGAGATGAAAATGAAGAGCAGCTACACAAGCTATAATAACTTAAAAAGAGGGGGGGGAAAAGGGAAACAATAATATATTTTCCAGGAATACTCACTTCTCTTCGTATGCCAGCACCAGGCGAGGGTCCAGTATATGCTCCTCGGGTTCCCAGGTACTGTACCTGCCAATAAACAACAACAACGGTACTGTACCTGCCAATAAACAACAACAACAACAGTATACTGTACCTGCCAATAAACAACAACAACAACAACAGTGCATCCACATTTAGCTCCAATTAACCGCTCCACTTGTGCATCTATTTGTGTGTCTATAACAATGTTTCTATGTCTCTATTAGGCCTATTATTATTATTGTTTTGTATCTACCGGTATCTAGACTTCTCTAACATTCTATATCTGTCTCTAGCCTTATATAGCGGGTGTTCATTTAACTCTGAGGTGCACACATCATGTAATGTCCATTTACCAATTAACACTGTGTGTGTGTGTGTGTGTGTGTGTGTGTGTGTGTGTGCCAGTATACCTGCCCTGCCTGCCTTCGTTCCTGCCCTGCCTGCCCGCGTTCCTGCCCTGCCTGCCCTCGTTCCTGCCCTGCCTGCCCTCGTTCCTGCCCTGCCTGCCCTCGTTCCTGCCCTGCCTGCCTTCGCTCCTGCTCTGCCTGCCTTCGCTCCTGCCCTGCCTGCCTGTCTGTCTGTCTGTCTGTCTGTCCTGTGGGTCTGTCTGTCCCGTCTATATCCAAGGGACCCATAATTAATCCACAAAATGCATTAAGGTTCCTGTAAACGTTTGGCATGACTCATGGGGTCATGCACTATCAGTGAAGATGACTCAAGGCTTACTCACTTCTGAGGCCATCCCTGCCACTTCAGTAGATACTCCACGTTACCCTGCATGGGAGGTGAGAGTGGAAGAGAGAGACACGGTCACTGGATGATAAGAGAAGATAATACATTCATATATACAACACAAGCTGCACATAGAATAGTGTCCATTGCGATGTAGATTGTTGTGTAGTCACGGTGCGAGCATGCGTCTGTTTGTGCGTGTGTGTGCGTGCGTGCAAGTGTGTGTGTGGGTGTGTGTGGGTGTGTGTGTGTGTCAACCATAGAAAGAAAGGGTGACTGTCACTTTAAAGTTTGGAAGGGGGGGGAGATCATGGGTTATTTCCCCCCTCCTCTCTCTTTTTAAATGGTGATTCTGAGGGTGACGTCAATGACAGCGGGGCTGGGTGGCCTCCAAACATCTCCTCTCCTATTGTGATGACGTTACCGCACATGGGCACGGGGCATTATATATATATATATATATATATATATATATATATATATATATATATATATATATATATATAGGGGCTCGTTCAATGATGTAGAGACATATAGTGGGACTTTCTAGAACATTCAACCAAGACTATATAGTGGAAATAGGTGGGGCCATGGCAACATGTAAACAACATGGTGTTGCGCAATAGCGTACAGTACGCCACTCACCTCCTCCACCCGTTCTGAGACAAACAATCCACATTGGCGGTGATGTTATGTTACATGTAGGCTACACTGCCCTGCATGGGTAGGTAGGGTAGCTGCATGTGACTGACTGTGTGTAACGCTGACATCGGCCGCATGTTACACAACACTTTAGCACTCTATAGTGAAACTAATATGAGCATGTTCTTTATAACGTCTGTGTTATCAA
This sequence comes from Protomyctophum bolini, assembly GCF_963924005.1. Classification (NCBI taxonomy): domain Eukaryota; kingdom Metazoa; phylum Chordata; class Actinopteri; order Myctophiformes; family Myctophidae; genus Protomyctophum; species Protomyctophum bolini. The sequence continues at coordinate 3,105,657 of NC_137872.1, forward strand.
CTACAATGTGGCTGATACTC
>NC_137872.1:3110676-3128176 GCF_963924005.1 Protomyctophum bolini
TCTCTCTCTCTCTCTCTCTCTCTCTCTCTCTCTCTCTCTCTCTCTCTTCTCTCTCTCTCTCTCTCTCTCTCTCTCTCTCTCTCTCTCTTCTCTCTCTCTCTCTCCACCGATGAGCTGCGCGAGTCAGCGTGAGTCGTGACCCACACCCTATACTATAAGCACCCACCAGAGACTAGCCTATATAGTATCTCATCTTATTCATTTTGTTTTTCCACCATGGCCACATTGACAGATGTATATAATGTTGAATTTATGTTGGTTTAGAAAATGTTGTCCTGGGTCGACTCCTGGCTCACTGTCACAGACAGTTGGCAGGTTCAAGTCCCATGTCATCAATAAGGTGCTGGAGGAGCATGGGGAGACGGTGCTCTCTCCCCCTGTTTCCTGAGATGTAACTGTTGGGGATTATGTCGATGGTCCTTCCCAGCACCTTGATGACATGGGACTTGAACCTGCATGCCAACTGTCTGTAGCAGAGGCAACCGATCAAGCGCACCACACCATTGAGCCAAGGCACCTTTGGGCATTCAGCAGATATGTCTCCTGGTGCTTTTGAGTTTTTATTTTTTTATTCAAGCCTTGAAAAGTTCAAAGTACTCGAGCATTGCGCTATATAGGAGCAATGGGACTTGAACATGGAATGTCCGTACAGAGAGATTGATCATTAGACCATTGTACCATCAGTCAGACACACACAGTCAACGTCTCCTGGTAATTGTGTGTGTTAGCTTTCAGTTAGTAAAGTTGAAACACTCCAGCATTAAGCTATAGGAGAACAGGGATTTGAACATGTAGAGGTGTACTATTAACTGAAGGCTATTGTATAGCAGTGGCTCACAGCCTCAGCCTGATGACCTCAAAAGTCTCATATCTCCTCTGAGCCATATAGGCAATTGCTTTGTCTCAGACAGTGGTTAAATTCTTGGCCTTCAGTGCGGGGGCCTGGGTTCGATTCCCGGGTGTTACACTCTTGAACAGCTCTCAAAGCATTTGATGAATGTGATTCTGTGTTCAAATCCCAATTCAAGACTCAATTCTTTCAACTTGTCTTTACTAACTTAAGGCTAACATACAAAAGATTGCTTCAACAGACAACAGTACGAAGAGGCAGTTGTTACTGAGACGTATAGTTCTTCTGGAAATCGGTCTTGAAAGTAAAGAAATGAATGAATGAAACAAACGAATATTCGGTGCATCACTAGGAGATTTGCTTATAGGCCTATCGTTTGTTGTGATGTTGTGTTCGAATGTTTATGAACCACAATAGAAACAAGCCTCTGGCTCTTCTGTCATTATCTATGTATTTGCACAGTGGCTCATGGTATAAAGAGCCTGCCTGTGAATCAGGAAGCCACAGGTTCAAGTCCTGGCTCTGACATTGTCTCCAAGTCTCCTAGTACAGTCAACCACATTTGATCTACAAAGATAACCGTTAACGATGGAATCTAGCATTTCCTGTCAGTGTGTGTGTTGGTTGGTTGGTCACCCCAGGCAAGCCCCCATAGGCCTATATGGTGCCCAGGTCATCGTGACTGACATCACGTGATCCCTGATGTCATAGTAAACGCGACCTGCTGTCGCAGTTAAGCTAATATATGGAGATCCCTGATGTCATCAATATTGGCCAGAAACTACATCTGACGTCAAACCCTTAGATCTCCATAATGGATATGTTAGAATCTGTCAATGCCATTGACAATGAATGGCCAGTTTTGAGTGTTTGTGCAAACAAACATTGAAGCACTGTTATGCACTATATATGTTTGTTTATGTCCTGTGTATGTAAGACTGAGAGTGCTCTGAGCAGAATCATTTTCATTGTATTTATACTCTGTATCTATACACATGACAAATAAACCTGAACCTGAAGACAAAAGTGAGTACACAAATTGTGATTTGCCAAAATTATGTATGATGATAGGAGCGCCCCTCATTTCACACAGGTGTGATTTTTCATATTTACATTACAGTACGGTTTCCATGCAGCAAAGTGTTTCTTGTCTCCTAAACATCATTAAAATAAGATCTGGTTGCAAAAAGGGTGGAGTGGGCCTTTAACTCTTATTTTAACTGACTAGACCTCTAATATCAGCACTCTTAAATTTAAAAATAAATAAATATATGTTTAGCCCTGTATTACATTTTTGTGAACTTTTTATAGTGAAGTCACAAGTGGCAAACAATTTCACCTTAAAAACAGGTATTATTTAATTATTTAGCGCAATTAGTAATTTACAAAGAAAGACGCACACAAAAAAAACTCATCTTGCTGGTTAACACCTACTGATTCCTTCTTCATCCTCCAACAGTTGAAGCAGTTGAACAACCAATATATATTTATATATTTCAATTCCAGCACTGCTTCTCTCCTTGTTTATCAATGAAGGCTTTCTCCCAGTCCCCTGTTATGCTGTCAGGAATACAAACGATTAATCTAAGATTAAATTGATTCAATGCCATCTCTTCATTGTACTTTCAGGCATTGACAGGCTATATAAAATACACTTGTTCCCGACTGCATGGTAGCGTCATCTTTGCTGCACACCCTCTTTGACTGAAATGGAGTTCAAAGTTTAGCCAAAATCAGAGTTCCAAGTAAGGTCAAGGAGAGATCAGGCATTGTCAAGGTCATTATGAAACATAACTTCAGCACGTGTGCACATCAATTATATTTATATTTCAGTGTGACATTTTAACTTAAGGCTTCAAATATAAAGTCCTTTCTCCAACTCTTTGGCACCCCAAAAAGCAAAGGCCTGTGGCTTTATAAGCAGGACCTCAAAACAGAGGTTGATTTTGAACAAAGATCTGAGTACAACCAGGAACTATTAGTGTCAGACACATACGGGATGTTCTGGTTCTAGTGCTTGTATACCAAGACAACAGGCCTTGGCAGACGTCTGTGTTTAGAGCCTGATATGTGTGGCTGGCTGCCAGCCAACAAAAATATAATTTTAGCAGCAATGCCAGCTACAAAACAAATCATTTTTTACTTTGTTCATACTTTTAAAATGTGGTAATAGATCCTATGGGAACCCGGTAGAAAAAGGTACTGTCTAAACCGGATCCAAAAATGATTCAGTTGGTTTCCTTGGGGTTTCTATGCCTAAGGACCCCCAAAATAGCCACAGGCTCTGTTAAGAGACAAAGGGGCAAACAATTCCACATTTTTAAACGCCTTTTGAACAGGTATTATTTTATATAAATTCTTTATTTAAAAGTAAATTAGTCATTTATTTATTAAAATAACATACTGCACCAAATAAAAGTAGCAAACTATATAAGGCCTCATTCACACCAAAAAGACACCTGTCTTGTCCGGGTTTAATGGCAGCCCCAATGCATTTCCAATGGAAGTCGCATGGTTTGACCAAACCATTTTAGTTTGACGGCTGTGTTCTGCCTCCCTCCCCCACATCAAACATAAATGTTGACAAGACAGTTTGATGGGGGAACTACACAGCCGTCTTGTCAAACCATGCGACTTCCATTGGAAATGCATTAACAATGAAAAAAATCTTCTAAATCCTGACAGTTTTGTGAAATGACCATATGTTTCTAGGCCTATATCACTCAATATTTCATGTCAAGGACCCCAAAAATGATCTGTAATTGGCCTCCGACCCCCATCTGAAAATATGTTGTTCCAGGGACCCTCCCCAGAAGCAAAGATTCGAGTTAAAAACGTTTGTTCTGAAAAATATATATATTCCAAATTTGAGGCACATTTTCACGATTTTTCAAAAATAGCAGATCTACAAGTTCGTAGCGCGCCACAGAGTGGCGCGCTACGAACTTGTAGATCTGCTATTTTTCAAATTGGGTTCCCGCCCAAAATGGGTTTTAAACCCGGACAAGACACTTGTCTCAATAGTGTGAATGAGGCCTTATCTCATGGTCAAGGCCGTCCATAAATTCCATAAGCAGCAAAACGGCAACAAGGATCCAGAAGCACAGTCTCTTCTCTGTCTTCAGCCACCGTCAGAGGTCAGAGGTCACCGCTGGGGACAGGTAACACGGGTGTGTCCCCAGAGGTCAGAGGTCACCGCTGGGGACAGGTAACGCGGGTGTGTCCCCAGAGGTCAGAGGTCACCGCTGGGGACAGGTAACGCGGGTGTGTCCGGGCATACGACAGATGCCACAAGTACGCGGTTTCTTGGCAGCAGGAGGTTGGTTGTTGTTGCCTGTTGCCCCTCCTCCTCCTCCCGTCTTCTTCCTGCTGCCACCAGCGGCTCCGCCACCAGACCCGCCTCCAAAACCACCAGACCCGCCTCCAAAACCACCAGACCCGCCTCCACCACCAGACCCGCCTCCATAACCACCAGACCCGCCTCCACCACCAGACCCGCCTCCAAAACCACCCGAGTCTGGGAAGAAAGAAAGAAAGAAAGAGAGGTCGAACGAACGCACAAACATGCAGTGAAGTTCAAGTTAGTTCAGTGGGTTCTCAAATGGTTCTCATTAGTCACATTTTAGGATGTCTACTCTGAGATGGGTTTGCGTGTCTGTGTGTGTGCGTCTGTTCCTCACCCGACGGAGGCACGTTCTCGTTCTCGGCCCACTGGAAGAAGCCACACTGCTGGTCCCTCGGTCGTCCACAGGTGTGGAACGTCCGTCCTTTGTTCTGCCCGTCCTTCTGCACCGTCCGCACCACCGCTGGCTCGTTGCAGTTGCACATGGTGTCTCCACCACCTCCAGCTGCACCTCCTCCTCCACCTCCACCTCCACCTCCACCTCCTCCTCCACCCCACCCTCCTCCTCCTCTGTCTGGGCTGTTTCCAAAGCCCATGGAAGGCCGCCGCGGAGGCTGAGCGTTCCGTACGGTCGGAGCTCTGCCCTGTGGCGCCGCCGCCGCCGCCGCCTGTTGGCCCGTAGGTTGATCGGCCCACAGGAAGAAGTTACAGCTTCCTCCGCCGTTGTTTCCGCACTTGTAGAACTGCCGTCCCTGGTTGGCGCCCTCTTTGCGTACGGTGAGGAGCACGGCGTCCTGGCCACAGTTGCACACGACGACATCGTTGCCACCGGGGTCGTTGTTGCCACCGCCACTGCCCAGGCTAGGCCTGGCGGGCTGGGGGGTCCAAGACGGCCGCGGCGGGGGCGCTGTGGATCTGGGTGGGTCTGCCGCAATGGACCGGGGGGCTGGTGGACGAGGATCGCCTCCCCCACCACCACCTCTCCCTCCTCCTCCTCCACCTCTTCCTCCTCCTCCACCTCTTCCTCCTCCCCCACCTCTCCCTCCTCCCCCACCTCTTCCACCTCTTCCTCCTCCTCTGCCCGTTTCCCCTCTACCTCCTCCACCTCCTCCTCCTGCTCCTCCCGCTCCTGCTCGGAGGTATTTGAGGTCCAGCACCTCCCTCAGGGTCTCGTCACATCCACCGATGCAGCCCACGAACTCCAGAGGCATCATGGGAGGCAGGGTGCCACGCCGGAACTTGAACTTTAACCTGGGGGGGAGAGAGAGGAGGAAACGCACAGGTGACGTGGCGGTTTTAACGGCACTGAGACCAAATGTGACTAAATGTGACTGAGGGACTGCCATTGGATGTTTTTAGAATTTTCGTTTTTTTCATGTCATATGAAAGCAGGGAATCATAGCATCAAATTGATATATTGGTTGTTCAGTTTGACCCACCAGTTTTGGAGACATGGATATAATAATAATAATAATGTCTTGCAGAAAACAGCGAGTTGATTATATATATATACACCTATAGCTACATGTTTAAGTATTTATTTCATATTTACATTTAAACTCTGACACTTATTTCAGACATGCTCGAGTATGTGAAGAGTCTGCCTGTGCAATTAACTCATTTAAAAATGAATTGGAATTTGCGTGATGGCAAAATCTGGTCACAAATGAATGAACTGAAAAGAACTGGGGGGAAAAAACTGAGCTGTACTCCAGAAATGTATCACATCATACTGTAGTATAATGTTTGATATGAGGAGAGCATAAAAGTGCATTAATGAGGTAATTGTAGTCCTGTAGTCTGAGTGGAATGTGCAGCGCTGGCAGATCTGCCCCGCCATGTACAGTTTGTACAGTTTGTACACGTTGTGTTAATCGACACCTGGCAAAGATAAGCTCCGTCGTGGCAGAGCCATTCTCTCAGCAGTATCTGAGACTTCATACGAACCAAATATCCCAATAAGATGAATACGCAGTGTACTTTACCGTGTACTTTGGGATGGAGGGAAAGCATAACGGAAGATGTAGGAAGAGACGAGGAGAGAGAAAGGGAAGTAGAGATGGAGAGGGATAGAGCAGGAAAAACACGGAAGTAGAGATGGAGAGGGATAGAGCAGGACAAACACGGAAGAAGAGATGGAGAGGGATAGAGCAGGAAAAACACGGAAGTAGAGATGGAGAGGGATAGAGCAGGAAAAACACGGAAGTAGAGATGGAGAGTGATAGAGCAGGAAAAACACGGAAGTAGAGATGGAGAGTGATAGAGCAGGACAAACACGGAAGTAGAGATGGAGAGGCATAGAGCAGGACAAACACGGAAGAAGAGATGGAGAGGGATAGAGCAGGAAAAACACGGAAGAAGAGGGATAGAGCAGGACAAACACGGAAGAAGAGATGGAGAGGGATAGAGCAGGACAAACACGGAAGAAGAGATGGAGAGGCATAGAGCAGGACAAACACGGAAGTAGAGATGGAGAGGCATAGAGCAGGACAAACACGGAAGAAGAGATGGAGAGGGATAGAGCAGGACAAACACGGAAGAAGAGATGGAGAGGGATAGAGCAGGAAAAACACGGAAGTAGAGATGGAGAGGCATAGAGCAGGACAAACACGGAAGAAGCGGCTGTTTTGGGATACAACAAGGCCAGGGGAAAATGAGGCAGAAACCTTGTATCTCCATATTTCAACTTTTTCTTCCCCATAAATGAATGCCTTTTTGTGAATGAAAGTGAAAGCGGCTAATCCATCGGGAAAGCATCTGTATCATTTTTTTTATTTTAGCTATATATATATATATATATATATATATATATATATATATATATATATATATATATATATATATATATATATATTATCAACCAAAGTTTTGTCCGAAAACCCTTTTGTCGGACAAAAGGATTTGGTGAACAGTGGTTCTCAAAAATAGAAGCCCAGATATACACGCTCGCAGCACGTCATTTCGAGTTTGTAAATCTGCTATTTGTTAACATAAATGTATGAAAAACGTTGAATAACTTTTTTTTTTAACACAAATTGTCTCTTCTAGGGGGGGGGGGGGGGGGGGGCACGGCCAATTACATATCATTTTTGGGGTCCTTTTTATTATGTTTTGGGGGGGGACTAACTATTTTATAGTTTACAAACTATAAAAGTTTATAAATATTGAACCAATGAATACATACAAGCAAACAATGTAGCGACGATGTAGGTGTGTTCCTGAGAAAGCGAGAATGTGCTTGTGTGTTGTGGAGTGATCTATTAACATGCCGTGTAGGAGTGTGAAGAAGAATGTATGGAAAGATGATACTGTAGAACATCTTGTATTTTACAACGAGTAGTTTTAAGGAAAAAAAACTACTTTGAGTTCAGCCTGCACCCGACGAGTCGCTATAGTAACAGATGTGTGTGTGTGTGTGTGTGTGTGTGTGTGTGTGTGTGTGTGTGTGTGTGTGTGTGGAAGTTTAACTCGCTTGCCCTGCGTTTGGATTGAAGAGAAGGGTTAACGCCCACGTGAAGACGGCAGTTTTGACCAGTTCTTGCGATGCAGTGTTTTGTGTTTACCGACACCTACACCCATATACTTATACTTAATACTTAAAGGACAACTTTAGTTTTTTTTTTCAACCAAGGTTCATGTTTTAGGTTGTTATTAGAGAAAGTAAAAGATGAGTGTTAATTCTTTTTCATTTGCAGCTTTCTTTCGTTTTAGGGATTTTAGCGGTTTTTGACAGGGGGGGGGGGGCGGGGGCATTCGAGCATTTAGCATTTAGGACTGAGACCAGAATCTACAAATGTCTTCTAAATCATGACAGTTTTCTGAAAAACCTCATGTTTCTACTGTATATCAGTCATTCTCAAACTATTTCATTTCAAGGACCCCAAAAATGATATGTAGTTGGCCACCGACCACCTACCTTCAGGGACCCCCCCCAAGAAGCAAAAATATTAGTTAAAAATGTCTTATGCTCTCATATCTTTCAGAGCTTGTAGATCGGCTATTTTTTGCTATGACAGAAATATGCAATGTGGCCCCTCTGGAGTGAGTGTGGAACTATAGTGGCCCTCTGGAGTGAGTGTGGAACTATAGTGGCCCTCTGGAGTGAGTTAGTGAGTGTGGAACTATAGTGGCCCTCTGGAGTGAGTGTGGAACTATAGTGGCCCTCTGGAGTGAGTGTGGAACTATAGTGGCCCTCTGGAGTGAGTGTGGAACTATAGTGGCCCTCTGGAGTGAGTGTGGAACTATAGTGGCCCTCTGGAGTGAGTTTGGAACTATAGTGGCCCTCTGGAGTGAGTGTGGAACTATAGTGGCCCTCTGGAGTGAGTGTGGAACTATAGTGGCCCTCTGGAGTGAGTGTGGAACTATAGTGGCCCTCTGTAGTGAGTGTGGAACTATAGTGGCCCTCTGTAGTGAGTGTGGAACTATAGTGGCCCTCTGGAGTGAGTGTGGAACTATAGTGGCCCTCTGGAGTGAGTGTGGAACTATAGTGGCCCTCTGTAGTGAGTGTGGAACTATAGTGGCCCTCTGGAGTGAGTGTGGAACTGTAGTGGCCCTCTGGAGTGAGTGTGGAACTATAGTGGCCCTCTGGAGTGAGTTTGGAACTATAGTGGCCCTCTGGAGTGAGTGTGGAACTATAGTGGCCCTCTGGAGTGAGTGTGGAACTATAGTGGCCCTCTGGAGTGAGTGGCCCTCTGTAGTGAGTGTGCAACTATAGTGGCCCTCTGGAGTGAGTGTGGAACTATAGTGGCCCTCTGGAGTGAGTGTGGAACTATAGTGGCCCTCTGGAGTGAGTGTGGAACTATAGTGGCCCTCTGGAGTGAGTGTGGAACTATAGTGGCCCTCTGGAGTGAGTGTGGAACTATAGTGGCCCTCTGGAGTGAGTGTGCAACTATAGTGGCCCTCTGGAGTGAGTTTGGAACTATAGTGGCCCTCTGGAGTGAGTGTGGAACTATAGTGGCCCTCTGGAGTGAGTGTGGAACTATAGTGGCCCTCTGGAGTGAGTGTGGAACTATAGTGGCCCTCTGGAGTGAGTTTGGAACTATACACCCTGACCAATACAAACAGTTTGGATCAGAAGTGACAGGGACTAGTATACCTGCATATACATGGGGAGAATTGACATAATGACTAAAGTGGGAGGGGGAAAAAAAGGGAAAGAAAACAATTATTAAAAAGACACTGGATCTCAGAAATAACCTTGTTCTGCCAAATTGAGTGTCGCAGTCCCGCCCCCTTTCAGAACGACGAGAGGCCCAGGAAATTATTCTCCATTCATTTTCTCCATAGACATTTCAAAACATATTTATTTAAAGACCTTTTAAGCGTCGTACGAAGCCAACTCGAGTCGTGACAACAAACATAATTACTAAGAAGAAAAACAACAACAAAAGTGTTGTAACCTGCCGTTTTTTCCTACTTTCTAATTCTTTGCTTGGTCCAAAACATTGTGTTTATTGTCATGATTTGTCACGACAAGAGTTGGCTTTGTCCGCGGCGTATAAACGTCTTTAAATAAATACTTTCTGAAAGGTCTATGAGGAAAATGAACGGGGATTTATTTTCGGGGTCTCTCGAGGGGGGGGCGGGACTGCGACGCTCTATTGGCCGAGCATGCAGTGGTCCAGTCGATATACTCACATGTGTACGGGCGGAGGCCGGCAGGTGGGACAGATGCTCTCGTCTCTGGCCACCTCCAGCACCATGTTTTCAGGGAACCACACGGCTGCCTTACAGTCTGGGTAGCCGGAACAGGCCAGGAATTTACTGGAGGGGGTTATGGGAGAAGAAGAGGGTGGGAACAAAACAAAGGTTAGGTGGAGCGAGAAAAAAGAGGATTTGTTTCGTAACTTTCCTGTTCTAAGCCCGGGACATTTTAATCACTGAGCTAAAAAGAGCCTTGCCTTGCTTGCTCAAGCGAGAAACTGAATTTTGGCGCACATTTCTGTCAAACCAGAACAGTATATTAAAATGTTGTGCACCCATTTGTCGGCTGTAAAAAGACAGCTGGGATATATCAGACCTGTCACCGAGTTCTTTCTGGAAAGACCACAAAGTGAGGAATCCCAGAAAACCTGGACAGTAACAGGTTTTTTTTTTTTTGCATAGTTACAAAACAGGGGGCCAAATCGGCACTAATTCATTCTTGTTGGGAAATGAAAGCTTCATGAGCAAAAAAGAAGAAGAAAAAAGTCATTCTGGTCTCTTAAAAAAAGGTGATCCCTTCATGAAGTTAACCCATTCTGACCTGAGATCAGATTCATACGAGGTTTCCACTGGACACACTCTGGTCTGATCAACCCATTCTGACCTGAGATCAGATTCTAAAAATGTCAGTCGTTCTTCGAATTTTTCAAAAATAGCAGACCTACAAGCTCGTATCGCGCCACTCGGTGGCGCGATATGAGCTTGTAGATCTGCTATTTTTCAATAGGTAAAGCATAACATGATGCTAACACCAAAACGGGTGCCCGGTCAGAATGGGTTAATGTTTGAAATTTTTCCTCAAACTTCATAGAATCTCTTATTGTCTAACTGTTTGGATTTGCTTAATTCTTCACAACTGTAGAAGGTATGAATTGACCTTGTGGTATGGATGTTGAATACTCCTTTGTTTTGTTTGTCAGTTTTAATTTTCACTTTCTTTGCAGCTTGGTTTTATTGCATTTCATTAAGCGTTGTTCATAGATTAAAGTTACTTTTTGTTAGGTTTGGTTTTCTTTCTTCCTGTTTTGCTCACAATAAATCAAAATGATTGTACCTGAAATGTGTCTTTTTGTTTTGAAAGAAAAAGTAATATAGTAGATATAGTGACGTATATACTGTGTCCTCACGATACGATTTTTCACGATATTAAAAAAAATATAATTTTTAAAATGTTTAAGTTTATTTAATTTTATATAATTTATCTTTATTTTAATTTTAATTTTAATTAAATTTATCTTCCCGGGATTAATATCGATATACAATATATCGTTACATGCCTAGCTCCTATACCTATACTGTAAGTATAACACAACATAATCATTAGGTTTTCTCACCCGTTTCCTTCTTTCTTCTTCTTCAGAACCATGTCCCGTGCACAGTGAGGACACTTCCGGACCGGGAGGGGGATCTCCATGTCCTGCTGCTCCGTCTCCGTGATCTCGTGGGCTGCACCCAGGTACGGGGCCAGGGCTTCATCCAACCTGGCAACACAACGTCAATTAACCCAGGTACGGGGGCCAGGGCTTCATCCAACCTGGCAACACAACGTCAATTAACCACAGGTACGGGGGCCAGGGCTTCATCCAACCTGGCAACACAACGTCAATTAACCACAGGTAGGGGGCCAGGGCTTCATCCAACCTGGCAACACAACGTCAATTAACCCAGGTACGGGGGCCAGGGCTTCATCCAACCTGGCAACACAACGTCAATTAACCCAGGTACGGGCCAGGGCTTCATCCAACCTGGCAACACAACGTCAATTAACCACAGGTACGGGGCCAGGGCTTCATCCAACCTGGCAACACAACGTCAATTAACCACAGGTACGGGGGCCAGGGCTTCATCCAACCTGGCAACACAACGTCAATTAACCCAGGTATGGGGGCCAGGGCTTCATCCAACCTGGCAACACAACGTCAATTAACCCAGGTACGGGGCCAGAGCTTCATCCAACCTGGCAACACAACGTCAATTAACCCAGGTACGGGGGCCAGGGCTTCATCCAACCTGGCAACACAACGTCAATTAACCACAGGTACGGGGCCAGGGCTTCATCCAACCTGACACAATGTCAAGAGTATGCACATGCATGATTTTCCCCCTCATCTAGACTGAGTGTCAAAACATTGATCAGCATGTTGGAGTGTTGGAGTTTGGAAGCGCTCGTTGGAAATCACTCAACCGTCCTGCCGTACCACCTGTTTCTAAATGTCACATGATGCAGGAGGCAGCAAAATGTTGTGTTATTGAAAACAAGCACTTCCAAAACACTGACACTTCACAAAAATAATCAAATGCAGGGCATTTCTTGACAGAAAGTATAGCTCATAACGTTTCTATGGTGGATTTTTATGAAACAAAAACTTTGCAGAGATAGAAAGAGGATATAATTCAAGCTTTTCGTATACAGCTGCAATGTTGGTGAGTTTAACATTGTTTTAATGCAATCAGACAGGACTTTTCTGTGTGGATGAATGGGCTGTCGAGGCCAGAAAGTAGTTCTTTGCCACTCAGTGGGCGTTCCCGCATAACTTCCAGGTACGATGATGTCACGCGCATTCCCTCTGTTCCAGGAACGTGCAGAGAGCGTTAGAGAGGCCGGGACTGAAATCACTTTTGGACAAAAATAGCAGATCTACAAGCTCACAACGCGTCGCAGCTTGAGAGCTTTTGTAGATCAGCTATTTTCGGGTTGCAACGTGTAAAGTAAACGACATGGATTTCTAAACAAATTTGTTCAACGCCAAAATGCTGTGTTCAAGTTCAGGAGACTTTGGAGAGAAAAAGCAGTTCTCCTGCATCATGCGTGGCAATGTTTGCATCTCTTTCAGCGTAGTAAATGCTGCATTAACCCATTCTGACCTGAGATCAGATTCATACGAGGTTTCCACTGGACAACACACTGGTCTGATTAACCCATTCTGACCTGAGATCAGATTCTAAAAATGTCAGTCGTTCTTCGATTTTTCAAAAATAGCAGACCTACAAGCTCATAGCGCGCCACTCGGTGGCGCGCTATGAGCTTGTAGATCTGCTATTTTTCATCGTTTTTCATCGTCTTCACCGGGCTGTTCGTCCGGGCTGATCTCCAGCACGTTGGCCTATGAATGATTGGCGTGAAACTGTGCACGCGCACTCCCTGGAGGCCAGAACAGAACCCATGTATGGCCCCCAATCTTTCACATCGGCCTGTTATAGCGCCACCAGGAGGCAGATCTTTTGCAAAAACATTTTTTTTTTTTTATATTACCCCCGACAGATTTTGTCCAAACATCACGCAGTACGGTATGCACAATTCCTCTAGTATAGTGATCAAGATTTCTCATATTTTATCTAGATTGGATTTCTACTTCTAGTGTTTTTGTATTGTTTTACACAGATGACCATTTCTCTTACGTCATCACTGAGAGCTAGTCATACATATACACACCGTGTACTCTGGTCCCAGCTCTCAACGATGACGTAATGTTGTAACTGGTCCCAGCAAACCAGGCACAGACTTACGGTTGAAAAAACTTGGCTGTCACTTTTTGGAACCAAGTAACCACAGTATACTGCTAATCAAATTACAACTACATACTCTGTATGTAGTTGTAATGAAAAAAGTAGAACACGTATGTATACATGTAAAAAATAAAGATCTATATATCATTCTTATGTACAGATCACCTAAAACAAACTTTTCGGAATTAAACACATTTCTCAAAAAAATGGTAAAGTATCTATCATCTCCGACTTCCACAATTATGATAATAGGAGATTTCAATGAAGACCATTATACTGAAAAAGATATAAATATAAAGACCTTCATGTCAAGATTAGGCTTTAAACAATTAAATACAAATCCAACTACAGATTTCGGAAGTATTTTAGATCATGTATATTTCAACAAATTTGAAAGTATTATTACAGAAATTGAAGTTAGAGACACATATTACTCTGATCATGATTTAGTATTAATATCACTATAGTACATAACATTTAAAACAATTGACAATTTACAATAAGTAATAAAATAATTATACTGTATAATATATTTTAATTCAGTTTATATACCTTTTTTTCATCACATATCAATGATTCATTTTTCTGTGAAAAAGTAGTTAGGTAGCAAATAGTTACACGTAATGATTATACATTTCAAACGTTCCTTCACAGAGATACTGAGATGTGATAGTTTCCAGCGGTCGAAAGTACTTGCGCGCTCTGCTTGCGCACTAGTAATAATAATAAATAATAATAAAACTTTATTTGTATAGCACCTTTCATGACATGAAATGCAGCTCAAAGTGCTTTACAGAGAAATGGAGGATAAAAGAAAAGCAAGGCAACAACATTAAAAACAAGCAGTAATGCAATACAGTGAGGACATGAATAACAAAAATTTAAAATAAAAGATCAATTAAAAGCAATGTTGTAGAAGTAGGCCATTTATGGCCTACTAGTGTGCAACAAGCAAGTATGCACTCGGCAGAGTGCAGTTCTAGTTGGGTCTAATCTGGGCATAGTCCTTAACGACCCCAGAGAATCTGATGACTTTTATCTCAGCGGGTTTGACGGCATGAATGTCATCCCACAGATACTCCGGGGACAGAACCTTGGAGGGTTTATTGACGTACATGAATCTGTTGAGGTGGCTCTCCTCCTGCCACAATGCTTCTATTCCCTGCTGGGCGTCCAGCTCAAAGTTGTGGCGGCAGGTGGACACCAGATCCTGGACGTAAGGCAGCTCGCCCCCAAATACGGCACCGCCGTAGTAGTAGTCCCCCTCGTGAGGGGCCATGTAGGCCTTTGAGGCCGGCCTACGTTCATAAGTGAACTCACTGCGCTCGACGGCGTAAAACCATGGGTGTATCACGGTGACCAGCTGGCCCAGAGTCTCCGTCCCCCACCGAGCGTGGAACTTAGAGTCCACGTCCAAACAGAAGATGTAGTCGGCGTGGCCTCGTAGCTCCGTTGCTATCAAATCGTCAATATACGCCATTCTTCCGGCCGATATGTCCTGCCAGCGTGCCAACGCTGGAACGGACCTGACGAACAGCTCTCGCCCGGCGGCCATCTCCACGGGAGGAACTTCATCGGGCCGGTCCGTGAACACATAGTAACGGACCTTGGCGGCGCCCTGCGCGAAGAAATGGCGCTCCGCCGTCTCGAGAAAGTCCTTCAGGAAGGCGGTGTACTTTCCTACGGCGAAGACGGTCAAGGCGACAGTGGGGGCACGTGATTTGTGCATGGCGTCCAACAGCACGGGGTCAAACGTGTCGTCCCACACGATGGGGGCTTGCCACGGCGTCACATGTGCGATGTCGGCACGCCGGTCTCCCAAGACGCTGGGTTGATGGAAACGCATGTCTGAGTCCGGTGGCAGAGAGGCCCGGCCCGGGCCCTCAGCCTGGGGGCACGGCGGTCCAGTTCGCATTTCAAGGTAAGGCCATGTTAGAAGCAGCAGAACCAGGCCCAGCAGAATTATTGTTGAAAACACGAAAGGCCTGCAGTATCTCTTAGGAAATATCATCTTCCTTCCTTCCTTCCTTCCTGACAGCAGTAACGATTAATCCTTCACCCAATAAGGTCTTATAGATTGTTGTAATCTCTTGGTAAGGACCCTGGTCCGGTTCTGGCTGACCGGTGGTGTGTGTGCAGACTGGGTGGTGTGTGATAATCCAACTGAATTATTCCTGTGGTAACGGCGGCGATCGGACGGGCCCGGGAGAACAGTAATAACGGGACACTCAGACAGTATCTCGCCAAAGGTTCACAATTTATTACACACATACAGAATCATATATAGCTCTATATATAGCTCTGGATCCCCGTGTCCTCATGACGTGCCACTGAGACATAACAATAACATCGGCTAGCAGCAAGTGGCCTTGCTCTCTGAGATGTCTTCAGTGGCTAAAGTCAGTCTGTTACAGTTCATGGCAGTACACAATACATATCCTGTACATTTGTATATTCATGTACAAGTACACAGCATAGCCACTCATACACATATCATGTTGTATATCACAACAGATTTCACCAAAGATATCTTGTCTGTGTTACAATTGTAAAGAGATGTTCCTTTTTTGGTTGTTTTGCATAATATATAGACTCAAGACTTACGATGTCAATGACGTCAGCGTCAATGACGTCAGTGTCATTGACTTGGAGCTGTCAGGTGCAGGGAACGGAGGAGGAGCGATCTATTGGAAAACATGGCTTATTCCCCAGTATAAAGCCCACCACACACCGGCTGTGTCCGCCACGCGGCGCCGCGCGGCGGACACAGCCGCCTCCATTATTTTCAATGAACCTATCGCACACCGGCTCCGTCCGCCGCGTCGCGCCGCGCCGCCCGGTGCGCCGATAGAACACAGTTCTATTTTCCAGGCGGCGCCGCGCGGCAACGCGCCGCGCCGCAGACGGTGTGCGATGGGCTTAAGAGAGACACTTGGAGAGAGAGGTTTTGTGTGTGTGCTACTCTGTTGTTGAGTGTGTAAACGGTGACAGGAGGACCGAGAGAGAGAGAGAGAGAGAGAGAGACGGAATACCGGTTGGCGCACCACAGGACGAGCTGAGAGAGAGAAGGAAGACTCTGGTGTGGCCAAGCTGTGGATGACGGCCCGGGAGAATGGAGTAAAGCTGACCCCTCTGTGTGGGGTGACCACCGAACTACAACATGACGTCACTGAGGTGACCACCGAACTACAACATGACGTCACTGAGGTGACCACCGAACTACAACATGACGTCACTGAGGTGACCACCGAACTACAACATGACGTCACTGAGGTGACCACCGAACTACAACATGACGTCACTGAGGTGACCACCGAACTACAACATGACGTCACTGAGGTGACCACCGAACTACAACATGACGTCACTGAGGTGACCACCGAACTACAACATGACGTCACTGAGGTGACCACCGAACTACAACATGACGTCACTGAGGTGACCACCGAACTACAACATGACGTCACTGAGGTGACCACCGAATTACAACATGACGTCACTGAGGTGACCACCGAACTACAACATGACGTCACTGAGGTGACCACCGAACTACAACATGACATCACGAGCCGCGGTGAAGAGCAAACCACCACCACCGCTCCAGCCCTTCTCTCTGTTTTTACTCACCACCGCTCAACGTTATTTCAGCTCCGGTGGTCAGCTCACCACCGGAGCGGTGGTCACCTTACCGCCGAAAATCCAGACTATGAATAGGCCTTTACCGCGTGCCGGTCCCTCTACTGTAGGCCTACCCTCTACTGTACTGTACTGTACTGTACTGTACTGTACTGTACTGTACTGTACTGTACTGTACTGTACTGTACTGTACTGTACTGTACTGTACTGTACTGTACTGGCACGTTGCACGTTGCAACAGACTATAGTATTACTCTAATGAGTGCGTGCTCTCTGTGACTCACTTCTTGGCCTGAATGACCGACTCCACGAAGACCGTCTTGTATTTCTGGATGTGGTGCCGCAGCACGCTGTCTTTGTCCTTCCGCCCTTCGGACACCAGCTTCAGGTCTGCTTCCAGCTCTGCGCGCAGGTCTGGCTTGGACATGGCATAGCCCATGGAGTTGTAACCTACACACAGC
>NC_137872.1:3133176-3210676 GCF_963924005.1 Protomyctophum bolini
ATTGGGTTTTAACCCATTCTGAACGGGAACCCGTTTTGGTGTTAGCATCATGTTATGCTTTAGCTATTGAAAAATAGCAGATCTACAAGCTCATAGCGCGCCACCGAGTGGCGCGCTATGAGCTTGTAGGTCTGCTATTTTTTGAAAAATCGAAGAACGACTGACATTTTTAGAATCTGATCTCAGGTCAGAAAGGGGTTAATCAGACCAGTGTGTGTCCAGTGGAAACCTCGTATGAATCTGATCTCAGGTCAGAATGGGATAATGACCATGCGACGCAACGTGAGCGTGTAGATCGGCTATTTTCAAATTGGCCGAAATGTGTAAATTAGTGCTGAAGCGGAAACTAGTAACTTTTCGAATGTATGTAGTGGAGTAAAATTGCAATATTTGCCTCTGAGATGTAGTGGAGTAGAAGTAAAAGTACTGGAAATTGGAAATACTCAAGTAAAGTACAAATAACTCAAATTTGTACTTGATACGTGATCAATGCTCTTTGGCCACTCCGAATAGCCAAATGGCATTGATCACGCCTCCAGGTCTTTAGTTTACTCAAGTTATAGGGAATAAGACCTGGTACTTAAGACACGCAAAATACAGCCCACAGTGTGCCTCCCCCCCCCCCCCCCAGTAGGCTACCTTCACATTCAGTAGATCCTGTGATTTATCTGTGGCCAGATGTAATTTCCTGGGGTTTATTAGGACTATAGTAACAAAACAGCTAAAATCCCTAAAACGAAAGAAAGCAGCAAATGAGAAAGAAAAAAAAATAACACTCATCTTTTACTTTCTCTAATAACATCCTAAAACATGGTGTATTTGGTAGGGTGTATGAGGGTGGATGGGCCTGGTGGTCAGTATGTACCTGCAGAGCGTTGGCGTATTTGGTCGGGTGTATGGGGGGATGGGCCTGGTCCGTCTTGTGGCCCTGCCGCGGGTTGGGTCCACCGGGCTGGTCCAGGACCCGCTGGGCGAACGTTCCCCAGGCTTGGCTCTGGGTCTGCTGCTCCACTAAGGGACCCAACGCCAGGTCCTTGGGGAACATGTTGGTCTCTGTGCGGGGGTAGCTGATGAACCTGATGGGAGGTAAAAAAAAAAAGGGTATTTTTATATTATTTTTCAGAAAATGTAGTGGTTCTTGAAGCAAATCTTTCAGAGTGAGATGGATGTCGATAGTCCGTTTTGTTTAAATTGGACTCACGGTGTAGGAATTATGAATTTGCACAAATTCTATATTTTGACCTTACATTTTCACAGTGACAGTAGAATGCATGTTTTAACTACTTTTATGACATACTGTATATAGACAAAAATAGAAAAAGAACCACCGCTTATCCGCTGAAAAAACTTAAGAGAGTTTCTGGAGCCACAAAGGGAACATGAGAAAAAATAAAGGGAAGCTCCACACACTCAGATCTGTTGCACAATCAATTTATTTGGCAAGCTTTCGGTCTAAAGAAGGTCAGTAGACCGAAAGCTTGCCAAATAAATTGATTGTGCACAGATCTGAGTGTGTGGAGCTTCCCTTTATTTTTTCTCATGACATACTGTAATACAAATGACTATCACTTACCCTTGTGTGTACAGCTTTTCAGCTATCTTCATGGTCTCTTTGGCGGTCATTCTTAGCTTCCGTGATGCCAGTTTCTCCAATTCCTGTCCGAGAGAGAGAGGAGGGGCGGTTCAGGACTGGGTTCAGGGCAGGGCAGTGGACTGGGTTCAGGGCAGGGCAGTGGACTGGGTTCAGGGCAGGGCAGTGGACTGGGTTCAGGGCAGGGCAGGGCAGTGGACTGGGTTCAGGGCAGGGCAGTGGACTGGGTTCAGGGCAGTGGACTGGGTTCAGGGCAGGGCAGTGGACTGGGTTCAGGGCAGGGCAGTGGACTGGGTTCAGGGCAGGGCAGTGGACTGGGTTCAGGGCAGTGGACTGGGTTCAGGGCAGGGCAGTGGACTGGGTTCAGGGCAGGGCAGTGGACTGGGTTCAGGGCAGGGCAGTGGACTGGGTTCAGGGCAGTGGACTGGGTTCAGGGCAGGGCAGTGGACTGGGTTCAGGGCAGGGCAGTGGACTGGGTTCAGGGCAGGGCAGTGGACTGGGTTCAGGGCAGGGCAGTGGACTGGGTTCAGGGCAGGGCAGTGGACTGGGTTCAGGGCAGGGCAGTGGACTGGGTTCAGGGCAGGGCAGTGGACTGGGTTCAGGGCAGGGCAGTGGACTGGGTTCAGGGCAGTGGACTGGGTTCAGGGCAGGGCAGTGGACTGGGTTCAGGGCAGGGCAGTGGACTGGGTTCAGGGCAGGGCAGTGGACTGGGTTCAGGGCAGGGCAGTGGACTGGGTTCAGGGCAGTGGACTGGGTTCAGGGCAGGGCAGTGGACTGGGTTCAGGGCAGGGCAGTGGACTGGGTTCAGGGCAGGGCAGTGGACTGGGTTCAGGGCAGCAGGAACGCCACAAACCAAGGGTTCGAGTCTCTACGTTGACTTCTAACATCCTACTGTTTTTTCTTCAGCGTGTGTCACACTCTATGAGAGTGTCTGTCTGTGTGTGTGTGTGTGTGTGTGTGTGTGTGTGTGTGTGTGTGTGTGTGTGTGTGTGTGTGTGTGTGTGTGTGTGTGTGTGTGTGTGTGTGTGTGTGCGTGTGCGTGTGCGTGTGTGTGTCCTGGTATTCTAATACCTAATCTCGCAAACTACTGGACAGATCAGCACCAAATGTTGTATGCACGATGCCAGTGGGCTATAGACGTACCTCCACTACTTATTTTTCCATGTTAAGTCTTTTTCAATCAATCAATCAATGTGTGTGTGTGTGTGTGTGTGTGTGTGTGTGTGTGTGTGTGTGTGTGTGTGTGTGTGTGTACTGTATGTGTCCTGGTATTCTATATGTATTAAAAGTAAATAAAGCTTATCATTAGCTCAAACAGAATTGGATAGGCCTACACGAAGAGTGTATATCTGTTCTCATCATCAACCCATTCTGGGCGGGAACCCATTTTGGTGTTAGCATCATGTCATGCTTTAGCTATTGAAAAAATAGCAGACCTACAAGCTCATAGCGCGCCACCGAGTGGCGCGCTAAGAGCTTGTAGGTCTGCTATTTTTGAAAAAAATCGAAGAACGACTGACATTTTTAGAATCTGATCTCAGGTCAGAATGGGTTAATCAGACCAGTGTGTGTGTCTAGTGGAAACCTCGTATGAATCTGATCTCAGGTCAGAATGGATTATGTGTGTGTGTCCATACAGTATATCCTCACCACAGTGTCCAACGGCACCGGCCTCCACTTGCTCTTGGGCTTACTGGTTACTGAGGTGACCGTTGCTATGGGATTCTGAGAAGAAGAAGAACTCTTCTGTAAATCCTTTAATCTACTGTACATACACAATACATTTTTAGCCATTTTTAGACAAACAAATGCTTCCCACACTCAGAATAATGACAGGGGGGCGGGGGGGGGGGGGTTAATTACATACTGTAGGTAGGAAGACACAAGATACAGTTATACCTGAGAGCTCAACAGAATATCATTTTAACCCATTCTGGGCGGGAACCCCCTTTTGGTGTTTTAAAAAGCATTATGTTATACTTTAGCTGTTGAAAAATAGCTCATAGCGCAGCACCGAGTGCCGTGTTACGAGCTTGTAGGTCTGCTATTTTTCAAAAATTGTGAAAAAGTGGCACAAATCTTTGAATATATATATATATATATTCTTTCAGAGCGAATGTTTTTAACTCAAATCTTTGCTTCTGGGGCGGTCCCTGGCTGGAATTACATATTTTCAGATGGGCCAATTAAAAAATGTCACGTTTTTGGGGTCCTTGACATGAAATAGTTTGAGAACGACTGACATAGAAACATTTTGTAAAATCGAACTCAGGTCTAAATGGGTTAAAAACAACATCTTATTATGGTATACAGCAGTAGATTCTTTAGCTCGAGAACCAAAAGAGAAATTGAATGTCACCCCCACCAGGACCCAAACTAGTGACAATAGCTAATCTACTATCTGTTTAGTTTAGTTTATTATTATTTTATTTTCTTCATACAAAACATTCTTAGTTCATCAGTTGTTGTTTTTTCTTATTCTGGAAAAAAAATGGTATAGACTGAAGCCTAGGCTTATTACGTCTACCCTTTTGTCCATTAAATTATAAAATAATAAAAATTAAAATATATATGTACATCCCTTTTACAGGTCCTCAAACTACATTTCTACTGAACAGTGCCAACATTCAAGTTTTTTTTCTTTTCTTCTGAAAAACAAGCTTAACAATATTATGCTAATAATAGTCACAGTAGTAACATTTTCACACAAAACCAAAAGAAACAAATACCACTTGAATCTAAGTGCACGTGTTTTTTGTTTGTTTATTTGTTAGAATATTTGGTTTCCTATGTACCGTACTGTAGACAAAAATATATAGTACATACTGTACACTACACGCACCTCCATGCATATCTGGTAGAGAACCAGGCATGCTGTGTGGTGGAAAAGACGGTTTCTTTTCCAGCTGAAATCGACAGTATCCTCCTCCATTGTATGGATAACTGATGGAGAGAGAGAGAGAGAGAGAGAGAGAGAGAGAGAGAGAGAGAGAAAACTGATCACAAAGTAATAAATCATATTTTGGGAGCGAAAAGACATGCGCCACATGTCTACAGCCAGAATTATTTTTTTATTTCTTTTGTGGAGTTTGCATGTTCTCCCCGTGTCCCCTAGGGTAGGTACCCTCACATGTTCTCCCCGTGTCCCCTAGGGTAGGTACCCTCACACGTTCTCCCCGTGTCCCCTAGGGTAGGTACCCTCACATGTTCTCCCCGTGTCCCCTAGGGTAGGTACCCTCACACGTTCTCCCCGTGTCCCCTAGGGTAGGTACCCTCACATGTTCTCCCCGTGTCCCCTAGGGTAGGTACCCTCACATGTTCTCCCCGTGTCCCCTAGGGTAGGTACCCTCACATGTTCTCCCCTAGGGTAGGTACCCTCACATGTTCTCCCCGTGTCCCCTAGGGTAGGTACCCTCACATGTTCTCCCCGTGTCCCCTAGGGTAGGTACCCTCACATGTTCTCCCCGTGTCCCCTAGGGTAGGTACCCTCACATGTTCTCCCCTAGGGTAGGTACCCTCACATGTTCTCCCCGTGTCCCCTAGGGTAGGTACCCTCACATGTTCTCCCCGTGTCCCCTAGGGTAGGTACCCTCACATGTTCTCCCCTAGGGTAGGTACCCTCACATGTTCTCCCCGTGTCCCCTAGGGTAGGTACCCTCACATGTTCTCCCCGTGTCCCCTAGGGTAGGTACCCAGGATCACATTAGATGATTGACACAGGGGTGAAAAATGGGTTACAAAATTGTGGGATAAGAAATATATATATTTTTTAAAGAATTCATATTTCATATTTTGTGTATGGGTAACTATGCAGGTGTGTGTGTGTACTGTATAATATGGATGTTTTTTTGTTTTTTTTTACCTTTGATCTTGTAGAAGGTCTCCGGTATGAAGGCCTGGATGGCTTTGAAGCGTTCCACAACAAAGCCCAGAGTGGGGAACTGACAGCTGCCATACGAGATCAGCTGATTGGCCAGAGACTCTGGAAAGATCTTCTGGAGCCGCATCGTCAGGAAGCGAGTGAAGGACGCACCTGGAGACGGAAGACAGAGGACAGAGAGTTAGGTCACATTGAAG
This sequence comes from Protomyctophum bolini, assembly GCF_963924005.1. NCBI lineage: Eukaryota > Metazoa > Chordata > Actinopteri > Myctophiformes > Myctophidae > Protomyctophum > Protomyctophum bolini. The sequence goes on from NC_137872.1 coordinate 3,138,845, forward strand.
GACGCACCTGGAGACGGAAGACAGAGGACAGAGAGTTAGGTCACATTGAAGGACGCACCTGGAGACGGAAGACAGAGGACAGAGGACAGAGGACAGAGGACAGAGGACAGAGAGGTAGGTCACATTCCCACCTAATACTTCGGTAGACTCGCGTATGTTTACAAGTTTATCGAGATGAAAGTCCCTACTCCCCACTAGTCCCCACACAGTGACAGCACTCCATGTTTACGGCACGCACCGACAGACGGACAGACAGAATATTCTGTAGGTTATAATACACTTCAGTGTTTTTATGTGTTTTCTTAAGCAATTGATTAATGTACTCGTCCTCATTTCGATCAGGGCTTCAGTCTCCTCATTCGACCACGTGTAGTATCCACGGTAACGGGACATCTTTGCGCTGCGTAAAATATGCCTTCTCCGTCTCCAAACTGTGTTCAGCTCCTCACCCGCCACTTTGTTTGCTTCATTTCCTTTATTTACTGCGTGCGGATTGCATTCACACCTGCACCGAATCGTAATCAAGTGCGATTGGAAGCGAAGCGAAACCCCCGTTTTTGCTCGGAGTGGAATGCGGTTCTTTGATACGCATTAGGATTCGAATGAGCCTTCACACCTGCCAAACGGAAGTGCGCAGCAGGATTCGTTTTAATCGCAGCAAAGCTCTCTGGTGTGAATGTGACCTTAGAACCAACTACCGGTGCCATGTGCAATTTTAAGATACAGCTGGCTTTCTAGACCCGAGGCTGATTCTGCAAATGCCTTCTTAATTCAGTAGTTCTCACAAAAATATAGCAGATGTACAAGCTCACAAAGTGATGCTCTTACAAGTATGAGATGAGCTTACCATAGGCATGGCATCCCCATATCACCCCCATATCTTCAAAGTCTGATCAGACCCTAACTCACCTCTTCAGACGCCATCGTAGCCGTAGCACTTGCCCCAGCCTCGACGACCTTACAGGCGTATGCCTGCCAAGGCTCAATTTACGTCATTTAGACGTGTAGATTGATTATGTAGACATAGCTTTACTGCACAGTTTTCTTCTACTGTTAGACAGATGCTACATTCTTAGCCATGGTTCATGACTATGGGATGCAGAAATTCTAATCGCTGGAGCAGCAACTAACTAACACCCGTGGAACAAATTGTGAGTACTTTATATTTGAATTCCGAATGTTTATATATACGTAAAAGTTGTAAATGTAGCGAGTGCCAAAAACAGGGTGCAGTTAAGTCATGACTGTCATGATAATCATCATGGCAGTCATGTTTCAGGGCTGCTACATTCTTAGCTTCCTTATGATTCTTTGTATGCATTGATTAGATGTATTACCATGTGTTGTTCTCGCTTACTGCTCTGGATTAAGAGCGTCTGCTAAATGCCCTAAATTGTAAATTGCTATTTTTTTAATAGCCAACGTAAAAAATCTGAAATGACACGGATAACTTTCCCCGTCTTAATGGATTAACCCATTCTGACCTGAGATCAGATTCATACAAGGTTTCCACTGGACACACACTGGTCTGATTAACCCATTCTGACCTGAGATCAGATTCATACGAGGTTTCCACTGGACACACCACTGGTCTGATTAACCCATTCTGACCTGAGATCAGATTTTAAAAATGTCAGTCGTTCTTTGATTTTTCAAAAAAATAGCAGACCTACAAGCTCGTAGCGCGCCACTCGGTGGCGCGCTATGAGCTTGTAGATCTGCTATTTTTCAATAGCTAAAGCATAACATGATGCTAACACCAATATGGGTTCCCGTTCAGAATGGGTTAATGAATGACCCACAAAACTGAGAAAACAGCCACCACACAATAAATGTTCCTTTTATTTATTTACCTCAGTGAGCTTAATGACCACTAAAATGATGGCTGTTCTGAGAGTGTTGACCACTTTCATTTAATAGCCAATGCAAAAAAAATCTAAAATGACACGCATGCTTTCCCAGTGGGTCAATTAAAATCATATTAAGTAGGGCAGGGGCGTTTTCATCGATCGCACTATTATTGGCACTGGTCTGGAGTTGTACCAAAACTTGCCTTTAACACACCAAAAAGGTGTGTAATGTAAATTTCCAGGCCCGAGGCCTGTACATCCTTATGTACAATATATAGGTCAGTGGGCATCGCTGACGTAATCTAAAGCAACCAGCTTCAGATTACATCAGCCAGTTTTTAGTCTGGCATGTGCTGGACACAATTGACCGTGCGACATTGTGCTTTAGAGGCTGCAGTCTATCAATAATTGAGTGATTATTATATATCTATAATTATTTACTTTAATCAAAAAAGAATTGAGAAGCGTGGTTTTCTTTTTTCCATTTATCATCATATCAACAAATCTACGCAAAAAGATGACAACAGATTTGAACTCAGTGGGGACTGGGGAGTAACAACAAGAAAAAACATGGGAATGAAACGTCACAAAAAAAAATAGCAGATCTACAAGCTCATAGCGCGCCACCGAGTGGCGCGCTATGAGCTTGTAGGTCTGCTATTTTTGAAAAATCGAAGAACGACTGACATTTTTAGAATCTGATCTCAGGTCAGAATGGGTTAATCAGACCAGTGTGTGTCCAGTGGAAACCTCGTATGAATCTGATCTCAGGTCAGAATGGGTTAAGAACCAACTGTCGGGGTACATTTCTACCACTGTTGGCCTGACAAATGAACATCACATTCAGGGAATTTTCCGAAGGGGAAAATCTTGGCCCGAAACCGAATACCGAATATAGGAAACAGTTATAACGAACCGAATAACCGAATGATTAATATTATATATCTTTTTTTCCTACCATTGCTGTCAGTCATGGCCGTACCTTAAATTAAAGCCACCTGATTTATGGCAAAAATAAATGGTTATGGCAAAACCTAACGTAAATAATAATCACTATCATGGGTCCATAAAACATCTATTCAGCTCTTTTGAATGTATTAATTGCATGTACACTATTCGGTGATATATATTTCTGCCTATTCGGGCCAAAACCGAATGCATCTTTTGCGGCTTACGCCTTTTATTGGTTTTTTTGAAGGGACAGACAGTAGGCTGACAGGAAACGGGAGAGAGAGATGGGGGGGGAAGACATGCAGTAAAGGCCGTGTCAGGCTCGGGAGTCGAACCCGCGGCACACTGCGACTGGATTACCAGTCGGGTGCCCAGACGGTTACGCCACCGCCTGGGCCACCGAATGCATTTTTTGCCATTTTCTGCCGAATATCTTCTGCGGCCGAATATTGTGTGAATCACTAGTGATCACATTACTGTACCTATCCTGAGATCCAGCTCCTGGCGAACATCAACGGCATCGTTGACGTTGGCGTCTGGCGCTATTAGCGTCTCACAGGCTCGTCGGATGGAGTTCGGCGTAATCTCAGAGAACTTCGCCCGGAACACTTGGATATTGGCCTTTACTGAAACACACACACACACACACACACACACAATTTACAATTTAGGCATTTAGCAGACGCTCTTAATCCAGAGCGACTTACTTACGACTTACAAAAAAGCATGGGAATACATCACATAAAACATTTATCATGAAACATGCGTAAGCTAAGAAAGTAACAGTGGAATATCTATATAATGAAACTATACATGTAAACTATACATCTATACTACTATGCTATACATCTGTACTATGACTACATACAATGCAATTATAGTGCTGTCTACATAAGTAACATGCTATAAGTCTGTATCAAATGCTATCTAAGTCTACAGAAATGCTATCTAAGGGGGTCGGGTAAGTGCTATGGGCCATGATGGAGTCTGAAAAGGTGGGTTTTCAGACTACGGCGGAAGATTGGGAGTGATGCTGCAGTTCTGACTGCAATGGGAAGTGCATTCCACAGTGCATTCCACACAGTCATATACTCATTATCATGAGTCAAAATTGTACATTGTTGAAAAATGCAGTTGCCTTGACTGTACTGTACAAGTTCAGGTCATAGACACGGACAGTGCTTCTTTGAATAATTGATGTCAGTAACCTCTCTGCCAACGCCACAGTAATATCATACCTGCTTTGCAGACGTCTATGATCTCAAAGCCAATGTTCTCTCCCTCTCGGTCACAGTCGGTCCAGATGACTAAAGCCTGGCACTGCCTCACCTCCTTCTCCAGGGTCCGCTGCAGAGGGAGAACAGAGGAGCGAATGAGAGCGCAAAATGAAACCCATTTGGTTTCATATTACGCACTCAAGAGCAGTAGAAGAAGGGGTAGAAGGGTGCAAGGTTAATAGGTCACGATTGGGGAAAAAATAAGTTAAAGACACATATGAAAAGAGCTCGACATCTGTCAAGATTTAAATAATGTATCCATCCATATTTCATGTTGGTTGTCTTGATTTGGCAGATATGGCCCCCTGCTGCTTGCAGCATGTAAAGGCAATGAATATTATTAATATTATTATTATTATATTATTCATCACCGTTATGGTCTTGTTGTTCAAAAGAAACATCTATTAATCAATAAGCAATTACAGTTGACGATTATATGAGAAGTAATAACCACATGGTCATTTTAAGCCACTACTTAGTAGTGATGTAAATAGGTTTTCAATGTAATGAGTCCCGGGGATGCAGGGATGGTCTTCTAGAATCTAGATGAGTCCCAGGGACATTTTATGAGTCCCCACTTCAACGACGTTAGGAGTCATATTTTGCCATTTTTACAAATTGCAGCATTTAACTCCTATTTCATTTTATATGGTTATAATGTGGTTATATTCATGTAGAAAACAGAAGAAGAAAGGATTATTATAACTAAAGCTAGCAAAAAATAATCTAGAATAAAAAAACAGTACAGTAGTATAGTAGTGCATCCCGTGGATGCAGACAGAGGTCGTTGTTATTATATTAGTTCCCTTAACTATAAACTGCATTTTCGGATGCAAAATGCACCCCGTTTTAACACTAAACCTTGGACATTTTTTTAAAGGGTACCTACTAGAAATCTCATGAAACAAATAATTAGCAAATGGAAAGTCAATGCCAAAGTTGGAAAAAGTAAGCGCTTACTAAATGACGTTCTATAGGATTACTGAAAGGATAGCACTTAAATAAACATACCTTGATTTTTACACCGTTCTCAGGACAATATTTTTCCACCTCAGCATCAAACAACATCACGGGATTGCAACTGTACCTGTAGACATATTGCAAAGTAGATACACAAATGAAGAAAGAAAAGCAGGTGTGCTTCCTCTGGAAACTGCACTTCACCACTTTTCAACCTATCTTCATATAATAGGTCCTCACTAATAATCATGCTAAAATGGCAGTTTGTTTTCTACTCAGTCTGTGTCTCGTAGGAGGGCTGTTGGCAGTTTAGAAACCGTCTTTTAGTGACATCATTATTAGGCAGATTTTTTTTTAAAACAAGATTTTCTTTACAAAGATGTTTAGATTTTCATTATCGTGAGAACGATGGCTTCCATTTTCGCATTGCAACTTTTCAGGACTAGAAAGCCTGCAGTTTCTATTAGCTTGGATTCCCCATCGATGATGTCACTGGAACCAAATAAGGGTCTATTTGGTTCCTAATTATCATTTAGCTGGGGACCCCCTGGAACTCTCTCAAGGACCCCTGGGGGTCTATTGCGGCTTAGTTACCATTTCTGGAATTGTGATTTGAATTCCAAGCCCAGCAGATGTCCAGACACTGACGTCATTGTCACCGTCACATTCTGTAAGGTAAAGAATAATTAAAATAATAACTTGTTTACACAAGAAATAGCCTATAATTTAATATTACAACTATTAAATTACTTATCTTAACTTACCTGACCAAACAGGTTGTATTCATATTCATAGATCTTATTATACACCGACAGTCCTTCTCTCTGGGAATGGAAAACATCAGTCAATACTGTGGCAAATCCTAGGGTAGGATTATATCACCAACGTCTATTTGGGTAGTTATTACACTGTTAGGGAGATGAGCTGTAACAAAAACAAATTACAACCAACATAATAAAGGCCAAAGCTTCCACCCAGCAAGTCAAGTGCTGGTCTTAGATTAGCCCCTGGTCCAGTGCTTACAGCGAGTCTCTCTCACTGATGCCCTGCTCACTATAGCAGCTTTTCCCACTGCGGTCGAGGGTTTACAATTCCCCGAAAATAAACAAAACTACGTAACGACGTACGAAACAAAGCCCTGCTAGTAGACCTTACGGTAAAAGTCTATTCTCGAAGCTGGGAAGCGTCTCAGGTCCCCAGCTTCTCTCTAAAATGCACAATTTTAGTCATTAAATAAAATTAATCCAACGAGATCAGCGCAGGCAAATCCCGGAAATGCCGTAGTTGAAGAAATGACTCTCTGCCCGGTACATTGTTGTATTAAAATGGCACAAAGTGCATTTTAGAGAGAAGCTGGATGGGAGTCCGGCAGGGCGTCAGTGAGAGGGGCTAGTATTAGATAATATACACACCTTAACCACCTTTTCCAAGGGGAAATAATTTTGTTTGGGTCAATAATACAGACAAGACCATAGGTAAATACACCACATTAACACAGTAAAAACAATAACTTTAAAAAAAAATATTATTCTAATGTTATGCGACTCTGGCACAAGGGGAAATACTTTTGTTTGGGTCAATACAGATGAAACAATAGTTAAATACACCACATTAAAACGGTACAAACAAAAAGAACAAAAAAAGCTATAATTCTAATGTTATATGACTCTGACACTAAACACTGTGTTAGTAGTAGTAGTAAGTTAGTAGTAACTTATGACAGTATAAGCACTGAACCAGGGCTACACTATAATATGAGTGAATGGCAAAACAGAATTGTCACGAGTACGAATCTATATATGATCAGATCATCATCCATCGGTGTGTTAATTAATAGGGTGGTAATTATCCAATCGTGCCCATGTGAGAACAGTTCAAAGTAAACCAGACCAGTCCTTTATTGAATTACTCCTCTCTTACCCGCCTCGCCGTCCCGCCGGACATGATCTCAGCAATCCCCTTGGCAGCATCGTTCTTCTCGGCCACACACAGCACCCTCTTTATCTGCGTCCTGCGGATCATGTCGTCGGCAGCTGTCTCCGCCGGTGGGACTGTCCCAGAGACAGAGTAACAACACCTGCTGCTGGTCCTCTGGAGTCCGGATCTGAACAGAGCCCTCCCGAGGTGCTGTACCAGCATGCCTCGATCCGCCTGCCTCTCACATGCGGCTCTAGTCCCCGGCAGACAGACAGACCCGGTGTCAACAACAGCACAACACGTCAGACACTCACTGTCACTTCCCAAGTCACTTTCACTGGGAAAGCTACAGCTAAGTTGTTATGCTACTATGGCTAGCATTAGCCCCATAACGATATGAGAAATGTGTAAAACAATATCAACATCGAGGTCCATCTTCTCGATTAGCATCTGGTGTCCATTGTGAATTCCACGAGCGCAAACATGCAGGGAAACATGCCGAATGCAAAAGTTTTTTGAGAGACAGTAGTGAGCATGACTTTGTTTACAAATTCCGCGCCTGATCACTTCACTGCTGCTGGTGCTGTCGTAAAACTGTCGTAAACGTAAAGCGAGCAAAGAATATTAAAACATAAAAATAAAAGAAATGTGAGACTATATTAACACGAGACAAAGATGCATTGCATTGAATTACTACTTGTGTAATAAAATAATAATAATAAATATATGAAACAACTAAATGATGTATTTTGTCAATAATATTGAAATAGACAACTGAATACATAATGCGGTAGTAGCGTGATCACGTGACAAGACATTCTCCAGGATCCGAGGAGCAGCTGGGTAAACATGGCGTCTGACCTGTCTCAGGGAAGGATGTAAAATACATGTAGTGTTTTCTACGTGTCCGTTGGGTTCCTGCGCCACGGTCGTGCCGCTGCATTTCCTCCAGGAACACAGCCACGGGAGACGGGAGCGGTGCATGGACATTCTAGACCTTCTCCGACGATGCCACTGCAAGATTATGGTCGCTTCATTTCGTCTCGCTTCATTAGCCTGCACGACCCCCGCTATTATACCTGGAAGTGATTTATGGAAGTGATTTGGCCGATTTTGTCGCAAGCTGATTTGCTTTTGTGTGTCAGGTAGAGAGAGCTAGCCGCGGACAGATCATGCCTCTGGTTCAGTGTCATTTGGTATATTATGCTGCCTGCAACACGTTATCATTGTTTAATTAACCTGCTGCTGATCTGTGATGTGAGTGTGGTATGGTCACTTTGAGGGACAATCCGGTGGATGCTTCTAGCCTCCACGGTTTGACTGCTCTCTCTCTCTCTGATGGGGTCGCTAGCCTTGTGTGTGTTCTTCTAATGCCTTGTGAAACGACAGCACTATGATCGGCTCACCGGACGTGGTGGCGTTCACTAAAGAGGATGAGTTTGGGGAGACGCATCCTGACCCCTGGGCTCTCCCCGAGGAGTTCTCCGTCCCTCTCCACCCTCTGGCCAACTCCAACCCCTGGGCCAAGACCTCCTATGCCAAGTTCACCAAAGACTTCATCCTCATCTCGGAGTTCTCGGAGCAGGTGGGACCCCAGCCTCTGCTCACCATCCCGGACGACCCCAAGGTCTGTGGCACCTTCGACCTCAACTACTTCTCCCTGCGCATCATGTCCGTGGACTACCAGGCCTCGTTCGTGGGCCACCCGCCGGGGAGCGGTTATCCGCGCCTCAGCTTCGTGGAGGACTCCCGAGTGGTGCTGGGAGACTCCAAGGAAGGGGCCTTTGCCTACGTCCATCACCTGACACTCTACGACCTGGAGGCGAGAGGGTTCGTGCGTCCGTTTTGCATGGCGTACGTCTCGGCGGACGAGCGGAAGATCATGCTCCAATTCCAGGAGCTTTCCTTCCGCTTCTCCCAGGCGTCGGAGTGCCTGAAGACCGGCAACAGGCGAGCGTTCGCCAAGGAGCTGCAGAGGAAGCTTCGGGACCTCGAGTAAGGACGAAAATCTACTGAAACCCTAACACAGTTTACTACTAATAGCCCCTTTTGGGACCCTTTTCTGTATTTGGTAACCGAGGGTGCCGAAAGGGGTTAAGTTTACTAACTACTTTCTAACTAATGCGTATTTCTGTCCCCACAGTAGTATATGATATTTTCTCTGTTTAATAGAAAGCAGGTAGACGTCACAGCACAGGGTGCACAGATGAGAATGCAATACAAAATGTGAAATGGCACATCTCTTAATAATGACACAGTATCTTCAAACTGTTGCCCTAATGCGCAGCACAAGTAGGTTCTCACATACGTTATTGACATGTATAAGAAATTTGGTAACTTCAAACTTGATTGGGGTTCAATAATGGAGAGGGACAGGAAACAAAGAGAGAGAGAGAGAGAGAGAGAGAGAGAGAGAGAGAGTAGGGGAATGACAAATGGCATGCCAAACTTTATGAATAATGGTCGCATGGCCTGTTTCTCAAGTTTTGATCTGTGTTTTGTTTTGTTTCTCGTGTCCCGTCAGGTATACGCGCTCCGTGCTTCAGAAGGAGGAGGGACGTCACAGAGAGGCACGGCCACAGAGCATCTACTCGGCCCACGCTGTGGAGAAAGCCAACGAGATCGCCAACGTGGAAAAAAGCATCTACGAACACCGGGACCTGCTGCGACAGATCAGCTCCTACCCGCAACGCCCACGGCGGGACCCCAGCGCCGTGACCTGCCGGAAATGCTTGACCGAGTGTCTGAGCGAGTGCCAAGAGCTGCCCGACAAGTACGCCAACCCACTTAATGCCAACCCCTCGAAGCCTAATTGCACTGGAACGGAAGAGGCCGGGGAGACGGGAGAGGGCCAGACACCCCAGAATGGAACCAAGGAGGACGAGGAGGAGGGTGTCGTTAAACGCAGGCCGTCCTACACCCCCCAGCTGATCAAAGCCAAGTCGGCCAAGTGTTTTGACAAGCGGCTGAAGACGCTGACGGAGCTGTGTGACAAGACGTTCCAAGAGGCCACCGTTGAGCTGCTGAAGGAGACGGAGCGGAGCTTCCGCGGCGACCTGTGCTATTTGCACACGCGTCGCCTGGACCGCACGCTCTGCAGGAAGCTGCGGGTCACCAACTTCCTCTTCGAGGAAGACCTCGGCGATGAAGAGGACGACGAAGAAGACGGGGGGACATTGAGACCGTTCTGTGCTGTGAACCACGCCGTAGACAATGTGACTAAACTCACACACCTCCCACCTCCCATAGTGCTGTGTCCTGAGCAGCCTCGAGAGCTGGATTCCCTTGAACCGCTCGATCACTTGTTGGACCTGGTCTCGGAGACCAGTCGCACCCGAGATGGTGAGCTATGCCCCGGGGAGAGCTGCCTGGAGTCCTCTCCCTCCGATCAGACGCTGGAAACCCAGGAGAGCTCGGAGGAGACCAAAGGCAGCTTCGGCAGTGACAGGAGCGGGGAGGGGCTGGGAGACGGTATGAATCCACCTGACCCGGAGGCTGACCTGACGACGCCTGAGCCTAACCGTCCCACCTCCTCCTCTGACTGTGAACACTACAGTGACCCGGAGAGGGAGAGCACCAGCGAAGAGCTGGACATAACGGCGTGCGAAGACGACGTCGACAACGGGGGCGACCAGACTCCCGTCTCTCTGCGGGAGGACGGTGCGTCAGAGATGGAGGAGGCGACCGAGGACAAGTGTGATGGACAGATGATGGAGAGTGGCTGTGAGGATGTGACCGAGGATGGACAGATGATGGAGAGTGGCCGTGAGGATGTGACCGAGGATGGACAGATGGAGAGTGGCTGTGAGGATGTGACCGAGGATGGACAGATGGAGAGTGGCTGTGAGGATGTGACCGAGGACGTCTGTGAGATGGAGCCTGAAGCGTTGGTGCAGATGGACACGGCATGCTGTATGTCTCAGGAGGGCTTCCTGTTTGAGGCCCCGGGCCAAGACGCAGCGCCCGGTCTGGGGCACACTTCAAACCCACCGCCGCCCCCTCGCTCCCTGGCCGTGGTCAACCAGGAGCCCCAAGCCCTCCTGCCGCTCCGGGGGGACTACGCTTTCGGCTCTCCCCGCTCGGGGAGCCCTATGATCGGGCTGGAGTTGCCCGTGGGGTCCTCCCGGTGCTCGGCGGCGGAGGACGGCTCGGACGGTGCCATGAGCGCCTCCACCGGGTCCGATCGGGCCGCCTCGCCCCTGGGCTACGGAGAGATACTGACCCTGCGCCAGAGGAAGAAGGCGGGCCAGGGCGCACTGAGGTTCGTGCGGCAATATCCGTTCGCCTTGCAGGCTCTGTGGTGTCTGCTGAGCGGCAGGACCCTGGTGGTGCTCGGGGCGGACGAGGGGAGGGTCCGCAGGCTGGTCGCCGCCCTGGCCCTCTTTGTGCCGGCGCCGGGCCGGTGTGGAGAGAGGGTCCAGCCCTGGCTGTCCTGTCCGTTCACCCTCACGGATCTGCAGAGATGGAAACTCATAGGGCTGCAACGGTAGTATTAACCTATTTATTCATTCTTCACTGCATTAATTCACATCGTTTTCCTGTTTATGATACATACTCTGTTGTCGGGGAGAAACCACTTTCAGGAAATAAATATATATAAATATATACATTTTTCAGGAATTGAAGAAAACCTTGTTTGTTTGTCAAATATGTTTTTTTTGATCGGATTATAAATTGTTAAACATTATGATATGAAATTAAAATAAATTATGAAACAAAATGAAAAAAAAAACAAGACAAAAAAGGGAAAGAAATCATACTATACTGCATACTATAGAATAAGATGATAGAAAGCTCATGGAAAATAAAATGGCGTATAGAAAACCTTATTTTGAAAACAAAGCAATACTGCCTCATCAAAGTTGGTGGTGTGACTTTTCTTTTGAAAGATTTTTTTATTTTTTGCCTTTTTTTTTTTTATCGATTAACAGTAGTTTGACAGGAAAGGGGGAGAGAGATGGAGGGGATACGCAGCGACGGTCGTCGGGATCGGGACTCGAACCCACGACGACACGCTGTCAGGCTGGATTACTGGCCTAGGTGCCTGGACCGCTCGGCCTGTGTGTTGTGACTTTATATTATATTGTCAATGAATTCCATGACAGGGGGAGAGGTGGTGGGTGGTGGTGGTTGGCTGTTTTAGCAGACCCAAGCGCTTTTTACTACTTGTTTTCATTGGTTCGATATTTTCGAAGCAACACACAAGAAGTAAAGGGTGTTCAATAATACCACTGATTCATGCAAAAATAAATACAACATAAAATCTAAAACCTCAAAAAATGGAGTTAGGTGGTTTTCTCCCCAGCAACGACATTCTGTATAATATCAGGTGCAGGTGCTGTAGAGCAAGAGCAGAGAGCTATACAAACAACTCCCCCTAATCCCTCCAAGATTTATCAGAAATATTTGTAAGATTTTGGTCGTTTTCCATCAGCACGCCTCCTATCATTCGTTCATACCCCACAAGGGGGGGGGGGGGGGGGGGGGTGCACCCCACAATTTGAATGTCGGAGAAGGCAGAAATGATCTTTTCAACCACATGGTTTGGTTTGTTGAACATGACATGACATTGCAAGGAGGACATCCTATAAAGTACTGGCAGTATAGCTAAACCGGAACCATATCCTGTTTTCTGCCCTGTTGGTGAACAGCTGTCTTCTTGTTATCTGACTCAGTCCTGACTCCTGAATATAGTTAGTTACCTGAGGGTGACTCAGCCATAATGTCAGACTTCTATTCAGCCCCCACCTTTTATAATTAATAATAATAATAAATCTTTATTTGTATAGCACCTTTCATGACATGAAATGCAGCTCAAAGTGCTTTACAGAGCAATGGAGAAAAAAAGGAAAGAAAAGAAAAGCAAGGCATAAACATTAAAAAAACAAGCAGTAATGCAATACAGTGAGGACATGAATAACAAAAGAATAAAAGATCAATTAAAAGCAAGGGTGTAGAAGTGGGTCTTGAGCTGTGCTTTAAAAATGTCTACAGAGGCTGCCTGTCAACCACCTGTTTCTCTATTTCTATTATAAAAGAATTGATGGCAAGTCCAACTGCTCTGAGCAAATTTCCATTAATTCAACACTGCTAACAGTGCTAAAAGCTGATTCTCTCTCCGTTTAATAAAATAATAATGGCATCTTTTAGATAAAACCGCTTCTTGACCCTGCAGATATACGATACTTTGTATAATGAATACTGTACTCTAAAGTTAATCAATGTATATTTGTAGTCAGACAGTTAAATGACACTGTACATCTCTTAATACAAAGGTGTATACAGATATATACATATCTAGTGCAACAGTGGATAATCTTAAACTTGTACTACATCGGCAAGGCGGACCGCAGCTCTCAGACTCTTGTTAACCCATTTTGGAGCATTATGTTATGCTTTAGCTATTGAAAAATAGCAGATCTACAAGCTCATAGCGCGCCACCGAGTGGCGCGCTACGAGCTTGTAGGTCTGCTATTTTTGAAAAATCGAAAGAACGACTGACATAGAAACATAGCTTTTTCAGAAAACTGTCAGGATGTAGAAGACATTTATAGAATCGTTCCCAGGTCAAAATGGGTTAAACATCCCTATGTATGTTCCCATAACAATTCTGTTATAACAGGTTATGTAAAGCAAATATATGACAAATCTCTCCCATCATCCTCGACCTCTCTCTCCCCCCTGCAGAGTGGCGTCTCCCGTGGGCTCCAGCATGCTCTTCTCCCTCTCGCGCTACAGCCGCTACATCTCCATCCTGGACGCCGACCAGAAGACGCTGCGCTGCCCGCCGTACCGCGGCACGCTGCTCGCCAACATCGCCGACCACCGCACCTACGTCCGCCGCGGCTCCACCTACTTCCTGCACGTCCAGAGCACGCTCAGCGGCCTGGCGGCGCGGGCCTTCCTGTTCACCTTCACGCACCACCTCCACCTGCCCGTCAGCTGCCACGAGGAAGGGCCGGAGGGCGTGGAGGCACGGCGCCAGAGCTTCCTGCAGGAGCAGCTGGGCCTGGGGGACGAGGACGGTCAGATACTCCTCTACCTCGGCCAGCTCGTCGCGCGGCACTACCTGGAACAGCCCGCCCCCGCCGCTGCCGCCCCTCCTGGGTCGGTCGCCGCCGCCGCCTCGGCGGCGCCTCCTTGTTTTAGTTTTAAATACACCACCAGCGTTTTATACAAGATCTGATTAATTCTTTCTGCCCCCATTCCGACAGATGGACTTTGGGTGGATTGCGTTGTTGTAGTGTTGTTGGGACGGGACCAGAACTCCCTGAGGTGTTTTGGCTGGGCAATCATCAACCTTTTATCCACTTGACTTGTAGCGGGCTCTCACACAAGGTGATCTTATACTGCTGAGTTTCAGCACTGGTTTATATTTTTAGCTGTGGAGACTTCATTCTGCCTTTCTCTGTGTTCATTGCTTAGTCTCCTTCCTTCCTGCTCTCCTCTACTTGGACCATATTCACACAAGTGTCCATTTAGCTTTTTACTTTAACAGCTGTGGGGAATATGGTCATTGGTCAATAGGGAAACAGGTCAAGTCGACAGAGTAGGAGAAGTGAATGTATTGGGTCAGAGTACTCTGTTTACTTCTGTTTATTTAGTTCAAAGCATGCTCGCCTCGGACACACGGACGGCCTTGAGCTAATCTGTTCTGGTGTCCTTACTGTAGTGTCATTCATTTCACCTCTGTGGAAATACCGCTAATGTAATGTTCCTGATATTGCTGACTCATCCTTCCTTTTTAGTATATTTTCTCTGTGCCCGGCATTTCCATCCATCTGAACTCAAGCCAACATAGCTGCCATTGTATTTAAGGGTGAGTCACCTGACAGTAACTAGCTTGTGGATTGGTCAAATCATATAGCCTTAATTAAATGTCCACCAATCATCATTATCTAATTTATCAACTGTGATATCATCTCAATGTTTTTCAGGTTTGCTGTACTTGGCCCCTCCATGCTAACATAATCTGGCTGCTACGAACAGGTTTGAGAGTGTAGAGAGGGCTGTCTAAAGCTCCATTATATTAGGTCAGAGCTGTTCTTAAAAGAGTCTTTTGACTTTTGCCTTTTTAAAAGTTTTTAGTTTTCTTTCTTTCCTACACACAGTACAGCCATTGTGAATGAAACCCTAGATTGTCACAGTTCCCAAAGCGTAAACTTTGTTTTAAGAAGAGACTTGGTCGTGCATTTCAATCCAATAGATTTCGACCTCTGTTAGGGAGAGCATAGATTATATACATTCTCAGAGGCTGCTTCAGGTTGTGATGACGACGACGATGATGATGTTGATGCATGAAGTGTGTGTGTGTGTGTGTATTGTTGTGTGTGGATTAGTCCCAGTCAACTCCCTGTTTTATTGCATGTCCAGAAAAACCCCATCGGCCATGATGTGTACCGCAGTGACCAGTGGCTGCCAAAAGCTAATATGAACTCCTGGCAAGCATTGCCATGAATACTGACTCAGTCAGACCAAAAAAAGCTACTAATCTTAAATGTATTGAATTTCACAGTGTTGTCTTAACCACTTTCACAACCCGGCCTAGTGCCTATTGTTGGCGTCATGCCCCATTATAGGTCGACGATTTTCAAAACTTTTCAAATGATTTTTCGAATAGGGCTTATTATAGAATAGTGGTTAATTGGAGTTGTGTGAGAGTGTTGTAGCGTCAGCATGGGACTGTATTGTACTTGTCGTACCAGCGGGTGAATCACCATACATAATGTAACTGATATTCCTTGTTTTTTGCTGTATCCTGAGAATGAACCTGACGCCTTTGAGTCTGAACAGTTTGTGGAGAGACGGTTCGCTGAGATGTGACTCTTATGTTGTAATAGGTGTTGTTGTTTGTTGTCTTGAGACAAATCAATGAACTGACATAGATCTAACTAACCGTGCCATTGTAGCGAATCCAGAGATTAACACGACACGACATGACTGATGCCGTCCATGATTTTACGCAGAAAAACAGTTTTGGTCACCTTTTTGATGGTTTGCACCATGTGAACAAAATGACTTTGTTTCCTATGCTATACAATAGAATTGTGATCACACCAATGCTGCTGTGTCCCCTTTTTGGTAGGAATATGGAAAGAATTACAGTAGTAGTAGTAGTAGTAGCACAGTATATTCTGGAGTGTTGATTTAACTCTCGCAGAGTTAAATTACACTTCAGATTTGACTGTATACTAGTTTTTCCCAATACGCTGGCGGGTATTGGAAAGCAAAGTTGATCAAAGCTGGTGGTGAAACAGGGAAAGTCCCTGCCAACTGAACAACGGTGAACTTAATCTTTAACGTTATGCCGCAAAAGCCACTTTTGATCGATCTACAAGCTCACAATTAGCTTTTATCTTTGCGATTTCTGGAGTATAAATGAGTCTTTATGGTGGTGCAATTTAATGGCACTATCAAATTGGAGCCAAAGGCCTACTTAAAAAAACTACATTGTCCAAATAGCTGAGACGTACAGACAAAGAGATTAAGGTGATTCTCCTCTTCCTATTTAGAACAAGGCAGATCCTGGTTTGATATACTGTATACAATTGACATATCTATATATATATAATTGCACACTATGTTGTTTTTAAGCGTTCCAGGCACTATTTTATTCCGTATTCCATTCCATTAGAAACTTAAATTTTACGTGTCTCAAGCCTATTTTTTTTGTTTTTAATGTTATTTTGCCATATTGGATCAGATTTTGGGTTTTACTGTTACACAATTCTGGCTTAGTTGTTACATATTGTCATCGGTACAAAAAGGTGAATGTAATTACAACTAGGTAAAGTGCCCCTTGGGGCACAGGTCTCCCACCAGGGCAGGTCAGGTTGTGGCCTCCTGGTGGCACTATAATAGGCCAATGTGAAAAGGGTGCCATTTCTTCTTACGCCTTTGGATGGCAATTGGATGATTTGAGGCATTTTGTTCCAAAAATGCGTTTTACAAAAATCCACCTGTTTGTGGCGCTATAACAGGCCAATGTGAAAAGGGTGGGATATTATATTCCTCGGCCTAGTAGTGGGGAAAGTCTGAAAGATTTCACGTAAATTGCACGCTGCGTTCATGATTTGAGGCTTTTTGTTCAAAACGGGCCAATCCTGCAAACTTTGAAAGCCAATTAGGATATATAATATCGGACAGATCCGTCTTGAAACACATGACTATAGAGAGAGTGTGTGTGTGTGACGATTTTGCGGGATTTTTGGACAGAATCTGGAGGAGTAATATCAAAGAATTTGGGGCAGAGGTTCATCGTTGGCATCCAGGGAGTGTGTGTGGGCCGAATGTGGCTTTGACCGGGTTAACGGTGCCGGAGAGTGCAAAACATACTAAGCCATACCGTAGTGTGCTTAACATCGTCTTCACATTCCGTGTCCTTTACTGTATATGTTGCCATGATGTCATGCCTGTGTAGAGTATATATATACTAATTCATGTCTCATCCTGAGGTTGAAACGGTTTGGCCTCGAACGATGGAGGCGATGACATCACTGTGTCTGTCGGTGTTAAACCGTGTTGGTGAATGTCTGGATATTTTTATGTAATATTGATATTATTTTATTCCATTAAATTATTTGAATGCATTGAGATGTTTTGAGTTGATGTCGGATGGACATGTGAGGTTGGCAGAGAATTCACACACACTATATATATATATAGAAATACAAGTAAAAGTCCCGTATTAACTTTTACTTGAATAAAAGTACAAAAGTGATTCAAGTTAAATGCTGGGTTAGATATTTACAGTACCAAATGTAGTGAAATGTCTAATTTCACTATGTTTTGGATTGTAATTAGAGTAAGCTACAATAATAAGCATTTATAAGTGACTTAAAACTGTAAAATAATTATAGTGGAGTAATAAAAAGATATTTGCCTCTGAGATGTAGTGGAATACGGTATGTTAGTCTCAAGTAAAGTACCTCAAAACTGGTTACATATTTGAAGTAGAGTAGTTGGGAGGCCAGTATGGCTGTACCGACATCAGGGATATAGGAGCATAAAAGCGGACTCTGACAGACACTGATACATTTGGATTTTAGGTTCTTGAAAACCACTGCAATACATAGGCTATACCCTTGGCGGGAGGCGGCCTTTTTTTCCTGACACCCAAATAGCCGACAGGCACCCGCCTTGGCATGTTTGAAATTGATCAGTCACAGGATTATCGCTGATTGATTCTGTGCATTTATAGATAAACGGATATGTGCAGGAAAGAGGAAACATATCCCCATCCATCCCCCCAACAGTGGTTCAATTTAGCAATATAAATTGTATACATTTTAATGAATTATAAATATCGATGACTGCTAAGGGAATGAAGATGCTCTGGACATATCAATCCTGTACTACTTGTACAGTACACGTGAATTATTAAGGTTGCGTCAAGACATGTTGGAATGGTAACTGACCAATATGTACACAAAACCTAGTATCAACTCCCTGTTCCAAGTGCCTGTTGGTTCTAATACTTCCCCCTTTTCCCCAATACATTCCTAATGTGGCTGTATGATTGGCAGTGGTCTGTCAGTAACAAGTTCAATTCCTACAGTAGTTACACATACTGTAACCTAAACTGATTAACAGGTTGCACCTTTACATTTCCTTGCCATACAAGGACTACAAGATCAAGCAATTAAATCAGAACAAGTTTATTTTAAAATGATCAAGTACAACGCTAATTTAAACATTTCTAGGTCTATAGGAATAACATGTTAAATCAAAATGATAGCCCTCAATACGGCAATACCCCCCCCACCCCTCTTCAAAATGACATTAAAAACAAATAGCACTTATGATGACCTTCACAGTGTACGCTAAACAACTGGAATGGTAGGCCTGATCCAGAAACAACTCTCTTCCCAGTGATCCCCAAGATCTGAGCATAGGCATTAAATGACACACAGAATCTAAACAAAACCTTGACAAAAGTAATACAATGCACAAGTCATAATAATGTTGCTTTCTTCAGTCACGATCACTTAGGCGTAGACAGAATATCTCTACGTATATATTTTTAATATTTTGGGGTTATTGAGGCTTGGTGGTGAAGAGATCTGTTGAGTTTGTTTCCGAGTCAGGTTACGGTAAACACAATCTTCATCCATGGTTGTGACAGTACACAGGTGTCGGTTGGATGAACACTCATGGGAAAAGAGCTCCAAATTCCATCTCAGCCAGAGCACCCTCTGCAGCCACAGTGGGTGCATTCAATGATCCTTCCCTGTGTGCACAAGTCAGAATCAGAGGTTTGGAACACACAAAAGGGCACACTTTTATAATCATCATCCTTTCAAAAAATAAATCCTAAAGGAACCATGTCAGATTATGGTGGTTCCTCACATAAGACTAGTAGGACAGTTTTATCACTCTGGATCCCACAACACTAAATCTAGTTTACATTTACAAAGATTACCTTTGTACATTTTTTAACACTACTCTTCCTTAAGTTGCAATGCCATACAAGTTTCCACTGTTATCTAATGTCCACCTGGTTTTAGTTATGCAGAATGATCTATATAATAAATAGGCCAAGTACAAGATAACTGAAGATTATCTGAGTCAATAAATGTCACAGACAGACTTACAACTTCCAGCTTGCTCTTGGGGACTCTGCAGATGCAGTTTGTGCCGAAGTTGGTGTCTCGTGTCTGGATGCAGCGAAGGCAACACAGGTTCTCATAGCCCTGCTTCTTCCATTTGGCGATCAGGTTCTTGTCTGCATACCCTTCCTTTATACAATACTCGTAGAGTTCTGGGGAAAAATACATAGGGTAGTCGACAACACAGAGTTAAGCGTTTGACATGATATAAAGCATCTTTAAATAATGTTCAATCTAACAGCACTACAATATGAATATATATATATTGTGTTTGTACCTCTGCTGATGGCTTTTCTTTTGTAGAAGAGATCAAAGATGTAGCGGCTCCGCTGATGATGAAGCCGGAAAATGGGCCACAGAGACTCTACCTTTCGCTTGCCCTCATGGGGCTCTGTTTCAGCTGGAAATAAGAACGCATTTGAGGTGAGATCATGTTACATTGACGAGTTACAACTGTCTGCTACACAAAGGCTCGCCTGGTGGCAAAATATCCTTATATGTTAATTTGGAGAAACGCTCAGGTTTGCTTTTTTAGTTTCGAACGTGATCAATTCAGTAGGATGCCACGAAGGCTCTACTGATTCCGAAATATCATAAACATTCACGTTGTTTTTCCAATTCATTTTAGACGAAACTGTGTTTCGCATTTAACTTTATATTTCACAAAATGATTTACACATGATAATGGTCACGCAGCCAGCCTAGCTGGTCGCTACGCAGCGGCAATCTTCATTGTTTTGTTTGTGTTTAATTAATTTACCTTCTCTCATTTTTTGATCCAACTCGTCCAATGTCGGCTCAATGAGCTCCCAGCCATCTGGAGGCGGCTTTCGACTCCTTTTAACTTTTGGCATTGTTTCTGAAAATCGAAGAAAACACAAAACAATCGTCTGTTTATGTGTGTCGGTTTAGCTATTTTGCTAGCTCGTTTCGATTCAGTCCCCTATATATGACGTCGCCTATCTGGGGTCCTGTTACCCAGACCCGAGCTCGTCCGTTGAGAGAGGCGTCACTTGCTAAATACATAATAACAACATATTTCATTTTTTATTTATACGCCTTTCAAAAAAACCGTCCGTGTCTTAAAATAATGCACGTTATATAACAATTAACCGTGTTTAAATACACATCTTCTTTATATTAAAATCTGGTCTAAATCTGAATAGATATCGTTCTCTCAGCCTTGGTGTAAGTACAGTGTGTTGCATCAGGTTAGCTGACTAACAAATTGACTGTCGATAAAAAAGATAATCTAATCTTATAATCAGGAGGATTCAATCCAATCATTCGTACAGAATTGTGGCTTTTTATAAAAACAATGTATATTATTTAATATCATATATTAAGAACATATATTTGTTTAAATATACAATTTATGGAAGGCAACATGTTGAACCACTGCCGCGAGGACATCAACAACACAGTCTGTTTTTAGCCTGCAGTCAGCAAAAGTGTCACTTCATATTTTTTTTTATTTTCTATTAGTAGGCCTATTTCTTCGCTGAGACATCTGTGGTAACATTTGTGAAAATGCCAAAGGGAGGTAAGGACAACTATTCAACAACACGATATAATATGTTGATGTTGTTGTTAGCATGTACAGACTGTCTGTTGTACTCTCATGTTACTCCTCAGCTAACCGTATAAGCCCTCCCACAGACGCCTACTGGAAGCTCCCATAGGTCCCATGTTAGACCCAGAAAATGTTGTTTTATGTAAACTTTTATGATTCAAATGTCATCTAGTATAGACTTAGCAGATGAGATTAAGCCTGGTTGCTAAAAGTTGCACGTTGAGCAATTTGAGTTATTAGTGACCATTAACATCCTATATAAGGCAAAATAAAATATAATCAAAATTTCAGCATTCTTTAAGTAGCATGTGGCATATGAAACTAGGGGGTTTTCATGATTCTGAATCCATTCCAAGCATTAGTTTTGCACAAAAGCACTCCTTGGGAGGTAAACGGCCATAGCCATCATCACAATGTTTCACAATGTTTCTTTTCCCTTTTTTTTACCTCCTTTATGATGAATTCCTGTTCTGTTCTTTGTCTATATAGAAGTGTCTATTTGTACATCTCTAAATGTTTTGATGAATTGAACATGGTTCAATGGACCCTCTTGTAAACAAGTGTAATGCTTAATTGGGTCGTCCACTCACAGTTAACAGTCTTTGTATTGAGTTTGTGCTTGAAATGTAGCCTACTGTAATTCTGCAAACTTTTAATAAATATTTCAATCAATCAGTCAAAAGTAGCTATGGCCGTTTTTAGCCCAAGGAGTGTTTTTATTTTTATTATGCCAATAACTCAAATTGCTCAATGAGCAACTTTTAGCAACCAAGCTGAATTTCATCCATTAGGCCTATATAGATAACATTTCTATTATAAAAGTTTACTTTAATCACCATTTCTGGGTTCACGGAATTTCCAGTAGACTTTAAGATGATTGGTGGCATGCTTCTTTTAATCTACATTAATTTGCTTTACAACACATACTGTTACAGTCTAAAATAAGACAAATGTCAATTTGATATCTATAGCTCCTTTTGACTATCATTTGTGATCTACAGTACGTTGAATGTCCCCTGTCTGTGTGATGTTTACAAACATGTTTTATATGTCATGATTTTTCATAACCTGAACAGGTAAGAAGGGTGGCCATAAGGGCCGTATGCGGACATACACCAGCCCTGAAGAGATAGACGCCCAGATGAAGGCCGAAAAGGAGAGAAAAAGGGTTGGTTGAGACTAGAGGATTTTGTAGCCTGCTGTTGTGTGTACATTTGTAACCTGTTGGAGCTTTACCTGTATTGTAACTGGCCTGTCTTGTTGTGGAACAGCAAGAACAGGAAGGTGAGGGCATAGAGGGTGCAGCTCAGAACGATGGCGTGGAAGAGAAGCTGCCAGGGTCGGGATCAGACGACAGCGACGATGACAGCTCCCAGGTTTGTGTTTGCTCTCCTCTCAGCCTCCCTCCATCTCTCCCTTTAACCCATTCTGACCTGAGATCAGATTTTAAAAAATGTCAGTCGTTCTTCGATTTTTCAAAAATAGCAGACCTACAAGCTCGTAGCGCGCCACTCGGTGGCGCGCTATGAGCTTGTAGATCTGCTATTTTTCAATAGCTAAAGCATGACATGATGCTAAGTGCTAACACCAGAATGGGTTAACTCACACTCGTTCCTAGCCCCTTTCGGGACCCTTGGTTGCCTTTCCTGTATTTGGGACGTCGGTACCAGACGTCCCAAATACAGAAAAGGTAACCAAGGGTCCCGAAAGGGGGCTTTAAACTTGTTTTCCGAGTAGAGCCAGACCAATATAATTTGACTGTTTTGATCGGTATCTGCAATTAATATGCAACTGTTGTGTCCTCCTGACAACTCTAAACCCGGTGTCTCTATTTCTGCCACGAGTACAGCCGTTTAAAATTAAAAAAACTGACCATAAACTGTGTTGACTCTGTATAATTTATGAGCGTTTATGTGACATGTTGATTTCAGAAGAAGAGAGGAGGTGTGGAGGGATTGATCGAAATTGAGAACCCCAACAGAGCCGCTCAGAAAACAAAGAAGGTGACTCAGATCGAGATGGACGAACCCAAGCAATTATCAAGGAGAGAAAGGTGTGAATGACAAAAAACTATTGCAACTTCACTTTCAACTTTATTGTCATTTGTCACATCCCACGTTTACAGGCATAAAAGAGTATAGGGTAGGTACCCTCACAAAAAACATGCAGTAATCCTGGTCACTAAACTGCCTCCCCCTGGCCAGCCGGGGCGCCTGATGGAGGGGAAAGGAACTGGTTGGAATAACGTGTTCCTTCCACGCGCTACGTCCAACCAGGGAAACTCCCCCCTGTCAGGTGTAAAAGGAGCAACTTGGACACTCAGGCGTGAAGGAAGCATGAGTTCAAGTCCATATATGGGGACTAGGTTGGTCTCCCCTTGTCCCCCATATATGGGGACTAGGTTGGTCTCCCCTTGTCCCCCATATATGGGGACTAGGTTGGCGGAGGGTGTGTAGAGCCCAGGATCACATTAGATGATTGACACAGGGGTGAAAAATGGGTTACAAAATCGTGGGATAAAAAAAATAAAAGAGTAGGCAAAGTGAAATTATTTCCTGTACAAGGGAAAATATGCTGTTTCTGTGATTGATTTGAAAAAGGGAAATTAATACATATATATATGTGGGACTTTGTGGATGGTCATGGTACATTTCTGTTAGTGAGACATTTTAGTTTGTGATTGGGGCTTGTCTTGTTTGTCCCCGGTTGCTGTGACAGCTACTGAACAAAGCAGTTGTTTTTAATACCCTCTCCTTGTCTAACATGTAGGGAGGAGATTGAAAAGCAGAAAGCCAAAGAACGCTACATGAAGATGCACTTGGCAGGGAAGACAGACCAGGCCAAAGCAGACCTCGCTCGCCTCGCCATTGTCCGAAAACAGAGAGAGGACGCGGCGCGAAAGAAAGAGGACGAGAAGAAAGGTGTGTACACAGACCTGATAGGGCTACACGATATGGACAAAATGTCATCTCGGTATTTATGCCCAAATATTGCGATATTGATACGATATTACCGTTAACATTTCATGTTCTATATTTTAAGTGTTGCAACACAGAACATTGAAAACTAAACATTATTCCAAAAAAAACTGCCTAATAACAAGTCACTCTTAACTTTAAGTGCTATTTGTAATTTGATATTCCAAGTGTAGCAACAATGAAAAGTAGCATGGATGGGATGTTGCTGGCATTAGAAGTGGACGATATATGACGATATAATATTGATATATCGCGTTGCCTTTTTGCAATACTGATATTGCGCATGTTCAGAATCAACGATAATGATATATTGTGCAGCCTTAAAACCTAGTGATAATCCCAGTGATATTTCCACTTTTTCTTACCCTCCTTATATCCATAATTCCGGTTTCTGCATACCCTCAATAGCACAAAGGTCACATATCCTGTATGCATTTGACCATATGCCATGTCATGAATAAAATGCCATGAATGTTAAGGGAGACATTTTCACGAAAACTGAGAATTTTACCATATGTCTAAAGGTAAAATCTATGAATGTGAAAACTACAAGCTTACTTTCTGCTTTCCAGCTGCTACCATCAGTGGCTGTGACATAGACAGTAACAGATAAAAAAGACTGAACATTTTCTCTGTAATGTGGATTATCGTAAATATTTCTATAGTATACAACATTATTCAGTATACCTTCAATTTCAAAGATTAATCAACAATGAAATAATGTGCATTAAAGGTGAGATGGTGTCCCTTTTAAGCAGTGAATAGCAGTGAGTGTGTCAAAATATGAATCCAGGGTCGGTTTTGCTAAGTTTCTTGTGTTTTGTATTTTCACATGTTTCTACTCCAGCAAAAGGAGCAGGGTCGACAGCAGCAACTAGAGGAATGAACTCCCTCTCTCTCAAATGATGCAGAATTGGTTTATCAGCAGAACTTTCACACATGTATGGACTGGTGCAATATTTATATCTATATATATATATATATATATATATATATCTATATACAGTACAGTATATCATAAATATATATTTATATATTTGAGTATTTTTGAAGTAAGAGTTATGAAGAATGGTTTACTTTCATTGTTACATAAATACCATTTGGAAAAATGGTTGAGGCCTATTGAACGGTGCTCTGAATATTTTGCCACAGAATATTGGTTCTGTTGCTTCACTAAGGAAGTACTGTGTAGACCCCCCTCCCTCCTACACACACACACACACACACACACACACACACACACACACACACACACACATTTGAATTATTTTATTTGGATCTGCACAAGTGGCGTATACAGAATAGACCCAAACACTGGTCAGAATAAGGCTATACATTATATGGTCCAACCAGGCTGCTGCACATGCTTAACACACAGAGGGAAAAGAAGAGAACACACACACACACACACACACACACACACACACACACACACACACACACACACACACACCCTTTGTTACACTTGGAATGACCCTCTCTAACCTATAACCTCATACAGTACATGATACTGAATTACTGATGCATCGAATTTACTTTTGACTTACTGTACTTTGGTAATTGAGCTTTGCCACTTTTTGTTCAAGTCGTGCATTGTATATAACTCAGATTAATTATGAAACCGATGAACAAGATGAACGAAAAACTTGTTTTGGTTTGTTAAGGCTATTCTTTTTTTTTTGGGAGAGCTACCATATGGCATGTCAGGTATTCCCATTACATAAATTGAATAGTACATTGTATTTGTGTATCACATCTCATACAAGTAAACTCAACGTGGTGCACATTAAAAGAGAATATATTTAAATTTGTTTTCTAAACAAAATAAAATGAATGTAGCAATATCTGATATCTGAATAAAAACATTTACCGACAAGACTAGCAATGCTAGTTGGTGCCGGATCTTGGTGGATACCTTGAACTAATGGCATATTGATCTTTATTTAGCGTATGCTTTATTTATTTATTTAATGGAAAGTTCTCTACCAGAATACATCTTTGTTGTTCTGCTTTTTTAATTCATTCTTTTACAGCATATCTACATCAACCAGCTCAGTGGCCTTGTAGGTAGAGTGTCCGCCCTGAGACTGGGAGGTTGGGGTTCAATCCCCGGCCGGGTCATACCAAAGACTCTAAAAATGGGACCCAGTGCCTCCCTGCTTGACACTCAGCATCAAGGGTTGGATTGGGGGTAAGTCCCTGCGACATACTAGCGTCATGTCCAGGGGGTGTACTTGTACATCAAGCTGCCTCACGCTACAGAAACAGGAGATAGGCTCCTGCTCCTATGGGCCTGATGGCTCGGCAAGGCTACTTACTTTACTTTATATCTACATCGAGTACTGTCAGTGTAACTTAGAAAATGCAAAAATGCCATCATGTAATTGAATGTCATATAGCTGAAAAGAGGAGATTATCTCCATATTGAATATAGATATTAATAGTTTTAATTGTCTTCATTAGAGGTGATATGGAATTCACTGAGGTGCTGAAAGCATGACAGGACTGGGGCTCAAAGGAATGGTATCCAATAGCCAACAACAGCGGTTCCCAAACCTGTTACCTCCCGGCCTAGCTGACTAAAATGTTAGGAAGGGGACTAGTGGACAAGAGATCCAGTATAAGTCATTTTACACTTGGTTGCATGCTCGTCTCTCAGCAAACACATGAACTTGTGCAAAACCTTCACCAGAATGAACTGCAAGAAGGGGTTGTTGTTGTTGTTGTCCAGCGAATTATTTAGCTGAATACTTAACATTGACCTGCCCTTGGCTTAGCAGCAGGTTAATACTTCACTTAGATTCTGACTGAGGACATTAAAACCATTATAATGATTTTACTGCTATGTTTCATTCGGAAAAACAAAGCACAAGGTCATAAAACACATGGTGGAATGTGTTGATTGTTCAATTGCATAATTGCACAGTCATGCTGTAGTCCTCAGAATAATGAATAACCAATTAATGTTATATTATTATAGTTATTGCTTTAACCTGCTACTGTATACCCATTCCGGGGCATCTCTCTCAGCCTAAGGAATGCCTAGAGCTAGCTCTGGTCCATAGCTCTAATGCGTCGCATTAGAGCTATGGAACAGAGCTATAGCCTAGAGCCAAGAAACAGATGATAGAAAGTGACCAACCAGAAGGTGTTTTAATTTAAAATGACATTAATTGTGACCGAAGGATGGAGAGCCCTGATGTCATCAATATTGGCCAGCAACTCTACTACATCTGACCTCAAACCCTTATAGATCTCCATATATGGAGCTGACTAGTTCTGATATGTTGATTGATCCTTCCCCATCCAGCTTCGTCTTCGATGTCTCCCTTTTGACTGATAGTGTTACCTGTCCATTAAAACTCTAGACGGCGTCACGGGCCTGCCCCAAAGTTATCAGTGCAGCCGTGCCCGCAGCCGGTGAAAACTAGAGTTCTCAACAGGCCCGAAAATTAAGATCTTACAGAAGTATCACCTGTGTGGGACAAGTCTCACTGGTCCCACACAACAAGCCATACTGGAGTACCAGGTTAGCAACTTATTACATGAGTTGCTATTAATAGCCTTGATGTCATATTCGACCATAGGCCTAATATTGGCTATCATGCTTTATTTTTTATTTTGATGCTATTTTAACAGGCTTAAAAACACATCTTGCAGGGAGAGGCAACGAGAGAGCTTTACAACAGAAGGCCAACTATTAGGGGACTAACTATTAGGGCATTTGAACACTAATGCAATTGCCTGCCAGTCACAATGTGGGACAGGGTCTCAATTTGTGGGACGCCTGAAAAGTCTTGGAAATGAAGGACTGTCCCACGCAAAGAGGGACATCTGGTCACCGAGGGGCAGTCTGCCCCTCGGGCGTTTTACTGGTTAGATTGAGTAAAGTTTGTTTAGGCACTGACAGTAGTAGGTGAATGGGGTTGGTTAAGGTTAAATATGTAGGCCGGGCGTTTTGTTGGCCTCCTACGACATAAAAAGAGGCGTGGACAGACTCATATTGTCACCAGGCTTTCCACCTATCTATGGACAGACACTGACGCCCCTACTGTTTCGATTGGCTGGAAGTTTCGCGGACTTTGCCCACTCTGACCCAGAGAAGAGAGCTCTTCTGTACAACAGGGAAGCGTGCTTTCAATAAATGTCTTTGCTGACAGTAGCAGCTGCACCATAACAGCCTTGGTGAGTATCTCCATCATCTTTAATTACGCGATAATAAGCCGTTATGTTGACGTGACGATGAAGAGACTTTTATAAAAGTGATCAACTATACCGAACGGTTAACTAATAATGTTGCTGTCTTACAAGGTGTACGCTCATTTCATATTCTATTTTCTGTATATTATAATTAGCAATATTTCTTATCGTAGCTCCCCCGCCAGTATAATGGCCACGTTTTGCATCCAGATCCCGAATCTAGTCCCGAGTTCCCGACCCTGCAAAATGTTTATCTAGCGGGAAATGTTTAAACGTTGCCTTTGGATTATGTTCAGTTCAGTGAGTTGCATTGTCGTAGTTCTATATTATATACCGTACGACTGATTTGATTTAGCTGAAACGTGCGTGTCAGACAGTCGGCCAAACCGAACAATACTCTGTCCAGTCGACTGGGACACTGATAAAGGCTCGACACTGAGTAACTATATCTTGGTGCAGCTTTGGTATCTTAACTGAACTGAGAACTCAATGCCAAGATATTATCATCGGTCAAGTTACACAGTAACCATGTGTCTGTGTTTTGGCAGCATTTGCTGGTCAAGTTATCGCATTGCATAGGTCAGATTCCTGGTCAAAGTTGAACGGATCTGTCATGTGGTACGGTGCGGTGGTACGATATGAGATGGCTATATTGTCAACACGGCTGCTGGGTTACAACAGCAGAGAGCTGTTGCACATGACTGCTCAATATTATGTTGTAACGCTCATATTGGATCTGTTTGGGCTCAGTTTGTCAAAACAACACATAGGCTATTCTATTCTATAGCAGCCGAGCCAATGCCATTGTGTGCTCTCACTGCTCTGTGAAAAGTGAACAATTAAGAGCTGAGCCAATAGCATTTTGATTACACTCAAATCAATTCAATTATTGGCATGAGAAAACATAAGTTTACTGTTTACATTGCCAAAACAAAACACTCACTGCTTGTATTGTTGTAGTACAGTACTGGAATTGTTCATCACCAAAAGCCTATCAAAAACAGGGCCACATAAGGACACATACAGTAAGCCTGATATTTAACAGGCATATGTTGTTTTTTTAATTATTATTTAAGATATACAACTAACTGATTAATACTAGCCTGCTAAACCATCCTGGTCGCGTGAATTCACATTATCGTGTGTCTTCTGCAGACTGGTATGTGCCGTCCACAGTTAACAGTCTTGTATTGAGTTGTGCTTGAAATGTACTGTAATTCTCCAAAACGGTTAATAAATTCATCAATCAATCAATCAATCAATCAATCAAAATCCCCCCCGAGAGCTGGGTGGGTGAACCAAAAAGTAGAAGCGCCGCCAATCAGCATCTGCGCTTGCCTTAAACTTAAACTAAAGCCCAATGATTTACAGACACCGATTGGCTCTTCCACTATTTTGGTTTCTGCAAAACGACCCACCCAGTGTTTGCATAGATCAGCAGAAGATGCATGATGATAATGTGAACTCACGTGACCGAGATGCTGGTTTACCAGGCTAGGTTAATACTGCTCTGGGAGCCTTGTGGTTGTATATGATTCAGATTGGGTTGAGAGAGGCCGTTATGTCACCTGTTGTTGTTGTTGTTGGCCCCCTGGCCTGCACTGTCTGTCCAATTTACAATTTAGGCATTTAACAGACGCTCTTAATTCAGAGCGATTTAGGGCCGATTCATACTCCTATTTTAGAGCCGAATAAAAGTCGGTTCGGCTCTGTAGAGCCTACAATGTGACGTCATTTGAGGTTCTGGGGGGGTCGGGTACCGTCCTAAAGTCGGCTCAATCATTTCGGCACTACAGCGCCGAAACAGCAGTAAAATAGGAGTATGAATCAGCCCTTACATTAAGCAAGAACAAAAAGCATGGCAATGCATAGTTATCATGAATCATACGTAAGCTAAGAACGTAACAGTGGAATATGTATATAATGGAACTATGCATGTAAGTAATCCATACTTTATAGTGCTATGTGTGTACATAAAATGCTATCCAAGTCTGCATAGAAATGTCAGGGCTAGGGCAAGTGCTACATACGTACGGGCCATGATGGAGTCTGAAGACAAGAGGTGGGTTTTCAGAAGGTTGGGGGTGAGGCTGTATAGTTCTGATTGTAATAGGAAGTGCATTCCATTTCCATAGTCCCTGAGCAATACACTTAACCCCCGGGCCACAGCATGCTCTCTGCAGCCAGCCACTGCTCCTAATAGTTAGGATGGGTAAATGGTTTAACGGCAGCCAGCCACTGCTCCTAATAGTCAGGATGGGTAAATGGTTTAATGGCAGCCAGCCACTGCTCCTAATAGTTAGGATGGGTAAATGGTTTAACGGCAGCCAGCCACTGCTCCTAATAGTCAGGATGGGTAAATGGTTTAACGGCAGCCAGCCACTGCTCCTAATAGTCAGGATGGGTAAATGGTTTAATGGCAGCCAGCCACTGCTCCTAATAGTTAGGATGGGTAAATGGTTTAACGGCAGCCAGCCACTGCTCCTAATAGTCAGGATGGGTAAATGGTTTAACGGCAGCCAGCCACTGCTCCTAATAGTCAGGATGGGTAAATGGTTTAATGGCAGCCAGCCACTGCTCCTAATAGTCAGGATGGGTAAATGGTTTAATGGCAGCCAGCCACTGCTCCTAATAGTCAGGATGGGTAAATGCGGAGGACAAATATGTATTGTAGCAAATTCCCCAACAACAAGACAACTAAAGAAGATGCACGTATTTGACCACTTGATCAAGACATTGTTATTAATTACCTGATTGACATGGTGGACTCAGCTGTTATGTCATATCTCTGCATCACTTTTCAGCGGCGGTGGCTCAGGGTTTAGAGTGGCTGGATGCTGGATGGTAACCGCAAGGTTGCCAGTTCGAACCCTGTGGGCTCCCCCAGAGTTAGTGTCGAAGTGTCCTTGAGCAAGACACTGAACTGAACCCCTTAATTACTCCTGATGTGGTGGTTGGTGCCTTGCATGGTTTCCTCTGCCATTGGTGTATGAATGTGTGTGTGTGTGTGTGTGTGTGTGTGTGTGTGTGTGTGTGTGTGAATGGGTGAATGTAATGCACAATAATCTATGTAAAGCGCCTTGGATAGAGGCGCTATATAAATGCACCATTTACCATTTACCATTTTCAGTGCACGTGAGAAGAGGGGAAACAAACATGTCTTTGACCAATGGCCATGTGAGCAAAGAGACATGGGACTCCCATAATAAGATGATGTTGGAGCCTCTGGCCATCAACGACTCAGAGGTAAAGTATGTGTCCCATACATATCTCCCTTTTAGAGCCTCTGGCCATCAACGACTCAGAGGTACTGTATGTGTTTCATACATATCTCCCTTTTAGATACTATGAGCCTCTGGCCATCAACGACTCAGAGGTACTGTATGTGTTCCATACATATCTCCCTTTTAGATACTATGAGCCTCTGGCCATCAACGACTCAGAGGTACAGTATGTGTTTCATCATACATATCTCCCTTTTAGATACTATGAGCCTCTGGCCATCAACGACTCAGAGGTACTGTATGTGTTCCATACATATCTCCCTTTTAGAGCCTCTGGCCATCAACGACTCAGAGGTACTGTATGTGTTTCATCATACATATCTCCCTTTTAGATACTATGAGCCTCTGGCCATCAACGACTCAGAGGTACTGTATGTGTTTCATACATATCTCCCTTTTAGATACTATGAGCCTCTGGCCATCAACGACTCAGAGGTACAGTATGTGTCCCATACATATCTCCCTTTTAGAGCCTCTGGCCATCAACGACTCAGAGGTACTGTATGTGTCCCATACATATCTCCCTTTTAGATACTACATGCACAGCATTCACATGCTGTGTATGCCGTACTGTAAGCCTCTAACGCCACACGGCCTGTGTTGTTGTTTCCCTGTGAATATCGTTTTAGTGTTTGTCTAGTTTTAGGCTTAGGGTTAGGGTTAGGTTTAGGTATAGTTTTACTGAGGTTAAGGTTAGGGTTAGGTTTAGGTGTAGGCTGTCGATCACAGCGACTGGCCAGTCACAGCGCACCCTCTACGTCACTCTGTACTCAACCCGAGGACGAAACGAAACCACATTGCTCGCTCATGTCACGCACCCCCTAGAGGGGGCGCCACAGTTTGGGAACACCAGGTATAGAGGCCATGATTACATGCCAGATTTGTATGTAGTTGTGCACTGGTGTCGCGCCCCAATAACGGCAGCAAACTATTATTTCACGTGTATAATTAAACTGCTTCTGTGTGTCCCAGGTATTCTCCATCATTAAGAAGGAGAAGCACAGACAGACATATTAAACATTAAACTGCTTCTGTGTCCCAGGTATTCTCCATCATTAAGAAGGAGAAGCACAGACAGACATATTAAACATTAAACTGCTTCTGTGTCCCAGGTATTCTCCATCATTAAGAAGGAGAAGCACAGACAGACATATTAAATATTAAAGTGCTTCTGTGTGTCCCAGGTATTCTCTTCTCCATCATTAAGAAGGAGAAGCACAGACAGACATATTAAACATTAAACTGCTTCTGTGTGTCCCAGGTATTCTCCATCATTAAGAAGGAGAAGCACAGACAGACGTATGGACTGGAGCTCATTGCTTCTGAGAACTTCACCAGCCGGGCTGTTCTAGAGGCTCTGGGCTCATGCATGAACAACAAGTATTCTGAGGGATACCCTGGACAGAGGTATTTACAAACGGGTCATACTGTATGCAGTCCTTCTCTAGCATTTCCATTGCATGTACTGTAAGGAACATTTAACCCATTCTGACCCGAGATCAGATAAAAAAATGTCTTCTACATCCTGACAGTTCTCTGAAAAAGCTATGTTTCTATGTCAGTCGTTCTTCGATTTTTCAAAAATAGCAGACCTACAAACTCGTAGCGCGCCACTCGGTGGCGCGCTACGAGCTTGTAGATCTGCTATTTTTCAATAGCTAAAGCATAACATGATGCACCAAAAGGGGTTCCCTCCCAAAATGGGTTAATACTAATTTTAGCCTGCTTTGTGGTTTGTTGTGCAACACATTGACACACCCACACGCAACTAAGTGTAACTCTTTAGGCCTGGTTTGGGACTGACATGTGTAGTGTGCATCTGTAGTAAATTATCTGGCCACCTTTATGCAGAAGAGGGGGGTGCATACTTGGTTTAGACTAGTCATTGGTTTGACATGGGTGTTACGACACAATTAGTCTAGGGGTAATTAAGTGTAACATTGAATGGACCGACAGGACACCAGCTTCAAAATGCGAACATTTATTTTATATATGGATGAATAAATAGGGAAAAGACGAATGTTTTACAGAATACAGATTAAACTCAAAAGAAAACCTAACAAACAGACACAAAATAATACTACAACTAAAGCATAACGAATTCCTTTCCGAAGGGAATAAATTAAGGAATAACTATAATCAAAAGTCCACAACTGTGTGGCGGCTGGGAGAGAGAGGGTTCCGGCCTGTCTCTCCGTTGTCTTCTAGAACAGACTGACTCATATAGTATAGGTGAGTAGGAGAACCATGATCAGGAGCACTCCCACTCCAGACCGACAGCCAGTCAGGGCCCATCACTCCCTGACAGACGGGCCAGCCTCATAGGTGTCAATCATCAATCAGTCCACCTGCGGATGATTAGGGAAAACACACACAGGCACCACTCCCCCCACCCTAGTACTGTGTAGTTGAGAACAATATGAGAACTTCTGATAAATATTCATATATATCCTCCCAAATATACACTATAATGATATAATGATCCCCGATCATCACAATGGGTTAAGGTTAGGTTTAGGTGTGCTGCCCCGTGGGTGGGAGGTTAGGTTTAGGGTGAGGGTTTGAGATAGGTTGTAGTTGTAGGACTAATGACTGGTCTAACCAATGACTAGTCTAAACCAAAAACTGTCTAAACTAAACTAAGTACTGCACCCGAAGAGGGTGAGGCAGAGTCATAAGTCTAGAAAGATGGGGGATGTGCACTAAGAAAAAATAAATCATGTATTTTCCTGTGACTGATGGATACCACAGAACGTGAGCTCAAATTATATCATTCAGTTTTTTATTCAACGTTTCTTTATTTTTGCGTCTTGTGTAAAGGTGTATAATATACTGTAAGAGTAAAACAGAAGATATACAGTAAAGGCAAACATTTAGACCAGATGTAAAACAGTCTTGTCTATCTACACACACCTTTTAGCAAAAGGCCGATGCACACCTCAGAAGGCTAGTGACAGGTGCGTAGGGCAATAAAGCATACTTAAAAAGGTTATCTTTGAAAAACAAAGAAGGGTCCCGCACACTGCCAGAAACTTGCCAAAAATGTTGCTCTTTATTTATCTACACACACTAGCATTCAGTGTAAAGTAACGGCAAAAAGACCAGTCATATATTTGTTGTAATTGTACAACAAATTGTCTGACATATTGCATGTGACGACTGCGTATGTCCAGATACTATGGAGGAACAGAACACGTAGATGAACTGGAGAGGCTGTGCCAGAAGAGAGCCCTGGAGGTCTACTGTCTGGACTCTGAGAAGTGGGGCGTCAACGTACAGCCATATTCAGGTACTGTATGAAATGTTGGTGTTTTTTTTACTTTCTTATTAACCCATTTTGACCTGAGATCAGATTCTAAAAATGTCTTCTACATCCTGACAGTTTTCTGAAAAAGCTATGTTTCTATGTCAGTCATTCTTCGATTTTTCAAAAATGGCAGACCTACAAGCTCGTAGCGCGCCACTCGGTGGCGCGCTATGAGCTTGTAGATCTGCTATTTTTCAATAGCTAAAGCATAACGTAATGCTAACACCAAAAGGGGTTAAGAAATGGCGGGATGGATATGGTCGGTGGATGGATATGTCAGTGAAAATATTTGCATGCTAATATATGCTAGTGCCTTGTAATTGATTGATTTATTTGGCTGCAAACCCCCCATCTGAAAATGCTTTGTGCCAGGGACCCCAGAAGAGTTGTTTTTGGCAGCAAATGTCTATTTTAGTTTAGTCATAGTCTTTGGACTGAAACTTAATTTAGTTTTAGTCACATTTTGGTCACCTGGAATGTCTTAGTGTTAGTCTAGTTTTAGTCGACTTAATCTACAGTTGATTTAGTCGACTAAAATGTATTTTGGCGGGTCTTGATGCCGTCGTAATGAGTGTTTTTTACACTGAAAATAGCTGATCTACAAGCTCACAAGTCACAACGCAACGCGTTGTGAGCTTGTAGATCAGCTATTGTCAGCATGCAACCAAGTGAAAAATGACTTATACTGGATCTCTTGTCCACTAGTCCCTTCCTAACATTTGTTGTCCGTATATTTAGTCTGGTAGTTTTAGTCATCGTAGCTTATATCTTGTGTTTAAAAAAAGTTATAAATAGCACATGTACAAGCTCTTAGTATGGCACTCCCGGAGCCCACTTTGAGAACAACTGAGCTAAATGACTGCAAACCAAGCAAAGTTGACTGCATTGGCTCATGATCTCATATCATGCCTTCCTGATTCTCCTGCAGGGTCCCCTGCTAACTTTGCCGTCTACACGGCCATGGTTGAGCCTCATGGCAGGATCATGGGCTTGGACCTTCCAGACGGAGGACATCTGACCCACGGCTTCATGACCGACAAGAAGAAGATCTCAGCCACGTCCATCTTCTTCGAGTCTATGCCTTACAAGGTAGACGACGCAGGCATGATAATAATAATAATAATAGCTCAGGTTTATATAGCGCTTTTCTAAATGCCCAAAGCGCTTTACATGGGAACACCAGGAACATAAGGGAAACTTTGACAGGAAAATACTCCCTCACCGTATAGAAAAAGAAGTAAAACTCCTTAAACTGAAAATATTTTTTCTTTTATTTTATCATGCTCTGTGCTCATGGTGCAATTAAAAAGCAAACGTTTCGGTCCTCAGACCTTCGTCAGTGCTATGGTTTTTCACAGACAAAGAGCTTACTACACTAGGAACAGACATTATTAAGAAAGGGAAAAAAACAAAGCTAAACATAACAGATACAGGGTTAAAAAGAAATAAAAGGATAAACGAGACCTCAGCTGGGGAAAGCTATCCTGAAGAGGTGGGTTTTGAGTGAGGTTTTGAAGGAGAGGAGAGCGGGAGCAACTCTGAGATGGTTTAGGGAGTTCATTCCAGAGTTTGGGGGTCGAACCATAGAAGGCCCTGTCCCCCCAGATGCGGTACTTGGCCTATGCATAAACCATGCATAAATGCATGGTTTATAGTGGTGTCAAAAAATATCGATATGAATCGATAATCGATTTTAACATTAACGATGCGACTACATCGATGCACGTGCGTCTGGATCGGTCAAAATAGCGTCTGCATCGGACGTTGGTTCGATCCTAAAGCTGCGAATCGATATAATTCAACTAACTGCTGGAAAAACACAGATGTACAAGCCCAAAGCGCTGTGCATTGCGACGGGTAGATAGCTTGTAGATCTGCTACTTCCAGCGCAGGACGGGCGCATGCTTATGATGACGCTCTATATGCATCAGCAGCCAGCAACAACAGACGAGCACTATAGCAGCATAAACCACTCGTTGTCAGACGGAATACACACGCAGATACGAGTCACGACACAGCATTATTGCACATCTGTGCTTTGCCTTTCATCCACGCTTCTATAGCCTTTTACATTTCATTTCCCATCCACGGGCACAAGCAACGTGATATCAACAGCTTCCACCCGATCTGGATGGTCGTGTTGTTTCTGACGAGGGTAGCATATAGTTAGCATGGGAGCTAACATTAGTTTAACTCTGGTCCATATCGTTAGAATAACCTTAATAACTCTATGGTCCATTCGTTCCCCAACCCTCACAGTCGATGCTGCGTTTGCACGGGCAGACACAAAGACGAATGGGAATATCATTTGGAGCAGGCCGAGCAGCTACTGTACACGTCTGTTTGCATCGACAGTATGACTGTATCGTTGCGTCTGGTTTCACTGTCCACAGCAGGCAGATCTGTCAAAACAATGCACTTCCCAAAGCTCAGAGATATGCCACCACCTATAAATTCAAACCCAGAATGTCTTTCCCCAGCTATCTCATTCCACTTTCATTTATTTTATTCCATAGTCTTAGTTTTTCTCTTATAAAGTTGTTTTTATTAGTTTTCTAATGTTCCCCTTGAAAAGCGTCTAAGTACTCAGAGAAACATTATATAAATAATAATATTATCACTATTATTATTACTACTTTTTTAATTGCCTATTCATTCATTGATTCACTCATATCCAAATCCATTTGAAAAAAAAGCTCACTGATCAGGTCAAATAGGCCTATTGATATGTGATTAATTTAGATTAATTAATCACAAATCCTCCAATTAATTAGATGTTTTTTTTAAGTCCCAACCCTATTCTTTATAGATCTAGCTTCAAATAAAAAATCTAAAAAAGGTTAAATGTGTCAGATCGCACCGTATCGTATCGAATCGCCTCAAATTCCACAAAATCGAAATCGCATCGAATTCCACCGAATCGAATCGAATTCGAATCGTTCTGTGTATAAATGTATCGTCTCTGAATCGCATCGTAGCCCATGCATATCGATACGTATCGAATCGTCTTGTAAAGGACAGATGCACACCCCTAATGGTTTATCTATGGTTTATTTATCCTGAAATATTGTGGGTTTTTTTTTGTTGTGTGGAAATAATAACAATACTTATTGTATATCTCTGCTGTAGGGAAGAAACCACCTGACTACAATATGTTAATTTTTCAGAAAATAAAAAGTATTTTATTTTTTCAAGAAATTACAAAAACCTTATATTTTGAAAACAAAGCAATACTGCCTCATCAGAGTTGGTGTTGTGACTTTATATATTGTCAATTACTTGCATGAGAGGGTGGAGAAGTTGTGGAGTTAGCTGTTTTAGCAGACAGTGTGAGGGTCCAATGGAGTTAAGAGGTTTAGTCCGATTACTTTCCATTGGTTAAAAAAAAAATGTAACGACACGTAAAGGGTGTTAATTCACACTGATTTACCGGTATGCAAAAGAAAATCAAAAATGGAGTTAGGTGGTTTCCTCCCAACAGCAATGAATTATGAATATCCTACAGTGGTAATTGCACCCTTCAGATTAAAAATAGTATTAAATATTTTGACGTGAGAGGATTATGAGGACGCATGCTACATGTTAATGTATTTTATTAGACTAACTCAGTATTGCTTGTACTATTACCATTAATGTTCAGCATTTGCTACTGTTTACTGTATGAGGTATGATGCGTTTGCAGGTGAATCCAGAAACTGGTTACATTGACTATGACAAACTGCAGGAAAACGCACGGCTGTTCCACCCCAAACTAATCATTGCAGGTACACACACACACGCACACACACACACACACACACACACACACACACTCTATACGTGTGATGGGTGTCATTTGTCATTTCTCATTGTCATGAACCCATTCTGACCTGAGATCAGATTCTAAAAATGTCTTCTACATCCTGACAGTTTTCTGAAAAAGCTATGTTTCTGACTGTCAGTGGTTCTTCGATTTAAAAAAAAGATCTGCTATTTTTCAATAGCTAAAGCATAACATAATGCTAACATCAAAAGGGGCTACCGCCCAAAATGGTTTAATTGTGTGTGGCATGGTGAACATATTTATTTTCTTTCTGGATGAATATACCTTTCAGTGTCATTACGGTACATAATCCTACATTCTTTGGTATGTGAGCAATTCAATTGCCAGTGATGATTTCCCCCTGTCAGATTCCAGTCCATCTTTGCTATAATATTTCAACATAACACCTCTATGACACCTGTGGCTTTATAGTTTACAATAATTATGCTATAGTCCAGGCATATTTCTCTTGGAAGATATGAAGATAATTGCATAGAGCACCAAAGTCTGATGTCAATATCTGTAGAGGGTGCAAATCCACAGGTTCATGTACTTTTTATTTGCATATATTTCGCCTCCTATAAGAACTGTGTTTGAAAAATAAACATGTCATCCCGGCCGCTTCACTCATATGGATATGAAGAGAAAACGCTAATGTTACTGCTACTGAATTAGTTACATTTTCGCTAGAAACAGACTTATTAGACAATAACGCCGAGACAGCTTGTTTATTTTTGGACAACAACGCTTATAGTAGACGATATTAAGATCACCCCATGTTATTCTCCATAGAGAAATTACTTCCGTGAACCAGGGGGGGAACCGAAGGGATGAGCGAGTTACGTCAGGACTTCGGTGCTCCGTTTACTTTACAACATGTATGTCGAGTCACAGCTTTGCTTCAGCAGCATCCTTGGATTTCTCAGTCCCAGGATCTAGGATCTTCACAATCTTAACCCATTTAACCCATTCTGAACGGGAACCCATTTTGGTGCTAGTATCATGTTATGCTTTAGCTATTGAAAAATAGCAGATCTACAAGCTCATAGCGCGCCACCGAGTGGCGCGCTACGAGCTTGTAGGTCTGCTATTTTAGAAAAATCAAAGAACGACTGACATTTTTAGAATCTGATCTCAGGTCAGAATGGGTTAATCAGACCAGTGTGTGTCCAGTGGAAACCTCGTATGAATCTGATCTCAGGTCAGAATGGGTTAAAAGAAATTGCAGGACTGAACCTGTCTTTCCTCTCCATCTATTGCCTCTCATCAGGAACCAGCTGTTACTCCCGTAACCTGGACTACGCCCGTATGAGGCGCATCGCGGACGAGAACGGGTCCTACCTGATGGCCGACATGGCTCACATCAGCGGGCTGGTGGCCGCCGGGGTCACGCCGTCGCCCTTCGAGTACTGCGACATGGTCACCACCACGACGCACAAGACGCTGAGAGGCTGCCGCGCCGGCGTCATCTTCTACAGGAAAGGTACGAGAGAGAGGGAGACGAGACGTACGGTACTGTGAAATACTTCACATTCCACACAGTGCAATAACCCATTCATTCATCGTGTGTGTGTGTGTGTGTGTGTGTGTGTGTGTGTGTGTGTGTGTGTGTGTGTGTGTGTGTGTGTGTGTGTGTGTGTTGTCCTCCAGGAGTGCGTAGTGTGGACGCCAAGGGGAAGGAGACGCCGTACAACCTGGAGTCTCTGATCAACCAGGCTGTGTTCCCTGGTCTGCAGGGAGGACCTCACAACCACGCCATAGCAGGTACAGAGTCAGAAAGCACCAGGCTGTGTTCCCTGGTCTGCAGGGAGGACTTCACAACCACGCCATAGCAGGTACAGAGTCAGAAAGCACCAGGCTGTGTTCCCTGGTCTGCAGGGAGGACCTCACAACCACGCCATAGCAGGTACAGAGTCAGAAAGCACCAGGCTGTGTTCCCTGGTCTGCAGGGAGGACCTCACAACCACGCCATAGCAGGTACAGAGTCAGAAAGCACCAGGCTGTGTTCCCTGGTCTGCAGGGAGGACCTCACAACCACGCCATTGCAGGTGCAGAGTCAGAAAGCACCATGTTCTCATCAGTGTTGTTTTCGTCGACTAGAACTGAGACGGAAAATGTTCGTCGACTACCTTTTTCCACAGACGAAAACTAAATGGAAACTAAATACCGGTAGATAAAAAAATGAAGCTATGATGACTAAAACTAAGACTAAATGTATTGACAATTTCATCAACAAATAAAAACTAGGCTAAAATGTCAGGAAGGGACTAGTGGACAAGAGATCCAGTATAAGTCATTTTACACTTGGTTGCATGCTGAAAATAGCAGATCTACAAGCTTGTAGATCTGCTATTTTGTGAAAAAGTGAAAAAAAAACAGGCATTATGACAGCAAGTCGTAAGTCCCGCCAAAATACATTTTGTTCGACTAAATCAACTAAGATTTAGTCGACTAAAATCTTATGATATTTTGTCGACTAAAACTAGACTAAAACTAAAACATTCCAGGTGACTAAAATGTGACTGAAACTAAATGAAACTATGACTAAAACAAAAAATCTAAATCTGCTGCCAAAAACAACACTGGTTCTCATGCTATTCGTTACTCACTTTTATCTCCTCCAAAAAGTATTCTGTTTCCACTGAAGTGTATTTTACCACATCTTGTATCCCCCTTACATGGGCCGATTCATACTCTTATTTTAGAGCCGAATAAAAGTCGGCCAGGCCAGTGTATCCGTCAGGCTGATATAGCAGCCATTCTTTAACTCTTTTGACAACATTGGTATCCGCAATTATGCAGCCAATATGTCCCGATTCTTAACCGTGTGTTTGTGTGTACAGGTGTTGCGGTAGCCCTCAAGCAGGCCATGACACCAGAGTTCAAGGCGTACCAGTTGCAGGTTCTGGCCAACTGCAAAGCCATGTCCAAGAGCCTCATTGACCACGGCTACAAGATTGTCACTGGTAAACAGAAATGGCACCGGCGTCTGCTCCTCTGAAGCATTAATTAACAA
The DNA here is from genome assembly GCF_963924005.1 of Protomyctophum bolini. Taxonomy (NCBI): domain Eukaryota; kingdom Metazoa; phylum Chordata; class Actinopteri; order Myctophiformes; family Myctophidae; genus Protomyctophum; species Protomyctophum bolini. The sequence continues at coordinate 3,180,569 of NC_137872.1, forward strand.
TAAATGTGTAAAAGATAAAAGCTTTTTGCCAATGTACAGATTGTTGCCAATCACCTTGACAAACTGGTGTTCTCCTGTAGATGGTTCAGACAACCACCTGATCCTGCTGGACCTGCGTAACAAGGGAACCGACGGAGGACGTGCTGAGAAGGTTCTGGAAGCCTGCGCCATCGCCTGCAATAAGAACACATGCCCAGGTCAGTGTGATTTCTTTTTTTTATGGTCATGTGAGTGCCGAAAGTAAATATTTGACTGAGGGACTGCCATTGGATTTTTTTGATTTTTTGTTTTTTGTTTATGACTGTCATATGAAAGCAGGGAACCATAGCTTCAAACTGATTGACAGTTTGACCCTCCAGTTTTGGAGATATGGCTTATAGAGTAATGTCTTGCAGAAAACAGCGAGTTGAGAAAACAGGCTTGAAAAGGTTCACTTCTGTGGACTCTAACATTACACCTAGCTACATGTTTGGGCATTTATTTCATATTTACATTTCAGCTCTGACACTTATTTCAGACATGCTCTAGTATGTAACGAGTCTGCCTGTGCTATTAACTAAAAAAACTTAAAAAATAAAAGGTTTTCTCTGGTGAAAAGCTGTAATTTGCACGATGGCAGTCTTACAGTCAAATCTGGTCACATATATACAAAACTAGACTAACACTAAAACATTCCAGGTGACTAAAATGTGACTAAAACTAAATAAACTATTCAAGACTAAAACAAAAATAAATTTTTGCTTTAAAAAACAACACTGGAGTGAAGAATCCACAGGCCAGTCAATTCAATTCAATTCAAAGGGCTTTATTGGCATGAGAAAACATATGTTTACATTGCCAAAGCAGAAAGAACAAAACAACAGTACAGCAATACAATCAAAACAAAAATTATGTACTTTGAAGGTCAGAATCTTCAATAGATCAACTTCTGTGTACCAAGATAACTCGATGCAGGTATAGTGCAGGAATATACACAATGATTAGTCTTTAGGGTGGTTGTGTTCCATTTGATATCCTTCTCCTATCACAACAGTCACACTGTCTGTCAGGTATCAAAGCCTTAACCACTTGGTCTTTGGCGCCCCCAAGTGCATGTTCACTGGTAACTACACCTTCTGCTCAAGTTTAACAGTATTTATTGCACAAGTGAGATGTATGTGTATTGATGAGGAGCCCAAGGTGGGGCGAGACTCAGGGTGGGGGGGCCCGGGGCGGCACGAAGTCAAACAGGTAAGTGATGCGATGACAGTAAAAAAGTGAGTGAAATTCTTTTTTGTGCATAGTTCCAATCGTGTTATTGTTTTTCCAATGATGATGATTTCATTGGCTGAGCACAGAATGTGATGTATGATGATAAGAGCGCCCCTCACTTCAACTTCACACGAGTGATTTATTTTATTAGACAAATCATAGATGTGTAAACACTACAGCGATGACCCCTCACAGAAGACCACCTTCAACTTTATAATACGAACTACAAACGCATCACTTCTGGGGGGAAAAGTAGGAGGATAGTACTGCCCATGTCATCATGTCACAGATATAATAATAATAATAATAAACTTTATTTGTATAGCACCTTCCATGACATGAAATGCAGCTCAAAGTGCTTTACAGAACAATGGAGAAAAAAGAAAAGAAAAGCAAGGCAACGACATTAAAAAACAAGCAGTAATGCAATACAGTGAGGACATGAATAACAAAAAATAAAAGATCAATTAAAAGCAATGTTGTAGAAGTGGGTCTTGAGCTGTGCTTTAAAATACCCTACAGTAAACTCACGCCATGTACCTAGTTTGTATAGTCTCTTGTGTGTTTTCTTATGACGGTACTGTTGGACTAAAAGCCTATTCATAGTCTGGATTTTCGGTGGTGAGGTGACCACCGGAGCTGAAATAACGTTGAGCGGTGGTGAGTAAAAACAGAGAGAAGGGCTGGAGCGGTGGCGGTGGTTTGCTCTTCACCGCGGCTCGTGACGTCATGTTGTAGTTCGGTGGTCACCCCACCACTGTAAATCCAGACTATGTATGAGCCTTAATTGTATCTCTCTTTCCAGGTGATAAGAGTGCTTTGCGCCCCAGTGGTCTCAGGTTCGGCTCTCCTGCCCTGACCTCCAGGGGCCTGGTGGAGGAGGACTTCAAGAAGGTGGCAGAATTCATCCACAGAGGTACATTTTAGCCATTTGAAGGGAAGGACAGTTTGCTTCACCATTACCATTTTCGTATTTCTATTGGGTCTGTCCATAGGACATGTTACTGACAAAATAAATATTTGTGAAGAACATTCACTTTTTTAGCATTTTATTTAGCAAGATATAGCAGTAGCGAATTATTATATACATTTGGTACTCAAGTCATGCATTCTGGTTGGTTGATGGCTTTGGTATAACTATATACCACCATGGATATGAAGTCTAATGCCTTCACGAGAACATGAGGCTACTTAGAAGTAGAAAGAGTGGAGGCTTGACTATGGAGTAGTGGAAAGAGCAATGTTTTTCAGCTTGGATGTAAACTGACATTCTGACATCTAAGCATAAATGTTACATAATACCCTCCTTGTTAGGGGAGGGCACTGTGGTCCTTGTACAAATGATGATCAATATCAGTTATCAATATTAATCATGCTACTGGTTGCAGTGACAACCAAATTCCCTTGCCGGGATCATTCATATTTGATGTTATTCCAAATGCCTGTATCGCAACTATTCTATATGATTCACATCCGTGACCCTGCTTGCCACTCCTTTTCCCCCTCACTGTATATGTTTCTTTTCCCCTTTTTTTTACCTCCTTTATGATGAATTCCTATTCTGTTCTTTTTGGCTATATAGAAGTGTCTATTTGTACGTCTCTAAATGTTTTGATGATTTGAACAAAAGGTGGACGCTCTTGTAAACAAGTGTAATGCTTAATTGGGTAGTCCACTCACAGTTGACAGTCTTTGTATTGAGTTTGTGCTTGAAATGTATATACTGTAATTCTGTGAAACTGTTAATAAATATTTCAAAAACATGCCTATCCTCCAGGTATTGAGCTGACGCTGGAGGTCCAGATGAGCCTGGAACCGAAGGCCACTCTGAAGGACTTCAAAGAGGCTCTGGCCCAGGGGGATAAGTTCAAGCAGCGAGTAGCCGAGATCAGGACCGAGGTGGAAGGCTTTGCAGGACAATTCCCCATGCCCGGCCTACCGGAGCTCTAATAGATGGAAATGTTTTTTAACCCATTTAGACCTGAGGACGATTCTACAAATGTCTTCTAAATCCTGACGGTTTTCTGAAAATCCCGACCCCCCCCCCCCCATCTGAAAATATGTTGTTCCAGGAACCACCTAACCCAGAAGCAAAGATTTGAGTTAAAAACGTTCACTCTGAAAGAATATATATATTCAAAGATTTGCACCACCTTTTCACGATTTTTTTCAAAAATAGCAGACCTCTACAAGCTCATAGCGCGCCACACTCTGTGCCGTGCTATGAGCTTGTAGATCTGCTGTTTTTCAATAGCTAAATTATAACATAATGTTTAAAACACAAAGGGGTTCCCGCCCAGAATGGGTTAATGATTACGTCTTGACTGCTGCTTTTGAATGCTCTTTAAATGTGACATTTTTTGTTTCTGAGTGACTGCACTGCACATCCACTGTCAAAGCTGAAATCAACACACTTCCTCTTGACTTCCATACATCTGAGGGTATTCAGTTCATGTAGTTTGTAACCGATATGGCTTTTATTTAAAACGTGTGTGTACTGTGTATGATAATTCTGTTTTGGGGATTCTCTCCACATGCCATAGAAAAAGACATCTCTTTTAAAGGTTGCTTGTGGGATGAATTCTGCTTTACTTTAATTCTTAAATGCTCAAATGCATTTTCTCTGTTGGCTATACCGTTGCACTTCACTATTCTGATTAAGTTCGAGCTTTAACACTGGCTTTATGTAAGTAGAACTTGTCATTTAAGTGGTATACTTGTGTTCACTGCTGTGTATGCTTATTCTGTTCAGAATATGACCAAATGCCATTCAACTATTTGTTTATTCTTATTGAATATTAAAGTAAATGCAACAACTCCCTTTTCTTAAGTACTGTACATAAAAGAATAGGCAGCAAGGTGTAACATTGCAGCCACCTACAAAGTAATACAACCCAAACAAATACGATTACTAACAAGGTAAAAGAGTTAACACAAGATTATACAAACTCACATCAAATCCCATTGTGATTTTTTTCTGTAGTCGAGTATAATTGGAAACAAACTAGTTGTTTTGCGAAGGTCATTTCAGTAAAGATTTCCTCAGTCAGTGAGATAATGAATCATTACAACTAAATGTCTAGTGGATTTGATACAAACAGATGACAATAATATAATGGAAAAGAGAGTAATGGATTGAAATGAGAATAGACATCCCAAAACGGACAGCGTCCAGCTGCCTGATCAGAAGGCAACGGGACGGGAGACTGACCCCATGCCAATGTTGGTGAAACCTATATATAGTTCCAGGAAGAAGAAAGGTTATCCCCAAGGATACAAATGAAATCAGACGACCCTGGTGCAGTATTTTGGCTAAAGCAGTTCTCCTTTCCACACTAATGCAGTTGTTGGCTCCTTATCTTCCTTGTTTATGTTCCCTCGACTTCCCTGCCAGGGCACACACACGTACCATTCACGTTCAGACATAATCATAACGATGTGTAGTTAGTTATAAAGTTGCAATAGTTCCAAATCCAGTCATACAATATTAAAGTATTACTCAAGTCAAATAAGATGACCTAAAGAACATTGGAATTAGCTGGCAGGAAGAGCCCAGAAGAGGAGTGAGATGGTCAGCTCTGGTGAACGCCCTATGAACCTCAACGGGGTAAAGAAGAGGATTAAGTCAAGTAAGTCAAAATAACCATGCCACAGACGAAACACAGTCCAAGTCCTCACTATTGATCCATAATGTATAAATTATAGATAAGGATTCAGGACAACGAGGCCTTTTCGTGGAGATGTCAGAATGAAATTTGGACTGTTTTTAGTCTGTGGTACTGATGAGTTTTAACTAAAGAATATTCGGTTGTCGTTGGATGAGATTTTGTCTACAATTCCATGCTGTATTGATGTTGGTAGCCTACCATTAGGACAGATGAGATAACAGGCAAACGTTGATCAAAATAACAATTCTTCCACATTCTGTAATTATGTAGACTTCTGTTCTTGAGTGTAAATGAAGTACTAATGCAGATGCATTTGGTTTCCATTGCCAACTCTCCATTGTTTAGCTGAGGACCACCTGGAACCCGCCTAAAGGACCAATGGTAGTGGTGGTCCCATGACCACTGGTTGAAAACCACTGTTATGCAGGAATACAAGAACATTTTGGATGGCTATACCTACCGTATATTGAGAACTGTGATCAAGTTGAGCATTTTTAAATACATCTTCTGTAAACTATCTATTAGGGGAAATGTATGGGCAGACCATTATTGAAATCATAATTCATTTAATAGCTTTTGATATTGTTAGATTAGATTGTATAACTATAAATGTCCGTTTAAACGTTAAAAGTATTAAAAGTCAGTGAATATTTTGCTTTATGTTATCTATCTATCTATCTATCTATCTATCTATCTATCTATCTATCTATCTATCTATCTATCTATCTATCTATCTATCTGTCTGTCTGTCTATCTATCTATCTATCTATCTATCCATCTATCTATCTATCTATCTATACACACATACATTGCCTATTATAAAAAGGAGGGGGGGGGGGACAGTGTGTTTAGAACCGGCACAAAATAATAAACTATATTATATGAAAGCATAATATAATTTTAATTTATAACAGAAACGTTCCTTACAACGATGATCGACTGCGCATGTCTGGATCGAAGTTTCGAACTTCAGGTCAAATGTCAATCTGCGCGCGCTTCTTCCGGCAGCAGCAGAAGGCAGCAACAGTTCATAATTTGTGAACAACAACAACAACAAACTTCTTTAACCTTATTTTCTTAACGGGAAAAAACAAACAATATACCTTACATTACATCTCCATTTAGCATAGTTGGTTTGGATCACGGCATACGGAGCTATACGGTTTATATGGACGCCAGCAGCGGCTAGTTAGTTAGCTCGCAGATCCAGCTGCTAGCATTAAGTTGTGTTCAGTTAGCTTAGCTTAGCTAGCCGGTTTGTGTCGTGCTGTAGGTGTCCTTCTTGAACTTGTGGTTGTGGTCCAGTGCAGCTGCAGACATGCAGGAGCTACTCGCCACTGTGGATCACATCAAGTTCGACCTGGAGATCGCTGTGGAACAGCAGCTGGGTGCACAACCCCTCCCGTTCCCGGGGATGGACAGTGAGTCCAATGCGACGCTAGTGTAGCTGCTATAGCTAATGCTACCTGCAGCTAGTCATTTGTCAGCAAGCAAGCATGGTCTTTTATTTACACCAATAAAGTTGAGGTCGATGAACGTAAACAACAGCAGTAATCATCAGTGTGTCAGAACCTGTGAATGTGTTTACATTTGTAGACCTCACAGTTACAAATGGATAAATTACCATTTATTGACTGTAATGTAGCACAGTACACACAGTTAACAAGCCAAGGAATCTGTCAGTCAGCCCCCTGCTTGCATTGTTGTGGTGTTAATGTGATATGCTCCTTCCTACAGAGTCTGGTGCTGCTGTCTGTGAGTTTTTCATGAGGGCAGCCTGTATGAAAGGTAATGTAATAAATGTTACAGCCTCAAAACGTTTCTGCAAATCTCTTTTTGATGCCTTCTTAACACAGTAATTATAGTTCTCTGCCATTGGAAATAAAATGTCCTAATTCGTTAATTTATCCTTGCGGCACAATTCTCACACTTTTTTATTTTAAATGCACAACAATCACATATTATCAGATATATTTTTGGTTGAATGGCACCTTTCTCGTAGCTCATAATGCATTGTCACAATTTTGTCCGTAATAGAAGATTAATTAAAAGGTTATGATCACATTTTCTGCATGAAACTTGCAGAAAGAAGGTTATGGGGCACAGAAGTACTAATGAACTTTTTTACACTGATCGATTGATCGAAAGGGGTGTGTGTGGCTTCCCATAAAAAGACATGTACCTTCCCAAAGATTTTAACAAAAATTGATTGTACCAATCAAATATACTGTATGGGGTGCTGGAGGGGTCACTGAATAGACAACACTATTTGTTTTGTTTTTCGTCTTATAAATTATTTGATCGGCCCAAAACATTGTGTTCATTGTCATGATTTGTCACGATCCGAGTTGGCTTTGTCCGCGGCGTAACCGTCTTTAAATAAATTATATTAGAAGTGCCGATGGGAGAATGCATTGGGGTTTTCTTTTCCTGGGCCACTGGTTTTTCTGAAAGGGGGCGGGACTGCGGCGCTCCATAGTGGACAAGTATAGTGCTGAAATATCTGACCCGTGGGAATGGTGACATGACATGTAGGGCAGGCCGGTATTTATTCTCTACAAATAGGTATTTTTCCGGGTTTTGTTTTTGTGGTAAACTCATGTCTCCATCCAGGTGGGATGTGTCCGTTCCGTCACATCAGTGGAGAGAAGACGGTTGTGTGTAAGCACTGGCTCAGAGGTCTGTGTAAGAAGGGAGACCAGTGTGAGTTTCTCCATGAGTACGACATGACCAAGATGCCCGAGTGCTACTTCTACTCCAAGTTTGGTAAGGGGCATTAGTGTGTGTGTGTGTGTGTGTGTGTAAAACGATATATATTAAGGCTCATACATAGTCTGGCTTTTCGGTGATGAGGTGACCACCGAACTACAACATGACGTCACTGAGCCGCGGTGAAGAGCAAACCACCGCTCCAGCCCTTCTCTCTGTTTTTACTCGCCACCGCTCAACGTTATTTCATCTCCGGGGGGTGCGCATGCTCTTCCGACACGAAGCGAAGATCCGAAGCGGGGGGACATGCGATGCGATGCGAAAAAGCGATGGTCCGACATGCGCTGCTCCCGTGCTTGCGGTTAGGGTTAGGTTAGGATTGAGGTTTCGGATCAATAGTATGTCGGAACTGAAGCCTGCACCCCAGCTCCGGTGGTCAGCTCACCACCACCGGAGCGGTGGTCACACCTCACCACCGAAGTGGTGGTCACACCTCACCACCGAAAATCCAGACTATGAATGAATAGGCCTTTAGGAGTGTACATCTCTGACCTCACTTTGATTCGATCACGATTCTTTCGTTTAACAAAACGATTAAATGCGTCATAAATGTATTCTCTACTTCCTTCACGGCGGTTAGATTCATTTCTTTTGTTTTGACATGACTGTACGACTTCAATACAGATTGAGAATGATTTGAATTCACATCTTCAAGCTCTCGGCACATTTATGTTTATCAAGCTTAACTTGACGCCTATCGCCCAACCTTGGGCATCGGCCACAAACAAGAGCTCTCCAGGCATCTCGGTCCTGGGCCATTTTCTCCAGCTGTCCCCATAAGTTTATGACCCGATTCAGTCTCCTATTGATTGAACGATGGCGATGACCCGGTCACAATGCATTGTTGAATTTTTACACCTCATGTATGTATATGGCTGATGAATAATTGTATACACTTGATTTTTACATCTTATTACATTTGAAATATTAACCTTAGCAGATATGAACTAGCTTGTTGTTGTTAATTTGACTTACACGAGTGAAATGAATGCCCTTACAACACAGTCTCTGTCAGCTATCAAAGCCACGTGTTGTAGTAGCACCGACGGTCTGACGCTGTGTGTTTTATCTCTTTACACTCTTCCAGGTGAGTGTAGTAACAAAGAGTGTCCATTTTTGCACATCGACCCCGAGTCCAAAATTAAAGACTGTCCTTGGTACGACCGGGGATTCTGCAAACACGGTAGGTTCAGAGAACTGCTGCAGTGATGATGGAATTCAAATTGGAACACAGATCTGATATGATTTAGACTAGAGCCTACATTCTGTCCCATGACAGGTGAAGTTTCATTTATACAGCTTTTCTGCTTTTAAAGGAGAAGTTCAGGACTAGAAGGCTTTCTTACCTTTATTTGTAGTTCTTACGTATCCACATAATACGCAAATTATGGTAGGGGAAATAGCCAATGAGTTTAGTGGGCACGTAACGACTACAAATAAAGGTAAGAAAGCCTTCTAGCCCGAAATTCTCCTTTAATCCATTTTGGGTGGGAACCCCTTTTGGTGTTAGCATTATGCTGTGCTTTAGCTATTGAAAAATAGCAGCTCTACAAGCTCATAGTACGCCACCGAGTGGCGCACTACGAGCTTGTAGGTCTGCTATTTTTTTTTTAATCAAATAATGACACAGAAACATAGCTTTTTCAGAAAACTGTCAGGATTTAGAAGACATTTTTAGAATCTGATCTCAGGTCAGAATGGGTTAAGATATCCTTTTTATGTCCATGATGATCTGTCTCAGGCCCTGACTGCAGACACAGACACACCAGAAGAGTGATCTGTATGAACTACTTGGTGGGCTTCTGTCCAGAAGGGAAATCCTGTAAATTTATGCAGTAAGTATATCCTTTTTGTTTTGGCCACCACAGAAATAACGTTTTGAACAAAATTTCTTCAAAACGTCAGTCACTGTCACTGTCTTCGGAAGGACTTCTTTGTAGCCCATGACTATTGTAATCAATATTCCTATGTCAATAGCAATATACGTGGTCAGAGACTTGTTTGTGTTTGTGGAATTATAGTTTATATATATTTTTTCTCCAGTCCCCGCTTTGAATTGCCCATGGGAGCCAATGACCCACCTCCTATTGGACAGCCACTCCACCAACACCAGAACAGGGTTTGGAAAAACACTCACACCTTTAAGCTTAGCCTAATGTGATCTTGTTGTATAAACGATACATTCATGAATAGTCCCCCACAAAAAGACAAGCATTTTTAATTTCTTACAGTTTGTTTCCCCTTTTCAGCCCGTCCCAACAATTGGCCGCTCGTCCTTGTCTCTGATCCAGTTGACCAATTCCAGTCCTGGCCAAGGCCAAGCTCATTACATGAGGCCGCAGTACAACACGGGTCCCCCCATGCAACACGGCAACAGAGGACCCCGTCCGTTGGACCAGGTCACCTGCTACAAGGTGAGACAAATTTCACGTCATATGAAAGCAGGGAATCATAGCTTCAAATTCACATATTGGTTGTTCAGTTTGACCCACCAGTTTTGGAGATATGGCTTATAGAGTAAATGTCTTGCAGAGAAACAGCGAGTTGAGAAAACAGGCTTGAAAAGGTTCACTTCTGTGGTCTCTAACATTACACCTATAGCTACATGTTTAAGCATTTATTTCATATTTACATGTCGATTTCAGCTCTGACACTTATTTCAGACATGCTCTAGTATGCGATGAGTCTGCCTGTGCTATTATTTTTGGAGAAAAAAAGCAGTCTCAGTCAAATCTGGTCACATTTGTATCTAGACACAAACAAACCCATAGATTAAACGGGGTGCGCACGCTTTTCCGACACACCGAAGATCCGAAGCGGGGGGGACATGCGATGCGAAAAAGCGATGGTCCGACATGCGCTGCTCCCGTGCTTGCGGTTAGGGTTAGGTTAGGATTGAGGTTTCGGATCAATAGTATGTCGGAACTAAAGCCTGCACCCAGATTAAAGTTCTTAGTCGCCATGTCTGATTTCAGTCGTCTGCATTCCATACGGTCAACATTTCCTTCTCTTGGCTTTCTCTAAAAGGATGATTTCTACTTGTTTGCGTGCGTCTAGCTTGTAGGTCAGCCTTTTTTCCTATTTTCAATGCAATACGTGGCACACAGCAAAAGTATAAATCAGGCATAATCCTAAACGAAGCATGTGGTTATTAAAGTCAAGCCCTGCAGTAATAATGCATATCAAATTTATATTAAGATATATAGTATTAGAATTGATCGAACTAGCAATAGAATACATGCGTCTCAGAAGCATCTTCCAATGGTCTTGAATATGTCATGAAAGCAAAGCTTTAAAAAACAAAAAAAGACTTCTTTAACTGCTTGGCTGTATGTAAATAAAACAGCGGGAATATTTACATTTAGACAGATAATACGTAAACATAACTTTACATATTGTGTGCAACGCTATGCGTAACCAAGTATAAGTCAGGCAGTACATATTATATAGGCACATATAAAGTACAACATTTTGTTTTACTGGGATTTCAATTAACAGACATTTAAATTCAGCCAATGGGCTTTTTATGACTGTACATTCTATGCCATTTAACCCATTCTGGGCGGGAACCCCTTTTTGGTGTTAGCATTATGTTATGCTTTAGCTATTGAAAAATATCAGATCTACAAGCTCATAGCGCGCCACTCGGTGGCGCGCTATGAGCTTGTAGGTCTGCTATTTTTTGAAAAATCGAAGAAAGACTGACATTAGAAACATAGCTTTTTCAGAAAACTGTCAGGATGTAGAAGACTTTTTTTAGAATCTGATCTCAGGTCAGAATGGGTTTAAAAGCTGACGCTAACATCCAACCTCTCTTCTTCCTCCTCTCTTCTGTAGTGTGGCGAGAAGGGCCATTATGCCAACAAATGCACCAAGGGCCACCTGGCGTTCCTGAGTGGACAGTAGCCTTCAGCCTCGCTGCCCCACACGACGTCTCTGCTGTGGTCTTGTCGTCTGACCCGAGCAGAGGTAGATGAAGACGAGATGGAAGACGGAATGGAGAATACAATGAGGGTGAAGCCGCTGCACAACTTGGGCCAGTTTGAAATGGCTGAAGCACACCTCCGTTTTATTTTTCCACTTCTGCAACATCGTGTACAGTAAAATACAGGCATCTGTTGTCTGCTCTGGACTCTGAACGGACAGAGTTCACCTCCTGTGTGGCCTTGAGTTGAACGTCCTGACTGAACAGTGAAAGTGTGAAAAAGTTCTCTTGTTGCAGATCGGTTCTATAGCCTTCAGTGCGACACATGGACCCGTAGGAAAATGCCAATAACCGGTGCTCCTTTGCATCAAGCAGCTCAGAACACGGGTGATGGTAGACCCCCTCCCCCTGTGTCTTAAACGAAGTTCATGATATGGTCTTTGTGATGTCACTTTTGAACCAGAATAAGTACTTTTGATTTCATGAATGCTGTCATGGAGTCTGTTAAGACAGTGTAAAATAAAAGTGAGATGACATCAAGAATATGTAGTTTGTACTTGGATGTGAATAATTCCACTATGACCCCAGAATGTGTCCAACTAGTCATGCAAGTGGAAATATTAGGCAATTACTTGTGCATATAGCCAGATATTCTATGCCTGGGGCAATCTAAATTGTGCTTAAAACCACAACATCTCACTGGCTAAAAGTTAATGGCCACTGAATCTTTACAAACATGACAGCCCTGAAGTCTTTGCATTGGTTCCACAATGCTTTTCCACTGTTAGCTCATAAAGCTAAGAAATACTAATTAAGCTTACCACTCTAACAGCATAATGCCATATTTTCAGCATTTAAAAATGTTTGCAATCAGAGATGCAGTTTAATGACACCAAAAACCACGATATTCCAAATCTCAAAACCCCCAACTCGTCTCACAGTATCAAAGTCGAACCACAGTATTAAATAAATCTTTTAAGTACTTTATTGGTCACAAGCACAAGCACATATTTAACAGATGAGTCAATGCTGCACAGATTTTGGAAAGAAGGGTCACAGGGGGCGTTCAACCCTTGAAGGTAGACGGGTGGAAGATCAGTGGTACTTCCTAATACGATCATGTTCTGCAGGAGACGATAAAGAAATGGGACAGATGAAAATAAATGGTTAGATAACCGTCGCATAGTTACAGAAGTGAACACCTACTTGTACAAAGTCACTGCAGCCCAAACCAGTTAATGGGTTTTCAACCAAAAAGCAAGGCAACTTAACACAATCATTTCTATATAGCAAAATAAAAAGTACAAAGTTATGGTCACCTTCAAAATGTTGTGTGTTTCGAAGCAGTTTCAGTCAAAATCAAGGACTGTCTAAAGAGGACGAGACGCGAAGACAACATGGCGCCGTACGGGCGACGCCATATTGGCTCCATGGAAGGACAGAAACATGCGCAGTGGGCTTTATGCAGCCAACACTTCCTCCTTCAGCTTCCTTGGGTCTCAACTGCGCATGTTTCTTTCCTTCCATGGAGCACCATGTGAGCAACATGGCGGTCTTTGTGTCCCGTCCTCTTTAGACAGTCCTTGGTCAAAAAAATGAGGAAGTTAGGAGTGTTGTTGTGGTCGTGTTATACTTACTAAGGTGTTCATATTCAAAGGTGTAGCTGAGAATCACGTAGCCAGCCAGCAACATGGCAACGCCACCGATGCCTCCCTTCTTCACGTTGATGTACTTGTTGTAGTATCTGTCATGGCCTGAGAGGAGAGAGAGATTTAAACACACCATTAGCCCATTTTGACCTGAGATCAGATTCTAAAAAATGTCTTCTACATCCTGACAGTTTTCTGAAAAAGCTATGTTTTTCAAAAATAGCAGACCTACAAGCTCGTAGCGCGCCACTCGGTGGCGCGCTATGAGCTTGTAGATCTGCTATTTTTCAATAGCTAAAGCATAAAGCATTCTAGCCCAAAATGGGTTAGAATCATCTTGGGTTGTTTGGCCCACAACCTTATCACTTGACATCTAGACTTCTGTTGTCACTCCAGATTTGCCATGTTGAAAAATGCTCATACAAATAGAGAAAGTATAATTAAATATGTCAGTAATTTCTTTGTACCGTATTATATTCATCTGCCTTGTGCCATTTTGATTGCAAAGTCTAAAAAAGGCAAACATGGCAGGCAGGCATTGTTAATCATTTGTGACAATTAATTGTCCACGTGAATGTGTCAATTGTGACAGCCCTAAATAATTATTAGAGAAAACAAAAGACTAACTCAAGAGGCGTTATCTAATCCATTTTCTGCCTGGCCAAAAATCCATACACAAAAACAAGACCTGGGAGCTATTAGTGAACAGCTGACGTATATAGAGCGCGACCCTCAATCACCCATTCGAATGCAAATGCGTGCCTTTCAGCCTTTGTATCCTATACTGTCTGGCAGGTATATCTCTTTGAAAACCTTAATTTTAGTGCTACCGATTATTGTGCGCTGGGGGACGACGACAATTAACACATCTTTGCCTGCCCAAAAATGTAATTCCTGGAAACACACATGGACTAATTAACTAAACTCACCCCCACGAAGGGAAGCGATCAAGCCGTTTGGAGTGAAATCCCGACTTCCGAGCCAGGATCCCAGCTGGCCCAGCTTCACGTCCATCAAGCGCATCTCAGCTACGGGAACTGGAGCAACACAGAACAGAACACATGGCAATGTACCGTTTACAGGCACGTATGTAAATGTACAAACACAAATACAATGTATAGGATAATATTGGCTAAAGACAATAAACTAAGTGTATACATATTTGATATTTTAGAGTAGACATTAAAAAAAAGGCCCACTTAATATTTGACTAGTTCGGAACATTACGTAAGGTTAAAATGGGTCCTATAGTCCTCAGATTCTGTTTGACTTTGATTCGGCACGCCTCCTGTCCGTTGGGGACACGCAAGAATGAAATAGACAGCTCGGAACAGAAGCACCAAACTGCAGCTAAACTAGCAGTTGTTTATAAATGGGACATATATACAGTACATACAATATGATTTCTAAGACTGACACTGATCAGTGCACGCCAATGACTACACACTGTCTGCATTGAAGTTCAACCGACCTGCATGGCTATATCACACACGGTGGCTAATGTTTTAAGCTAAAGTTACATAAAGCCTTGAGGGCACTGGATTTAGTGCGATAACTTCATGCAATTTGGAGGTGTAATTAAGCCCTGCGACAAAGATTAACGTGACAAAACGTCACTGTCAAAAAAGCGGCTCGCCATTCATTTTACATTGAAAACCGACAATGACAGCCCTAAAGTCCTTGACGTGACTCTGGCTTCATTGGCGGCCTTGGAAAAGAAACAACACAGCACACAATGCTGCATGTTAACGGTTTGTCTGGACGTTACAACGCAGAGTCTGAGGAAAACGACCAACACCGTATGAAAACTGATCGCTCGCAAGTATCCCCGAACAGCAGCAGTAAAACAATTAGTTGAAGACATAAGCAACGACAACATTACCTATTTTGTCTGCCATCTTGATCGTAGAAAGAGTGCTGACCACAGAGAGGATTATGGGAATATAAACGTGCAGTCAAGTGCATTATGGGAGAATATGTATTTCATTGTCTTTCCGCATGGGGGCAGCAGAGGAAATAAAAACGAAGACTTTGCAGAGCAGTCATGTATGTATGTATGTCACTCTTGCTGTTTTAACCTAAAAAAAAAAACCCACGAATGGTTCATCCTCGTCCATAATAATATAATTATATAATGCGTCCCAAATCATGCATTCATCCCGGTGTGAGTGACTGACACAGGTGTCTTTGAACATTTCGTGAGTTGGATGATACTGGCTGGCTGGAAAGTAATGATATATATATATATATATACCTCGATATCATGTTCATTAATATCATTGTTCTTCACCTGTGCTATATAGGACCTCTTGACTCAAGAGAATCGACACGAGACTCATGGAAGAGGAGAAAGGAGTCAAAGGACGATGAAGGAGATGCAAAAACAAGTATGTAACGACCTGTACAGGCCTC
The DNA here is from genome assembly GCF_963924005.1 of Protomyctophum bolini. Taxonomy (NCBI): domain Eukaryota; kingdom Metazoa; phylum Chordata; class Actinopteri; order Myctophiformes; family Myctophidae; genus Protomyctophum; species Protomyctophum bolini. Next base: position 3,196,243 of record NC_137872.1, read on the forward strand.
CCTTATTGGCCCCTGCAAAAAGTCTATAAGCTTATATCACCGGTCTGGAAATTAAAGTCCATAGACTTGGCCTGGCAAAGAATTGCATCATAACTACCCTTTAACAAACATTAAAGTCCATAGACTTGGTCTGCGGCGGGCAATTTATAATTGGGCTCTAACAAACATTACAAGTCCACAAGTCTATGGCTAGCTATGCTATCCCCTCAAACAAGCAGATTGAAAAAGATAACGAAATAAAATTCTCCCTTCATGGTGCCCTGCACTGGCCTGGAGCCCTAGGCAACTGCCTACTCTGCCTGATGGCTGGGACGGCTTCTCTCTCTCACACACACACACACACACACACACACACACACACACACACACACACACACACACACACACACACACACACACACACACACACACACACACACACACACACACACACACACACACACACACACACACACAGAGAGTGAATTGTGGATTCTAGTGATGATGGTTTGGGTCTCCATCCAAGGCTGACTCTGGCTGAGTGACCTCTTTCCTTTATTAGAGTGATTTTCCTCCTTCAATATAATGACTTTCATTAAATGGAAGACTGTTAGGGATAGGATGTCTCCTCTCCCCCCCGCTTTTCCTTTCTCTTCCTCTCTAGATATGTGATGTATTCCCATGCTTTTGTTCTTGCTTAATGTAAATCGCTCTGGATTAAGAGTGTCTGCTAAATGCCTAAATTGTAAATTGTCTCTATACAAACCCGACACAGACGCATGCAAATACACACACACACACACACACACACACACACACACACACACACACACACACACACACACACACACACACACACACACACACACACACACACACACACACACATATAATCTCTTTTAGATGCTGGGGAAGACCAACAGAATCTAATGCGAAGAAACCTTCTGCTTGTTTATTTGGTTTGTTTCGGTGCTTGTTTTTCCATCTCTCCTCCAAGGATATCAGAGGCAGGCAGGCAGACAGACAGACAGACAGGCAGGCAGGCAGGCAGGCAGGCAGGCAGGCAGGCAGACAGACAGACAGACAGACAGACACATTTGGGTGTACTCAGTATACTCACTGACACACGAGCACACACAGGTGTTGGCCTGAGGAACCGAACTACACACACACACACACACACACACACACACACACACACACACACACACACACACACACACACACACACACACACAGAGAGAGAGTGTACACAAAACACTAGGCAATTGTGTTGATGTTATTCCACCTCAAGAGACAGGTGCCCCCGAGGTCCGCTACAGAGAGACAGCTCTTTGATGCTGATGGAGAGAGATAGAGAGAGAGAGAGATAGATAGAGAGAGCGAGGGATAGAGAGATAGAGAGAGAGAGAAGAGAGATAGGCAGAAGAGGGCAGGGGAGAGAGAGTAATGGATCAGAGGGATGGGGGTTGGGTAGAAAACGGAAGTAGAAGGTCGTGGGAGAATAATAATAATAATAATGTTGCGTGTGTTTGAAATGAAAAATCGGTTCTTTCTGGTGTGAGTGACACGTACTGTCAATGTCATACAGGAATGTATAAATTAGGCTTATAGGGAGAGAGAGATATTACTTATATTGCTTGTTTATTCATTATTGTTCTGATGTTTGTTATTCACTTGTTGTCCTTGTGTGTGTAGGCTATTATACGCAATGTTATAATTTGTTTCATGTTTGTTATATAGGCTATGGTATGATTTGGCAATGTAAGACACAGACACACTAGAAGTTCAGGCACCTTCGGCACGCTCACATCTAACGCTGCGCGTAAATTTTTTTATATATACTGGTATAGAGCGGTTTCAGAACAACGAGTGACCCAGGAAATGAATCCCAATGCATTTGTCCCATAGGCATTTCGTGCTTTATTTATTTAAAGACCTTTTAAGCATCGTACGAAGCCAACTCTTGTCGTGACAAATCATGACAACACACACAATATTTTGGACCAAACAAATAATTACAAAGAAGAAAAACAACAAAATATTGTGTGTGTTGTCATGATTTGTCACGACAAGAGTTGGCTTCGTACGACGCTCTTCTTTAAATAAATAAAGCACGAAATGCCTATGGGACAAATGCATTGGGATTCATTTCCTGGGCCACTCGTTGTTCTGAAAGGGGGAGGGACGCTCTATACATGACATTGTTTACACTGGGCTCAGTCATTATGTTATGCTGTGTCGCAGACTCGCAGTTACAATTGTTTACGCTTGTGAAGAGAACTAAAGTTTGGATCCAGAGCAGGAGTCTGCTATACTGCTCCTCTGTGTCGCCAGAACTGTCACCAAGAGGAATGTGGCAGAGGAGTTCTCCCAGTAGATATATCTTTCCATGCCAATAAAGCATTTTGAAATAGAAATTGGCATGGGAGTGCAACCCATAAAAATGGCTACCGTACCGACCCAAAGTTATACCATGTTAACCCAGGGTAACTGGACTAAGCTCAAGAACTTGTTTACAGCCAGGCCCTGCTCATAGAACATTTCATGGTAGAGAGGTTCAATGGCTTGCTCAAGGGCACTTCAAAACGGTGGTAATTTTAACGTGCCGGTTCCGGGGATACGAACTATAGCGACCTTTCCGATATCAAGACCGCTTCCGCAAAACCGTTCGGCCACCGCTGCCCCAACTGTTTGGGAACCACTGTTCTATACTGTCTGTAACTAGAATATAGCACAGTAAAAATCACAGATGGACAGACAGACAGACAGACAGACAGACAGACAGACAGACAGACAGACAGACAGACAGACAGACAGACAGACAGACAGACAGACAGACAGACAGACAGACAGACAGACAGACAGACAGACAGACAGACAGACAGACGGACAGGGTTGTGGTTGTGACAAACAGACAGGCAGACCAAGAGACAGATGGGATTGTGGTTTCAGGTTCTATCAAACCTCTCATCAGCACACTAATGTCATTAGAGATATGAAGCTCATCTGGGGAGCCGCTAAACGAGCTCACTCACTGGGGCTGCTGTGTGTGTGTGTGTGTGTGTGTGTGTGTGTGTGTGTGTGTGTGTGTGTGTGTGTGTGCGTGTGTGTGCGCGTGCGTGTGTGTGCGTGAAGAAGGAGAGAGGATAGTAGTACTGTATCTTTGTGTTAAATGCTCCGAAGGGAACAATCCATTCCACAGAGCGATAATGGCTTTTGACACTAAATCAAACTTCCTCTCTCACATTTACATTTACATTCACATGCACATTAGACTCACCGTGCCTCACTCCTAGAATTGAAATACAGTACAGTACAGTACAGTACAGTTTGCAGTGAGCAGCACAAAATAACATCTTGCAAATAGTAATGTGTTGATTATCATGTCGATACTGCATGCCTCAGCTGAAAAAGTATATATATGAAGTGTATATATATATATACATATATGAAATGCATATATGTATTTAATTGCATATAGTAATTACTGTACATACATACTGTACATACATAGCTAACTACCGTGCCCTTAAACTGTGACAGAATGCACATTATTTTCTTTGTTTCCGGCTTGGCTTCGTGCAGACAGCAGCTAGGTCAGTACTCAGGACTCATTAGGTGCCATTTCTGTTGGTGACTCACTGAACTGAAGCTGAACACAGAACTAGAAACGCACAGACTCACACACACACTGTGACACACACAGACACACACACAGTCACACACACAAACACAGAGCTCTGTTTGGCCTTTGTAATAATAGAACTGATAAAGGCGTTGCCTAGCTACCTCTGGTAAACAATGTCTGAGATGGGGACAATGATAATGAGTGGAACAGACATGCAGGGAGAGAGAAAGGGAGAGAGAAAGGGAGCAAAACAGTGATGGAGGTGCAGGAAGCAGTGGCGCCGTCACGACGTACAAAGTACGGGGTCATTATTTGGGGGGGGGGGGGGGGGGGCGACGTCATGACTCACATTGTTGTGTATTAGCCAGTCTGACACCTTGATCGAGTTGACATTAAGAGCAACTGCAGTTACTGTTACACGTATGCAGCCCAATACACGACTATTGCCCAGAAAAATGGAAGCATTTCAACAACAAGTAGTAGCTTCAAGAATCATTAGTGCCCCTCGGGGCACAGGTCTCCCACCAGGGCAGGTCCAGGTTGTGGCCTCCTGGTGGCGCTATAACAGGCCAATGTGAAAAGGGTGCCATTTCTTCTTACGCCTTGGATGTCAATTTGATGATTTGAGGCTTTTTTGTTCAAAACGGGCCAATCCTGCAAACGTTGAAAGCCAATGTTAGCCAATTAGGATGGAAAATGATACATCGGACAGATCCGTCTTGAACACATGACTATAGAGATAGTGTGTAAGCCAATCAGTGTAGAATCTGAGAAATCCAACAGACTCGTCTTGATCACATGACTACTCTACTACATGACTACTCAGATCACGTGGACCGATTTGCGTGAGATTTGGATGAAATCTGTGCAACTAACATAAGCAAGGTGTTTTACAGAAATCGGCCTCATGGTGGCGCTATAACAGGCCGTTGAGGAATATTTGGGGCAGAGGTTCGTCGTTGGCATCCAGGGAGTGTGTGTGCAAAGTTTGGCATGGATCGGGCCAACACGGTGCCGGAGATTAGCTGATAACGGACGGACGGACGGACGGACGGACGGACGGACGGACACACACAAGGACGGACACGGACACACACACGGACAGAGTGCAAAACATACTCTCCCTCCATGTCTTCGGCCTGGTGGAGACAATAATAGAATGAGTTACAGAGGTCTCTGAGCGTCCAACATGCTCTCCCTCTCAGCAATACATAGTCACCGAGTGGCAGTTGATGAAGTCTGGCGCACCCTCCTAACTGTCCCTCGCCCATTTATACGTTAACCCATTCTGACCTGAGATCAGATTCATACGAGGTTTCCACTGGACACACACTGGTCTTGATTAACCCATTCTGACCCGAGAGCAGATTCTAAAAATGTCACAGTCGTTCTTCGATTTTTCAAAAATAGCAGACCTACAAGCTCATAGCGCGCCACTCGGTGGCGCGCTATGAGCTTGTAGATCTGCTGTTTTTCAATAGCTAAAGCATAACATGATGCTGAAACCAAAATGGGTTCCCGGTCAGAATGGGTTAACAATGCAAAAGGTTATTTCCACTGAATCACCTCTAGGCGTCCCCTTCTCGGAGACTTCTGCTTTTCCTTGGGGTGATATATTGGTCATATAGCCATTTTCAACCTAAAGAGGAAAGAAGACAACACAGCCTTTAGAATTATGGGAACTAATGGGTTAACAACAGTCATCGCTTGAGAGAAAGTTATTCTCCATGGATTCTCGTAACTCAACCAAAATGTCTACACCTGCCCCAATACCGGTAATTCATAACCTGACTAGGAATCAAGCCATATTAGTATGAACATGTTCTGTTATAGCTTTGTCTCTCACACAACCAAACCAATTATTGATATAGTACCGTACTTCCTTATAGTGCTGATTGAAAACAGGCATGACAGCTGAGCCCTCACCCTGCATCTGTCTTCACAATTATGTTTAGAATAGCATTCCTTGTAATTGTCTGTTTAATATACAAACGTATTGTAGTGTATATTGTATAATATAAAATATAACTTCCTTCATACAACACACAACTGCGCAAAAGTTTGACATTGTTTTCGTTGCCTGAAACACATCCTATATACACCCGCGATAACGGTGACGATATGATGTACGTCTTATAACGTGTATTATAAAGTTCTGCGTGAACACGCTATACTGTGTGAGCGCTGGAAGGGGGGTATGGCATTAGTATAACAGCACGACACGGCACAGCACAGCACGGTATGGTCGTAGTAGTAAAATGCATGGAGGGGGTGTGTGTCTCGATAGCAGAACTGGTATAGGATCGACCGTGCGCGGCGCGCGGCCAATGTGGGGCGGGCTGGCTACGCAGTTTATTTGTAGGTTACGCCAGCAGGAGAAAACGAAACGGAGAGGACGGGGTGTGTATCTGGGTGAAACTGCTGCGTAATGTCACTCACTGGTAATACTGCGCGATCATCATGATAATCATCCATTGATTGATGATGATACCCGTAACCCGGCCGTATAGCATGATGATGATGACATTATACATCATGGCATGCACAGTTTGCACACACACACATCCTCAGAACTCAGGGCTCCTTTGAACTCTTGAGAGCGTAGAAATGAAACGGATAACCACATTGTTATAGGCTATAATAACAACAACATGGGATACATTTGTTATGTTTGTTTTAGAGTTACGAATGGGATACATTTAGGCTATAACGGGATTAAACCAATCCGCTATAGATGGCATGGAGTATCAGCCACATGATAGTTGATAACACAGACGTTATAAAGAACATAGTTTCTATACTAGTGCTAAAGTGTTGATAACGATAAAGTGTTGATAGTGTGTGTGTGTGTGTGTGTGTGTGTGTGTGTGTGTGTGTGTGTCCTATTTGTCTGCTGCGTGTGTCACGCCATAGTTCCCATGCTGCTGTAACCTTCTTTTGGGAATACACCATGGTGTGGCTGCATTTTACCTCCTGACTCTGTGCTCATTTCCAGCCGCTTATTGGGTCCACCCCAGTGCCGGTTCTAGGCCTTTTGAGGCCCTAGGCAACATATTATACAGAGCCCAAAATGTTTATAAACAAATCACAAATGTTTATAAACAAATCACAAATGTTTATAAACAAATCCCAAATCCCTTGGTCCTACCCCCCCGACCATGAGACTTACTACAGGTAAACTGGTAGTGGTCCTACCCCCCCCATGAGACTTACAAATCCCAAATGTTTATAAACAAATCCCAAATGTTTGTAAACAAATCCCAAATGTTTATAAACAAATCCCAAATGTTTATAAACAAATCCCAAAATGTTTATAAACAAATCACAAATGTTTATAAACAAATCACAAATGTTTATAAACAAATACCAAAATGTTTATAAACAAATCCCAAATCCCTTGGTCCTACCCCCCCGACCACTCCACCCTACAGAGGAAAATGAATCGAGGCCCAATCCCAATCCACTCCCTTAGTGCTGACTCAATGAGCCCTCACTGACTTAGCTGCGCGTCCATGTGAAGTCTGCGAGGGCTTGACAGGGACGTCCCGTTTGAAATGGGTAAGTCAGCGAGGGCTCAGCCCCGCCCCTTTTATGTGCCCTTTGCCAAAGTCAGCATCGATGCTGACTTTGGCAAATAAATTACCCACAGTTCATAGCGTTACCTGCAGGGGAATGAGGAGGATCCTCCGAACGTCAATAATTTAAGTGTTCTCAAAGGGAGACGGAATGGAAGCATAGGCTATATATCTAACAATAATAATAATAATTTATTAGGGAAACATGATGAGAAATGACTAATGAGCAAAGTAAAATAATATGGAAATGCAATTTATAATGAATATTATTATATATGAATATTACAACCCATATCACACAGGAAAGTGTATTTAAGAAACTAATAATAAAACGATCAGCTTAAATACTGAAATAGACATGTATAAATAGGCCAAGCATGTAGGTATAGGCACTGGCTGTGAATAAGGACAGTTTTTATAAAGTGATGCAAAGTGTCATGAATGGCGGACTCATCTTCAAAGTGCTGTCCCGTTACTTTCACAACAATGTGGAGCCCTTGCAGCCTCTCGCCCTCAAGCACTTACAGCTGACCTCACTAAAGTCAATGAGGGTTCAGGGCTCAGGGCTTGAGGGAGGCGATTGGGATGGATTGGGCCTGAGAATTATTTCCCGGGACTCTCGAGGGGGCGGGACTGCGACGCTCTATCCACACTTTTCCTGGGCTGCGTGTGGGCTCCAGTTCCTGTCGATTTGATCCAATGAAAGCCAATGAAACTGGTCAGATGACCAATGATATCCAATGAAATCAACAGAAACTGGAGCACACACACACACAGCCCAGGAAAAGTGTGGCTATATGGCCGAATTTAGGTGAATGTATGGATTCAGAATCATGAAAATCCCCTTTTTTGGCATGTCACATGATGCCACAAAATGACATTTTCCCCCTGCGATGTTTCCGGCAGAGCAGGCCTCTCATTCTGTGGACCTTAATGACCAAATAAAAAGTACATCAGCATGACATCACAGGTTTTAAAGCCCTTTCCTTGAGCTTTTGGGCCTGTGGCCCCGTGGCTAACAAGGAGGAGATTGGGATGGAGGTGGGTTGCTTATTTCCAATTAAAGAAGAGAATTATTATAGTGTCAGTAGCCTCGGTCCCAGGCGGAGTGTCAGAGGCAGAGATATTTAAGTCCAATCGCCTGATTGGCTGACTGCAGATTGGCTAGATGAGCTGCAGGCCTCTCATCATGCTGTAGATGACAACAGAGGTCTTCCTCATTGAACCTTCGCTAAAAGCTACATTAGTTGGATATAAATAGGAGTCTGTATATTGTTGAGTGTCTGTTTTTTACGTGTATTTTATTTACCTCTGCCCGTGTGCTGCTGTGTGTGTCATTCTGTGTTAGCTGTGTCTATGTATGTGCGCCTAAGTGAGACAAATGCCGAGCTCATGATAGGTCGGTTAATGATAGGAGACTGGAGAGTGGTGAATCAATCGCATTTTATCTTCTAGTCCACACTGCTCCACCGAATGTCAATAGGACTCTCTCTCCTTCCCCCCCTCTCTCTCTCCGTGTGTGTGTGTGTGTGTGTGTGTGTGTGTGTGTGTGTGTGTGTGTGTGTGTGTGCGTGTGTGCGTGTGACAGTCTCCTGTTTTTTCTCCCTTTCCTCCTCTGTATACAGTATATACTAGGTTGTGTGTTTGCAGTCAATTCTAACTTCTAATTTTTATAATTTCATTGTGACATGTCTTTTACACTCTCTCTCTCTCTCTCTCTCTCTCTCTCTCTCTCCCCTTCACTGTTTCTGTTCCTCTCTCTCCATCTCTCTCTCTCTCTCTCTCTCTCTCTTCCTCTACTCCCCCCTCCCTCCCTGCTCTCTCTCTCTCTCTGTCTCTCTCTCTCTTCCTCTACTCCCCCCTCCCTGCTCTCTCTCTCTCTCTCTTCCTCTACTCCCCCCTCCCTCCCTGCTCTCTCTCTCTCTCTCTCTCTCTCTCTCTCTCTCTCTCTCTCTCTCTCTCTTCCTCTTCCTCTACTCCCCCCTCCCTCCCCCCCTCTCTCTCTCTCTCTCTCTCTCTCTCTCTCTCTCTCTCTCTCTCTCTCAGTAGTAGTGTATCTGTATGCAGAGTCACAGTTCTGTGATGTCACTGATGGAGCAGCAGCTAAATATAGTAACACAGCATCAGCAGCTTTAACAGCCTGGACACTGTGTGTGTGTGTGTGTGTGTGTGTGTGTGTGTGTGTGTGTGTGTGTGTGTGTGTGTGTGTGTGTGTCCATAAATGTAACATAAATGGAAATCTGTCATTGGCACACTGGCATCCAGACCAGTATACAAAGTTACAAACAACAACAACAGTATATGTCCAATAAAAACACAACGAATTGTATACAATTCACAAATGCAATAGAAATTCAAAATACATTAACATAACAGCAACAATGGGCTGTATAGGGATTCCGTGGTGGGGTTATTTTAACATTCTTATCTAAAATATCCACTTCAGATCGAGGCACATACACATTCTTGTAACCCTTCTTTTTAGTTAAGCTCACTAGTCTACGCTCTTCCACCTGAGTGGCAGAGGGGGGGAAGGATAGAACAGTTGTGTGTCATCGGCGTAGCAGTGATAGGATATATTGTGAGCAGAGATGATAGTGCCAAGGGATTTAGTGTACAGTGAGAAAAGGAGGGGACCAAGTACAGATCCCTGTGGGACCGACCCCAGTTTGGAGGGTTCGGGGGGATGATAACAGACCTTTCCAGGAAACCTGGTAGGTCCGGTCGGTGAGGTAGGAAGAGAACCACTTTAGTGCCGTTCCACCGATGCCTAGATCCGCTAGGGTGTCTAGGAGCAGCTGGTGGTTCACTGTGTCAAATGCTGCCGATAGGTCTAGGAGGATCAGTACTGCAGAGTGGGAAGCAGCTTGGGCAGCATGTAGTGCTTCTGTGACTGCCAGCAGGGCAGTTTCTGTGGAGTGGGCCTTCTTAAATCCGGACTGGTTGGGATCCAGCAGGTTGTTCTGTGAGAGATGGAGAGAGAGCTGGTTGGAGACAACACGTTCAATGGTTTTAGAAATAAATGGTTCCTGGCTGTTGTTATGTGATGTTTGCTCCCACCACCACCACCCCAGCACCACCGGTGGGCTCTGTTATTAGTTCTGTTTGCTCCCACCACCAGCACCACCGGTGGGCTCTGTTATTAGTTCTGTTTGCTCCCACCACCAGCACCACCGGTGGGCTCTGTTATTAGTTCTGTTTCTATCTTAATATATCACTCTTAATGTTTAATGGTGGTGTTTGATTGTGCCGAGCATGCGGGAGCAAATGCAGCAGAGCCGAACGCCAAGATAATATATTATACGCACGTATTCTCACTCTATAATAAATATTGGTTAAATCTTATCCGTGAGTTGTCTGACTGAACTGAGAGTTTCAAATGCCAGGAGACAATGTTAGACATACGGAGGGGGGATGGATGGATGGATGGATGCATTTGCATATCTGGCTGGGTGCCAGTGGGCATGGATGGACACATTTCTAATCTGAATAGACGGATACAAGACAGATGCAGAAAAATGGCCCTGTACACATACATACACATAAAAGTACCTCCACAAACATCAAGGTTTGCAGCCAAAGAGGAGATTAATTATGTGTGAAACACATAGTACGCTATACACAGTATTATGCATGTAAGCGTATTTATTCACAAAGGTCAAACCATACCAGACAAATAGAACGAGCACAATCTGGGGGGTTGGTCTGACACCAAATGATTCCATTTGAGTGAGAGAGGTGCAACAATGCGTGGCCTTTTTAAAAATTCACAACAGAGAGCCTCAGGAGTAAATATTTATGGAACACACACACACACACGCACACACACACACACACACACACACAGACACGCACGCACACACACACACATACAGAGAGAGAAACACACACATACACGTGCGGGTGCGTGCGTGTAGGCAGACAGGCAGACAGACAGACAGACAGACAGAGACACACACAGACACAATTATACTTCAGAATTCTTCAGTCCTTTGGTCAAAGGACTGAAGAATTCTGAAGTATAATTGTATGTGTGTGTGTGTGTGTGTGTGTGTGTGTGTGTCTCTGTCTGTCTGTCTGTCTGTCTGTCTGTCTGCCTGTCTGCCTGTCTGCCTGTCTGCCTGCCCAACCACAACCCAATTCATGTCTATGAGACTCAGCCCCATGCACCACACAAGCAGGGCTGTTGGGTTGGAGCATCTTCAGATGTATACTGCTCTTGACAGCATGCCTATAACACACAGCTCCTTTTTAGCTTATTATTCCCATTTGCCCTTCATGCTCTGCTGTGGAAACAGTGGGAGTATACTGTATATGCAGAATGATGAAACTCCTGCCAATAATCAACCATTAGCATATTGAACTGAACTGATTAAACTGTCAATCATATAGAGAAGCTTTGTTGTTGTACAGTAGCTTCATGGAAAGGTGTAGAACTCACACAAACACGCACGCACACACACACACACACACACACATACACACACACACACACACACACACACACACACTGTGTTGTAGTTTTTTAAATAAATGAAGTGACCTGCATGTCATTATTCTCTCACCCGTGCGCACGTACCCACACGCACGCACGCACACACACACACACACACACACACACACACACACACACAGTCCTCTCTCTCTACAGAGAGAGGACTTCCTTCCTGCTGATGGTCAGGCCAATCCAATCCATCACTGCTGAGCTGCACTCATCAATAAGTCCCGCGGGGGTCAGAGAAGGAGGGGTGAGGTCCGGTCCTCCTCTCTAGTTCTCAGCCAGGGACCCTGGAGGGTTCTCCGTTTGACGTCACAGTCTCTCCCTGAGGACCTGTCCACTGTCCAGAGACGCGTGGCTGCATGCCAGCCTCCTGGGAACCGCGGTGGGAGACGGCTGGGGCCCTCACGCATACAGCGATATACGGCCCCTCCGGGACCCAGCAGGTGGTGTAACCATAGAGTATATATTATGAATAGAGAAGGCACCCAGAGGAAACCCTGAGGCGAAATGGACATAGTGGCCTGAATGAAGGTATTGCAGCCTGTAAGGCTGTATAAGGTCAGACTAAAGACGTCCTTTGTCCACCAGTCGACTTTGAGGCTTAATCAGGAGTTGTAGTAGCCACGGGCCACGGGGTAATCTAGGCGGTGGATATATTGCTCTTGTCTTCATGTCTTTATGTACGTAAATTGTCTTACAATTTACAATGTATAGGCAATTGTTTTAGGCGATTTACATTAAGCAATAACAAAAAAAGCATGGCATACATCACATACATAAAAAGTAGTTATCATGAAACATGGGTAAGCTAAGAACGTAACAGTGGAGTATCTATATAATGAAACTATATATATATATATAAACTATGCATACTATACTATATTATACTATACATTATGTACTATAAAGTGCTATTGTCATGGAAAAGAATTAGGGAGACACCGTAGTTGTTGACATCTTCAGTTTATTCAGTGACAGTCAGACAAGCAGAGAACCAACACCCAGAGTCCAGCTACGTACCATTTCTCACACAGTTCTCTGTGTGTCCTCCTCCTCTCTCTCCTCCGCTCTCTCTCCCTCTCTCCTCTCCTCCACTCCTCTCTCTCCCTCTCTCCTCTCCTCCACTCCTCTCTCTCCTCCACTCCTCTCTCTCCCTCTCTCCTCTCCTCCACTCCTCTCTCTCCTCCACTCCTCTCTCTCCCTCTCTCCTCTCCTCCACTCCTCTCTCTCCCTCTCTCCTCTCCTCCACTCCTCTCTCTCCTCCACTCCTCTCTCTCCCTCTCTCCTCTCCTCCACTCCTCTCTCTCCTCCACTCCTCTCTCTCCCTCTCTCCTCTCCTCCACTCCTCTCTCTCCCTCTCTCCTCTCCTCCACTCCTCTCTCTCCCTCTCTCCTCTCCTCCACTCCTCTCTCTCCCTCTCTCCTCTCCTCCACTCCTCTCTCTCCTCCACTCCTCTCTCTCCCTCTCTCCTCTCCTCCACTCCTCTCTCTCCTCCACTCCTCTCTCTCCCTCTCTCCTCTCCTCCACTCCTCTCTCTCCCTCTCTCCTCTCCTCCACTCCTCTCTCTCCTCCACTCCTCTCTCTCCCTCTCTCCTCTCCTCCACTCCTCTCTCTCCCTCTCTCCTCTCCTCCACTCCTCTCTCTCCCTCTCTCCTCTCCTCCACTCTCCTCTTCACCAGAGGGTGGTCCTAACTTTATATTGTTGAGTTACAGAAGTGATCGATCTTTCTGGAAAGTTGCGTAACTCCAACGTTCCCCTGTCCGTAGCCAAAATATATGTTTACCAGACTCTCTGTAGCCTAACTAAAGGGCTAGTACACCATATCACGCTGCTTAGTTGCACCAGATTACACAATGCTGCATGGGTTAGGGTTGTTGGTGATATTCCCAGACATTCTTGTTCTTAATAAATTCCAGATGTTGACTTGGACTCTACAGCCTCTCTCTCACACAGATAGAAGTATATGAATTTGTTTATGATTATACTACATAAAATGCAATTCTAGTGCTGTCTACGTAACATGCTATAAGTCTGTATAAAATGCTATCTAAGGGGGTAGGGTAAGTGCTATGGGCCATGATGGAGTCTCAAGAGGTGGGTTTTCAGACTACGGCGGAAGATTGGGAGTGATGCTGCAGTTCTGACTGCAATGGGAAGTGCATTCCATAGTTTTGGAGCCAGAAGGGAGTAGAGTTTGGGACGTGTGGAGCGTTGTTGTTCAGGCGTTTTTAGTGAAGGTATACTTCCATCTTCCCTGCGTTGGCTGATCTGAGTGAGCGGGAGGGTTGGTACGGTACTTTGTGTTTATGTCAAATGTGTGTATATGTGTTCTGCATACATGCATGGCTGCTGGGTCGCAGTGTGAACTACAGCCCACCCTCGCATGGCCTTTTCCACTTGTCTTAGGGCCGATTCATTTCATACTCCTATAACCGCTGTAGTGCCCAAATGATTTCGGCTCGTCAGAAATTGTCAGTAGCACCGAAGAGACGACTTTAGGACGTTATATCCGCACCCCCGAAACCTCAAATGACGTCACATTGTAGGCTCTACAGAGCCGAAGCGACTTTTATTCGGCTCTAAAATAGGAGTATGAATCGCGCTTTTAGGACCAGAGAGAGAGGAGGGCGTGGCTCCATGACACTAAAGGCTCATACATAGTCTGGATTTTCGGTGGTGAGGTGACCACCGAACTACAACATGACGTCACTGAGGTGACCACCGAACTACAACATGACGTCACTGAG